>NC_059332.1:78096064-78418008 GCF_018350155.1 Leopardus geoffroyi
AAGAAATTTGTAAAATGTAATGAGCAATGCAAAATCAAGATTTTATTAGTTTTGTTTTTGTTTTTGTTTAAATTCCAGTTAATTAAGACACAGTGTAATAATAGTTTCAGGTGTACAATATGGTAATTTGACACTTCCATACATCACCTGTGCTCATCACAACATGTGCCCTCCTTAATCCCCATCACCTACTTAACCCATCTCCTTTCCCTCCTCCCATCTAGTAACCATCAGTTTGTTCTCTATAGATAAGAGTCTGTTTCTTGGTTTGCCTCTCTCTTTCTTTTTTGTTCCTTTGCTCACTTGCTTTGTTTCTTAAATTCCATATGAGTGAAATCATATGGTATTTTTCTCTGACTTATTTAGCTTAGCATAATACACTCTAGCTCTATCCATGTCATTGCAAATGGTAAGATTTCAGTCTTTTTGATAGCTGAGTAATATTCCTGTGTGTGTGTGTGTGTGTGTGTGTGTGTGTGTGTGTGCACCACCACACCTACTTTACCCATTCATCAGTTGATGGACATTTGGGCTTTTTCCGTAATTTGGCTATTGTTGATAATGTGCCTATAAACACCAGGATGAACGTGCCTCTTCGAACCTGTGTTTTTGTATGCTTTGGGCAAATACCTCCTATTACAATTTCTGGGCCATAGGATAGTTCTATTTTTAACTTTTTGAGAAACCTCCATACTGTTTTGCACAGTGGCTGTACCAGTTTGCATTTCCACCAACAGTGAAAGAGGGTCCTTTTTCTCCACATCTTCACTAATACCTGTTGTTTCTTGTGTTTTTGGTTTTAGCCATTCTGACAGATGTGAGGTGATATCTCACTGTAGTTTTGATTTGTATTTCCCTGATGATCAGGATTGCGGGCATCTTTTCATGTGTCTCTTGGTCATCTCTGAAAAATGTCTTCTCTGAAAAATATCTATTCTTGTCTGTCCATTTTTTAACTGGATTATCCATTTTAGGGGTGTTGTGTTTTGTAAGTTTTTTTTTTATCTATTTTGGATACTGTTTATTAGATAGGTTATTTGAAAATATCTTCTCTCATTCCATAGGTTGCTTTTTAGTTTTGTTGATTGTCTTCTTTGCAGTGCAAAAACTTTTATTTTGATGTAGCAGAAAGAGAAATTAAGGAATCAGTCCCATTTATAATTGCACCAAAAACAATAATGTTCCTAGGAATAAACCTAACTGAAGTAGTGACAAACCTGTACTTTAAAAACTCTAAAACACTTGGGGCGCCTGGGTGGTGCAGTCGGTTAAGCGTCCGACTTCAGCCAGGTCACGATCTCGCAGTCCGTGAGTTCGAGCCCCGCGTCAGGCTCTGGGCTGATGGCTCAGAGCCTGGAGCCTGTTTCCGATTCTGTGTCTCCCTCTCTCTCTGCCCCTCCCCCGTTCATGCTCTGTCTCTCTCTGTCCCAAAAATAAATAAACGTTGAAAAAAAAAATAAAAAAAAAAACAACTCTAAAACACTTATGAAAGAAGTTGAAGATGACACAAATAACTGGAAAGATATTCCATGCTAATTGGTTGGAAGAACAAATATTGTTAAAATGCCTATATTACCCAAAGCAATCTACACATTTGATGCAGTCCCTATCAAAATACCAGCAGCACTTTTCACAGAGCTAGAACAAACAATGCTAAAATTTGTATAGACCCACAAAAGACCCCAAATAGCTAAAGCAACCTTGAAAAAGCAAAGCAAAGCTGAAGATATCAAAATTCCAGACTTAAAGCTATATTACAAAGCTATAGTCACCAAAACGGTATGGTACTAGCACTAAAATAGACACATAGATCAATGGGACAGGATATAAAACTGAGAAATGAACCCAGAACTATATGGTCAATTAATCTTCAACAAAGGATACAAGAATATACAATGGGAGAAAGACAGTATCTTCAACAAATGGTATTAGGAAAACTGGACAGGGGCACCTGGGTGGCTCAGTCAGTTGAGTGTCCAACTTTGGCTCAGGTCATGATTTCACAGTTCATGAGTTCAAGACCCATATTGTACTCGCTGCTGTTAGCACAAAGCCTGCTTCAAATCCTCTGTCCCTCTCCCTCTCTGCCCCTCCCCTGCTTGCACTCTCTCAAAAATAAATAAAAACATTTTTTTAAACAAGGAAAACTGGACAGCTAAATGCAAAAGAATGAAACTGAAAAAAGAAATCAAAAAAATAATAAAAAATAAAAAAAAATAAATGAAACTGGACAACTTTCTTATACCATACACAAAAATAAAGTCAAAATAGATTAAAGATATAAATGTGAGACCTGAAGCCATTAAAATCCTAGAAGAGAGCACAGGCAGTAAGTTCTTTGACATCAACCTTAGCAATATCTTTCTAGATATGTCCCCTGAGGCAAGGGAAACAATAGCAAAAAATAAACTATTGGAATTTTATTAATTTTATTAACAGTGAGAATCTAGCTCCAAATTACAGGTGGTGATAAAAGAATAGCAAATCAAGGATTAAGATACCTGAATTCTACACCTTACTCTCTGAATGACCTTGGCAAAACCATCTATTTGTTTTATGACTTAGTTCTCCTATAAGAACAATGATCATAACAGCTTTACCAGGACAAAATGAGATAATATATATGAAGTTATGCTTAAACCTAAAGAAATGAGGTGATGATGATGGTGATGATGATGATGATGACAGCAATGATAAAGACAATTACATATTTCAGCTACTGCTTCTTGGTCCTCTGTTGACAACTGAACTAAGCAGATGTGATTTTTATCAGTTTTGTTTCAAATGTATGTATCAAATCCAGCTTCTTCCAATGTTTACAATACTTTTATATGGCTTAATCTTATCTTGCTTTCCACACTAGATATGCTACCCTGAAAAGAGGATAAAAATACAATTTTGGGAAACTGACCCATAATTCAAACGCACAGAGGTTTCCATGTATCTAGTGGAATTTTAAAATGTACATGTGATATTGTGATATAATTAATATTTTTGTAATAGAAATCTTTAATTAGCTTGAATTTTCTGACATTATATCACATTCTGTAGAATTGGGCACACCAGTTTACACCAATATGTAAATATTCTTCTAGTGTATAAGTAATCAAGCTTTATAGTGATTGAAGAAAGAACTCACAAAACGGCCTTCTGAAGTAGGCAAATATAACCAACTCTTGATTATCTAAAACAGTGTTTTATGTTTGATTCTTATGTTATCTACATTTCTTTTCTCACTGTACAGTGACATAAATTTAGCAGATACAAAACAAGTTAAGTTCAAACTCCTTCATTCAAGTCACCTTAAGGGTGACTTTTTTTTCCTCTGCTTAAAATGTTATACATATTTATTGTAGAAAATATGGAGATACAGAAAAGTATATGGAAGAGAATTTAAATGACTCATATTCCCACCACCCTCTGCTTAAAAATGTTATACATATTTATTGTAGAAAATATGGAGATACAGAAAAGTATACGGAAGAGAATTTAAATTACTCATATTCCCACCACCAAGAGATTGCCACTGTTAACTTCTGCCTCTGGGGCTTTCCTCTATATGGATGGAATTTTTTTTATATAATTAGAAACATACTATGTATTTTTTTATTTCTACATTTTTCCAATTAACATTATATCTTTAGTACTTTCACATATAATTAAATATTCTTTTAAAACATCACTCCTAGTAAATATGTAACATTCTACTATATGGATATACCAGAAGTTTAACCAATCATTATTATTATACTTTCAGGTTGTGACCAAGGTTTTTTTCAAACACTATAAATCATAGTGTAAAAAGAAATTTTGTACATACATCTTTGTCCTTTATCATTCTGGTTATTTTAGTAAAAATCCTATAGTAAAGGAGTCCTTGAAGTCATTGGCAGGAAATAAGGTTTGGTAATTTAAGTGTGGTAAGGATTTATACATACCCCATGGCCTTCTTTTACCCCTCCCTGCCCATTCCCCTTTGGTAGCAATGTACAGGCTTTATTGCTGGAAATTGCCAAAGCAACAATCTAATTGGGGTAGCCATCTGTCATATTTTTGCCCACCCAGCATCCATGCCCCTCTTTTGGTAATAGTGTCCTAGTTTTCCTTGAGGAACCTCACCTCTTCATTCTCAATTTGTATGGCTAAGGTCAAATTCAATGCACCCTTTGCTCCAAAAGTTATGTGTGACCTAGACTAATCGCAATATCTTGTTCTCCTGGCCACTGTGATTGGTTCAAAGATGGCCCATAATCCAGAATAGGCCAATCAGATTCAGTGCAACACAGTTGAGAGATTTACAAATACCATCAAGGCATCCTGTCTACACTTGCTTCAGAAATTTGAGGATCAGTGACTGGAACTCCTGGGACCAGATTTAATGAGACAACCTCCTAAGGATAAACCTCCTTACATGGAGGAAAGAAGAAATGGATCAAGATTCTTGATTTTTACTGTTTGGGTTTGGGTTTTTGGATCCACCTGTGCCTGATCTCCTGTGGACACTGAAGTCTCATGAGCAAATACATTCCTGTTTTTGCATAAACCAATTTAAGAGGATTTCTGTTATATGCCTTTGAAAGGATCTTCAATAATCCAGAGATCTTATACCCTCAATTGATGAAGATGAGTTTTGGCTAAGATACTGTAAGTACATACTTGATGAGTTGTTGGTTAAGGCAGATCCTGGAGCTGAACCCTAGTTCCACTGCTTACTATGTAATGGAGGGAAAGTTACAAGACCTTTCCCCACCTCAGTTTCCCTATCTCATTCCCTAATGAGGAGAATGTTAATACTTAATCCGTAGGGTTTTTGTAAGGGTTAAATAAGTTGATATGTAAAAAGTGCTTTGAACAGTGCCTGGCACCTCATAAGTGCTGTGTATGTCCCTGCTGTTGCTGTTGATTTTTTTAAGGTGGAAAGCGAAACACAGGAGAGTAAATTTCACTCATGCAGAGATTGATTGGCTAAGCGAAAATTCAAACTTAGGTCTTCTCTATTCTCTGCTTGGTGTGCCTTCTCAAAAGTTAACCTTATCATCGTCTTTATGACAGAGATTTAAGCATTAGCTTTGAGAGGGTTTCTGTCCACATATTTAAATATTTCTATGAAAAGCATTTGAGGGAAGTCTGAAGCCCATAAAATAGGTATATGTTACAGCAGTGACCAGACCCTATCGTTAGGATTGTAGGTTATTATAACTTGTAACTGAATAGCTTTTATTATAATAAATTTAATTAAATTTATTGATCAAATTTGTGTTAAAGTTAAAATACATTTTATTGTAATTTCCACTACAACAAGTGACTGAAAAAGAAACACTTGGTAACTTTTGCAGCTTTTTTATTTTTTAAATAAAATTTATATTTTTAAATAAAATATACCTTCCCACTAAACCAGTTGCTCTTGCAGAATGCTTGAATCATTTGGCTCTCAGCTGGAAGGTTCCCATTACCTTCTGAGCGCTGGGTGAATGTGTGCTGGGGGAGGCAGCTGGTCTCTCCTAAATGTAAATCAGATTCATCATGTCTGGCTTGGAGAGAATGTGGCATATGGCAAATGAATACAGCTCCTTGGTTAATTTTTCCACCAAGAATTGGTCTAATACTTAAATTCAGAGTGAATAAAACATTTTCTAAATAAGGATATTATGTTCAAATTCCTTATCACTATTAAGTATTAAATCAGGCCATTCCCCTGAATTAAAACAAAATCCTACTATCCTATTCAAAAAAGTACATGGTATCTAGTATCCAATGTCATACTATTCAAGTCCAACAAGTACCCTCCTTAATGCCCATCACCCATCTAGTCCATTCCCTGCCACCTCCCTCCAGCAACTCTAGGCTGCCTTTTTATTTCTATTATTAAAAAACATTTCTAGGGTACCTGGGTGGCTCAGTCAGTTAAGCAGCTGACTTCAGCTCAGGTCATGATCTCATGGTTTGTGAGTTCGATCCCCACATCAGGCTCTCTGCTGACAGCTTAGAGCCTGGAGCCTGCTTAGGATTCTGCGGCTCCCTTTCTCTCTGCCACTCCCCTGCTTGTGTTCTGTCTCTCTCTCTCTCTCTCTCTCTCTCTCTCTCTCTCTCTCTCAAAAATAAATAAACATTTTAAAAAAATATTTCCAAGCAGCTACATTGCCTATTATTAAAACACAGACTATTCTTTGGGTGGAGAGCTTTTCCGTAAGGCTTTTATAAACTACTGCTGAAGGAGATGGAGAGTATGGACGAATGGTAGAGTTGGGGGAAGATCCATGGCCTGGGGTTTTGGAGCAGTCAGACCAGAGTTCACAGGCCTGCCACTTCTTGGCTACCTGGCACCAAGCAAGCTACGAAACTACCCTCTGCCTTAGTTTCCTCATATATAAAATGATAGTAATATCATGCAATGATGATAATACAAACCTCATAAAAATTGTCAAAATCAAAATGAGGAAATGCATACAATGCTCTCAGCATAGCTCCTGTTGCATAATAAACATTAGCAATAATGTGAGCTGCTTTATTGTTGGTCGTAAAGTTTTGCTGAATTGTCTTTATAACCATGGGATAATTATCAAACCTTTCTGGGCCTCAGTTTTGTCATCTTTCTGAGTAAACTGGGTCAGTCCATATAAAATGCCTTTCAGGTTTAAAATACTATGACAATGCCTGCAGGTATTGAGGTAAACCAAAAATCTCTAACAGTGTCAAAGTGGGGAGAATTTTTTCAAACCTATTCATGCAGAGTGAAGTTGAGCCTCATCCTTTCTCCAAGGGTGACCATCCCCTCAAAGAATTCAGCAAGGACCATCTATTCATGACTTTCATCCATCTGGCGCTCAGACTTTTCAGCACTTGTGTGGGGAAGAGAGTTCAACAGCTCATTGTGGAACTTTCCTCATTTATGACAATTTTTTATATGTTTTTTTACATTTATTTATTTTTGAGAGACAGACTGAGACAGAGCACAAGTGGGGGGCAGGGGGACAGAGAAAAAAAGAGACATAGAATCCAAAGCAGGCTCCAGGCTCTGAGCAAGCATTCAGCACAGAGCCCGACATGGGGCTAGAACCCACAAACCATGAGATCATGACCTGAGCCGAGGTCAGTCACTTAACCAACCAAGCTACCCAGGCGCGGTTGTCATTTATGATAATTTTAAAAGTACTACAGCCACTCTTTCAGATTCCATAAATGAATTCTTATCATAATCAAAGGGTATCATGAGGTTGATAACACAGACAAATCCAATTCAAGGATTAATTTTATTAGTGAGGATCACTAATATAGCTTATTCCCTCCCAATTGTTTTGGTGGGGTGGGTGTTGGGTGTCCTATTTAGTTGTCCACATTGATCAAACTAACCTGAAAATCTCCTTCTCAGACCATAACTTTGTACTTCACCAACAGAACTTTTGAAGTATTTGTGTTTTACTTTTCATGAGGGGCTCTTAAAGTTTTTTTTGCTTAGACTCCAAAGTCAGAAATTAATTTAAATAGCATTACTTTCACACTAGACTTCTGAAAGCCTCCACATATCATTAAATCCAAATTGGTATTTTTTTCCTTAAAATATGTAACTTTTAAAACAAATGCCACTCTCTATGTGAATAGAGCTATATTGATTTATGAACTCCAGGAAGAATTACCACTAGGGAAAAAGACAGACTAGAGGAGTATTAGTTGTTAGGCAGATAAAATATTTTAAACTGGTGGTAATACTCCTCTTACAACATGTATTTGTGTTCATTGATATTTATACTCATTTTCCAATAGTGAATTGTAGATTGATGCAAATATATTCAAAACTCAATTTGCTAAAAGGAAAAACAGTAGACATATCTATTTAAAAATTTTTAACGTAGGGGCACCTGGGTGGTGCAGTCGGTTGAGCGTCCGACTTCAGCCAGGTCACGATCTCGCGGTCCGGGAGTTCGTGCCCCGCGTCAGGCTCTGGGCTGATGGCTCAGAACCTGGAGCCTGTTTCCGATTCTGTGTCTCCCTCTCTCTCTGCCCCTCCCCCGTTCATGATCTGTCTCTCTCTGTCCCAAAAATAAATAAACGTTGATTATAAAAAAAAAAATTAAATAAAAAAATTAAAAAAATAAAAATAAAAATTTTTAATGTATTATTTATTTTTGAGACAGAGAGAGACAGAGCATGAGCAGGGGAGGGGCAGAGAGAGAGGGAGACACAGAATCTGAAGCAGGCTCCAGGCTCTGAGCTATCAGCACAGAGCCTGAGGCGGGGCTCGAACTCACAAACCACGAGATCATGACCTGAGCCGAAGTCGGACGCCCAACCAAGTGAGCCACCCAGGTGCCTCAGACATATCTACTTAAATATACACTGCAGGGCCACCTGGGTGGCTCAACTGGTTAAGTGTGCAACTTCAGCTCAGGTCATGATCTCATAGTTCATGGGTCACAGCCCCACATCGGATGAGCTGTGCTGACAGCTCAGAGCCTGGATCCTGCTTCGGATTCTGTGTCTCCTCTCTCTCTGCCCCTCCCCTGCTTACGTTTTCTCTCCTCTCTCTCTCTCTATTTCTCTCTCTCAAAAGTAAAGAATAAACATTAAAAAAATTTTTTTAAAGAATCAAATATATCCCGCAAAACTGAAGAATGCCTTCCTAATAATATAAATGGAATAATGCAAATAACGTCACTTAAGTTTAAGTGGCACGCAATATTTTTAGCCCCCAGATTGACTACTGGCATAAGTACCAGAAAATAAAATAGAAACTAGGTACAGCCAGGCATGGGCAAATATCCTTTCATACATTTGTTAAGAAACTCAGAATAACTGCCCCTTCTTTGGTGTGACTTTTCCTTAGTTGAGGCTCTCCTGATTACAAGTAACAGATTCCCACTTCAAATTAGCTTAATTAGCAATCCCTATCAAAATAACACCAGCATTCTTCACAGAACTAGAACAAATAATCCTAAAATTTGTATGGAACCAGAAAAGACCCGAAATAGCCAAAGCAATCCTGAAAAAGAAAACCAAAGCTAGAGGCATCATAATTCCAGATTTCAAATTGTATTACAAAGCTGTACTCATCAAGACAGTTTGGTACCAGCACAAAAACAGACACTCAGATCAATGGAACAGAATAGAGAACCCAGAAATGGACCCACAAACATATGGCCAACTAATCTTTGACAAAGCAGAAAAGAATATCTAATGGAATAAAGACAGTCTTTTCAGCAAATGGTGCTGGGAAAACTGGACAGCAACATGTAGAAAAATGAATCTGGACAACTTTCTTACACCATACACAAAAATAAACTCAAAATGGATGAAAGACCTAAACATAAGACAGGAAGCTATCAAAACCCTAGGGGAGGAAACAGGCAATAACCTCTTTGACCTCGGCCACAGCAACTTCTTACTCAACACGTCTCTGGAGGCAAGGGAAACCAAAGCAAAAATGAACTAGTGGGACCTCATCAAAAAGGCTTCTGCACAGCGAAGGAAACAATCAGCAAAACTAAAAGGCAACCAACAGAATGGGAGAAGATATTTGCAAATGACATATCAGATAAAGGGTTAGTATCCAAAATCTATAAAGAACTTATCAAACTCAACACCCAAAAAACAAATAATCCAGTAAAAAAATGGACAAAAGACATGAATAGACACTTCCAAAGAAGACATCCAGATGGCCAACTGACACGTGAAAAAATGCTCAACATCACTCATCATCAAGGAAATACAAATCAAAACCACAATGAGATACCACTTCACACCTGTCAGAATGGCTAACATTAACAACTCAGGCCACAACAGATGTTGGTGAGGATGCGGAGAGAGAGGATCTCTTTTGCACTGCTGGTGGGAATGCAAACTGGTGCAGCCACTCTGGGAAACAGTATGGAGGTTGCTCAAAAAATTAAAAATAGAACAACCCTATGACCCAGCAATTGCACCACTAGGTATTTATCCAAGGGACACAGGTGTGCTGTTTCAAAGGGGCACATGCACCCCAATGTTTATAGCAGTGCTATTAACAATAGCCAAAGTATGGAAAGAGCCCAAATGTCCATGGACAGATGAATGGATAAAGAAGATGTGGTATACACACACACACAATGGAGTATTACTCGGCAATCAAAAAGAATGAAATCTTGCCACTTTGTAACTATGTGGATGGAACTGGAGGGTATTATGCTAAGTGAAATTAGAGAAAGACAAATACATGACTTCACTCATATGAGGACTTTAAGATACAAAACAGATGAACATAAGGGAAGGGAAGCAAAAATAATATAAAAACAAGGAGGGGGACAAAACATAAGAGACTCTTAAATATAGAGAACAAACAGAGGGTTGCTGGAGGGGTTGTGGGAGAGGGGATGGGCTAAATGGGTAAGGGGCATTAAGGAATCTACTCCTGAAATCACAGTTGCACTATATGCTAACTAACTTGGATGTAATTTTTTTAAAAATTAATTAAAAGAAAACAAATTAGCTTAATCATGACAGGAATTATTAAAAGGTGCTAGGATATTTGGGGGAACCCAAGAGCCAGAACTAGCTGCTAGGAAGTTATCAGGATCCTGGGACCTAGTATGTATCTGTCCCTCTTCTCCTCTCTCCCCTTTTCCCTCCCCCAAGCTGGATTTGTCTTTCAGTGCATCTGTATGCATGTAGTCAAATGCTGATGTCTACAGCTCCTTAGTTTAGATGTCCATGTTGAAGTAATGCAAAGAAAAAAACAGTGTTTCTCACTTGAAGGTCCAAATGTTTAGAAAAGAGACTGATTGACCCAGACATAATTAGGTGTCTATCCCTGGACCCAATAAACAATAGCCAAGCAGTGAGGTTACCGAATGTAAACATGGTGCTGTGAATCTAGTCCTAGCAGGATGAGAACACTATGCAGAAAAAATGAGGATATAGGTTGTAGATACACTCCCCCAAAAGTTGTCTATTCTTTCTTTGGCTGGCACGTGTGCGCACGCGTGCACACACACACACACACACACACACACACACACCTACTTTTATACATTTTTATTAAGAGTACTCCTGCCATATATGATTTAAGAATCTCTCATAGGGACAGTTAAGCATCTGACTTTGGCTCAGGTCATGATCTCACAGTTTGTGAGTTCAAGCCTGGCATCAGGCTCTGTGCTGACAGCTCAGAACCTAAAGCCTGCTTTGGATACTGTGTTTCCCTCTCTCTGCCCCTCCCCTGCTCGTGCTGTGTGTGTGTGTGTGTGTGTGTGTGTGTGTGTGTGTGTCTCTCTCTCAAAAATAAACATTAAACAAAATTTTTTTAAAGAATCTTACATTGAACTATGCTCTTATCCACCTTCTTCCTATAGGGAGATAATCCAATCAGTCATCTAGCAACTGAAACCAACATTTCATCAGTTGGCCCCTCACCTCATAGTGAATGATTTCCAGATTCATCCATTTTCCTTCTAAGTCATATTCCATTTTGTTCGGACAATGCTCTTTTCCATTCTGCAACTCAATGCTTAAGTGGCAAAATTAGAAAGCTATCCAAACCACAAACACTCCCACATAGAAAAAGACACAAGAAGCAAAAATGTTCACTGGAACACCACATTATTGGTTACCAGACCACAGAATATATTTCATTCCACAGTACAAGAATTATAAGGTAAAGGGTAGAATAAACATATTTCATGGGCATCCACTGGTGCTGGGTTGGGTTCTTTCCATAATCAACTGTGTCACCACCTTATAATGCAAATGAAGGAATTCTTTGTGCATGCCACCCTGAGTGACTTAGGCAATCAGTTCCACATTCCTTCTATAACTCTATTAATTGTAGCCTTCTCTATTGATATAATGTCTCCTTTAGTGAACATTCTTTCAGTTGCAAGTAAAAACGTACACAGATACAAAACTACACACTTTAAGTTAGTTTAGGTAAAATTTAAGTTAGAAGTTTTTTGGAAGGGTACAGGGATGTTATCAGTTAGCTTTTGCTGAATAACAAATGATCCCAAAACTTAATGACATAAAACAGCACCCTTTCTTTTGAAAATTGGCTGGGTAGTTTTTGTCACCTCAGCTGGTCTCTGCTGAGATTACTCATGCAACTACATACAGCTGGCAGGTCAGTTACAAGTCTATCTGGTATGTTCTCACATTTCTGGGTGTTGGCAAGCTATCAGCTAGTACAGAAGAAGCTGGTGGACTATGTGGTTCTCATCATCCAGGAAACTAGATGGGATTTCTTCACATGGTGGTCACAGGGTTCTTAAAAGAGCAATAGAGTAAACTGCAAAACTCTTAAGACCCAGACTGAAGAGTCACCCAATTCCATTTGTGCTATGTTCTTCAGATCAAAGTAATTCATAAGTTCAGCCCAGATTCAAGGAATGGGGAAACAGATCCACCTCTTGATGGGAAGAGCTACAAAAGACATTTTTGCAATCTCCAGGGAATGATGTTTCAAGGAAGTCAAAGATAATATGTATAGCCAGACACCACCAGAACTAGGAACTGTAGACCTCACAGAACCTAGGAGATTTCAGTTTTTATTCAGGACATCCATCTGCCTCTCATCACATGGTCTCTTGCTCTGCTTCTCTCAATAAGATAACTAACTTTATTTTGTGACTTTCTTCTCTTTGGTGTATGTATACAAGACAAGAGAGAATGGCCCCACAATTCACCAGTGTGCATGTCTTCAGTTCAAGTGATCTACACAGGAAACTGAATAGTGTCTTTTGATACCAATGGGCAACTGTTCACTCAATCCACCTACTATGTCTGGGTGAAGAGCCACAGGATAGACACAAAATTGCTGGGAGCCCACCCTGGGAAAGGGGGTGTGGGATCCTTCTCAGAGGATGAGACCCAGGAGGCACATTCTATCACAGTGTGTAATGACAAAGCCTGTGTGCCATGAAAAAAACAATTCTTCAAATGATATAAGTACTCTATTACCAAGTCATTAACAAGCAAGTGCAACAACAATGGAAAACAAGCTTGTCATTTTCTTTTATTCCTTCTGAATCTGAAGTTCCTGTAAATACTCTCTGTTCTTTTAAAAGGTTGATAAACAATATTTAATGGGAGTTAAATTTGGTCTACAGCTTATTTTTTTCATTTGCTTTTCTCCCCTTTTCTTCCCCTATTGAAGGAAATAGTCTAGAGCACCATCACAGGATGTGCCTGGGAAATGAGCACAGCATAAACCAGAGAAAATAGACTATCTGCGTCCTGATAGCAAGCTTGATTTTCAGGAACTTCCCTGAGCCATGTCTTACAACTTCACCACACTCTCCTAAAATTTCCAGAGGCCCAGAAAAGAATCCATTTCCCTGACAGTCTTGATGTGGCAAACAGTATCTCATGCCGGCACCACTGCTTATTTTCTACAGAGTGAATGAAGGGAACATGGGCCCCATGCAGGTTATCTTCACATCTGCACTCACCAATCATGTGACCAATGCACTTACCAATCAGAGCCTCCCCTCTGTCAACTTGTCATATGAAAAATTTAAATTTAAAATATCTACTCTTGGGCATCTGGTGGCTCAGCTGGTTAAGCGTCCGACTCTTGGTATCAGCTCAGGTCATGATCTCATGGTTCATGGGTTTGAGCCCCACGTCGGGCTCTGCGTTGACAGTGTAGACAGACCCTGCTTAGGATTCTGTCTGTCCCTCTCTCTGCCCCTCCCCCGTGCTCATGATCACTCTCACTCTCTCCCCCACCCCAAAATAAATAAATACACTTTAAAAACTTTTAATAAAAATTAAATAAAATATCTGCTGTTGCTAGTATTTCATATATTGGTTATTGAGATCAAATGAGATCATATCTCCATGTGGTAGCACCTTGAAAACAGTAGAATATTCTACATTTGAGAAGAAATGGAACTTCTCTCATAGATACTTGGTAGTGAGATCAATTGTTACAAGTCATTTTATGCCCAGTGTCATAGAACAGAAGTAAAATCCAACCTTACAAATGTAGGTGACCATATATAGAGTTTTTCTCTACCTACCCAAGCCTGCTGCTGCCCCTTGCAATATCTTTGAGGCTTTTCTCCTTAGCCTTCCTCTTTAAGTAGAAGCACTTGAATAAATCCATGAGAAGAAGATTGAAGTCATGAGAATTTAACAAATTTTGGTTCTTCTGGAAAAAGCCTCCAGAAAGCTTGCCAGTAGTTTCAAAGATGATTTGTCACTCTGGTCTAGTTTAGAACCACTTTGGAATACGCATCTTCTACTATTCCTTCATAGTTTTCTCCTAAATTTATCATTATTGTCTTTTATGATTTCCTGTGAATTTTACTTTAACGGATCATGTTTTCCCATCCTTTAAGTTACTCCCAAAGTGTCAGGAGGACTCATAAAATGCTAAAACAATCAACCTTCAAATTATGTTCTGGATGGAGTAACTTTTCATATTATTCTTCATTCTTACATTTGAAATTTTCCCATACTCCAATATTTTATTTTGATAAATGTCAAATTTACATAAAATTTGAAAAACTAGTACAATGAGCATGATTCTTTAATTATTCTCTAATTATTCTAGATTCTCTAATTATTAACATTTTCCCACATTTATTTGTCTTCTGACTTTCTCTTTCTCTCTATATATAGATGGTAGATAGATGATGGATAGATAGATAGACAGATATAGATATACAAATTAAACATAAATACCTTAGGCATATTCACATATGTCTATATGTGTGTATACACACACACACATATATAGGTTAAACTATTTGAAGTGACAAGATGTTCTGGGCTCATCTTAGACTTTCCCTACACCAATTTGGAATCATCCATTTCTTGAAGAAGTACTGGTTTCTTAATGGAGAATGGTATTTAGAAACCACAGTCTGAGCTTTAGGTGTACTTGTTACTAGGGTGTCATTGCTTCTAGGCATTTTTAATGAAAAGAACTAGGATATGCATAACGTATTTATGTTTAATTTGTATGTATATCTATTTCTGTCTCTCTGTCTCTCTATCTCTCTCTCACCCTCCCTCTCTTAGAGAGAAGGCAAATAAATGTGGGAAAATGTTAATAATTGGAGAACTAGAAGAACAATTTTAAATTATGAGTTAATATTGTTTCCAATTCAAATCAAGCACCCTAGAGGTTTTTCTCACCATCCCCTGATTCATATTAAATGTATCTCCCTTCTTTCATGGTGAGAACTCTTATATAGTTTGCAGCTACATACAGGTATTTACTCATGTAATCTATCTGGCACGAAATCATTTCAGAATTACTCATCCAAAACTATTGCTGACAATAAAGCTTCTGGGGGCATCTGGATGGCTCAGTCAGTTAATTGTCTGACTATTGATTTTGGTTCAGGTCATGATCCCACAGTACATGGGTTGGAGCCCCACATCAGGCTCCATGCTGACAGCACAGAGCCTGCTTAGGATTCTCTCTCTCTGCACCTCCCCCACTCATGCACACACTCTCTCTCAAAATAAATAAATAAACTTAAAAAATGTAAACAGGGAGCCTTCTAAGAAAGGTCAATATTTCTTTGCAGTTTCTTTTTTTCCCTTAGAATATACATTATTTTGTAATATAGAGTATGTGTCACTGTATTATCAGTTTGATTACATACATTCATTTCTACTTACAGTTTTATAATTTGTTTTTTCCATTGTTTTTCAATTATTTTTTGAAGACAAAATATTTACTGAGTTCAAAAGTCCAAACATATTTTTACAAAGAACTTAGAAAAGTAAGTATGCCTACTCTTGGGGTGCCAGAGTGGCTAAATTGGTTAAGCATCCAACTCTTGGTTTTGGTTCAGGTCATGATTTCACAGTTCATGGGTTGGAGCCCCACACTGGGCTCCACACAGTGTGGAGCCTGCTTAGGATTCTCTCTCTTTCCCTCTCTCTCTCTCTCTGCCCCTCTCTTGCTCACACTCTGTAAATAAATAAATAATATTTATAAGGAAGGGAGGAAGGAAGGAAGGAAGGAAGGAAGGAAGGAAGGAAGGAAGGAAAGCAAGTATGCCTACTCCTTATTTCCTTCTCACTCACTCCCCATTGGTAACAATTTATAGTTGTTTCTGGTTTACCTTTCTTGTGTTTGTTTTCACAAACTACAGATATACATTTCCATTTGTCTTACACAAAAAGTAGCATTTAAGATCAATTCTTTTATACCTTATATTTTTTGCTTATCAGTAAATCTTGGAAATAGTTCCATATAAGTTTATACAGATCTTCCTCTTGATTCTTTTTTCCATTACTACATAGTCATTTTGTGGATGAACCATAGGTTATTCATCCTGTAGCATATGCAATGGCTTTAAAGTTGTTTCTAATATTTTACGTTTCTCTAAGTTTATTTATTTTGAGAGAGAAAGAGAGAGAGAGAGAGAGAGAGTGTGTGTGTGAGTGGGGGAGCAGGGGAGACGCAGAGAAAAACAGAGCTAGAGAGAGAGAGAATCCCAAGCAGGCTGTCAGCACACAGCCCAATGCTGGTCTCCACCCTACAGAGTCAACACTGGGCTCCAACCCACAAACTGTGAGATCACGACCTGAGCTGAAATCAAGAGTAGGATGCTTAACTGACTGAGCCACTCAGGCACCCCTAATATTTTACCTTTAAAGTAATATTGCTATAATTAACATTGTGCTTTTTTAACTTTCAGAGGTAGAATTTAAGCCTATTAAAACAAGGCTTAAATATCCTTAGAAATGTTATTAAATATAAATCAGCAGTGTGGGAGAGTGATGTTTTCTCTCAACCTTGCCTAATAAAGTATATTGTCAAATTTTTAAATTTTTGCCAATCTACCAGATGACAAATGATATTTCAGTATAACTTCTTTTCATTTCTTTTATTGTGAGTGAATTTGAACATGTTTTCATATGTTTAAAGGTCATCTGCCTATCCTTTCTGTAAACTGTCAATTCATGTCTTTTGCCCATTTTTTATATTGGGTTTGGGTATTTTTCACTCAATTTTAAGAGGTTTTTTTTATATTAGGGAGATTAGACCTTTATTTTCAATACATGCTACAAAAAAAAATTTCCCTGTGTGTTTGTGTATGTCTGTGTTTTGCAATGTAACTTTTTAAATGTAGTCAAGTTTATTAATATTTTTTTCATTGCATTTGTATTTTTAATCAACATTATCAAGGCTTTCCCCTGGGTTATAAAGGAACTCACCTATATTTTCTTCTGTTCTTGGATGGTTCCATTTTTATATTTAAAACAGATTAATTTGGAATTCTGATACAGATCTAATTATATCTTCTTTCAAATTGCTATCCAGTTATCACAACACCATTTATTTACATGTCCATCATTTTCCCAGTGGTTGTAGATGCCACTTTTATCTTAATCTAAATTTCTATTTGGGTCTACTTGGATGTTTCTATTCTGTTTCACCAGTCTATCTATTTATGCACTAATATAAATTTGGTACCTTTTCACTTAGGTTTCATACAACAGCCACTCCTTCTGTAGTTGGTTCCTGTAAGGGCTGAAGTTAAAGAGTCCCATCAGGCCCAATATCTCATGATTTTAAAACTTGGAAAGTGTTTGTAGTTTTAACAGACCCTAAGGTGATTCCCAATGATTCTGCTGTCTGGTATTCATCCTTTTATATACTCTGCTCTCTTTGAATATAAGTAAGACCTGTGATTCTCTTCTAACCAATAAAATACAGCAAAGCTGATGGGATGTCATTCCCTTATGTTAGAGAAGGCTGATTCTTGCCAGCAGACATACTCTCACTCTCTTGGTGGCCTTGAAGAAGCAAACAGCTATGCTGCAAACTATGGATCAGGCCACATGGCAGAGAACTGCTGGCGGCCTCTAGAATGTCCACACCAAGACACATAGTAATTTAAAAGGCAAAAAGTAGTGATAAGGAGAGAATGTTAAAAGAAGCAAGAGAAAAGAAAACAGTTACATACAAGGGAAACCCTATGTGGCTATCAGCTAATTTTTCAGCAGAAACTGCAGTTTCAGCAGAAACTTTGATATATTCAAAGAAAAAAACCCTGCCCCCAAGACTACTCTATCCAAAACCACTATCATTCAGAATATAAGGAGAGATAGTTTCCCACACAAACAAAAACTAAAGGAGTTCGTGACCACTAAACCAGCCCCACAAGAAATGTTAAAAGGGACTCTTTGTGTAGAAAAGAAAAACCATATGCAGAAGTAAGAAAAGTGGGGGGGAGCAGAAAAAAATAAGTATATTTATAAAAATCAGTCAAGAGATTCATAAAGTAAAAGGATGTAAAGAATGACATCATATACCTAAAACATGGAGGTGGGGGCAAGGAGAAGTAAAGAATGGGTTCAAATTTAAGCGACCATCAACTTAATATAGACAGCTATATGCAGAAGAGGGTATATACAAACCTAATGACAACCACAAATCAAAAACTAGTAACAGATATGCAAAAACTAAAGAGAAAAAATCTAAGCATATCACAAAAGAAATCCAGCAAACCATGAGAGAAGAGAGCAAGAGAAGAAAAGAATAGAGAAGAACTATGAAAACAACCATAAAACAGTAACAAATGGCAGTAAGTACATACCTATCAATAATTACTTTGAGGGGCTCCTGGGTGGCTCAGTGAGTTAAGCATCCAACTTTGGCTCTGGTCATGAACTCACGGTTCATGAGTTTGAACCCCGCATCAGGCTCTGTGCTGACAGCTCTGAGCCTGGATCCTGCTTCAGATTCTGTGTCTCCCTCTCTCTCTCTGTCCCTCCCCTGCTGGCTCTGGCTCTCTCTTACTCTCTCTCTCTCTCTCTCAAAAATAAAAAGATTAAAAAAAATTTTTAATAATAATTACTTTGAATGTAAATGAACCAAACACTGCAATCAAAAGATATACAGTGACAGAATGCATAACGAAGCAAGACCAATGTTGCTTACAAGAGATTCATTTCAGACCTAAAGTCACATGCAGATTGAAAGTGAAGGGATGAGAAAGCATTTATCATGCAAATAAAAATGAAAAGAAAGCCAGGGTGGCAATACTTATATTGGACAAATCAAATTTAAAACAGAGACTATAACATGAGACAAAGAAGAACATTACATAATCATAAAGAGAACAGTCCAATGAGAAGATAAAGCAATTGTAAGTATTTATGCACCCCACATGAAAGCACCCAAATACATAAAGCAGCTAATAATAAACACAAAGGAAATAATTGATAGTAATATAATAATAGTACAGGACTTTAACATCCCACTTACACGAATGGATAGATCATCCAAACAGAAAATTAACAAGGAAATAGTGGCTTTGAATGACACATTGGACCAGATGGATCTAACAGATATATTCAGGACATTCCATCTTAAAACAGCAGATTACAACTTCTTTTCAAATGCATATGGAACAATCTCCAGAAGAGATCACCTATTAGGCCACAAAACAATTCTTAACAAATTCAAAAATATGGAGTCATACGATGCATCTTTTCTGGCCACAACGCTACGAAACCAGAAATCAACCACAAGAAAAAATCTGGAAAAAACACATATACATGGAGGTTAAATAACATGCTACTAAACAATGAATGGGTCAACCAAGAAATCAAAGAAGAAATCAAAAAATACATGCAGACAAATGAAAATGAAAATTCAATGGTCTGAAGTCTTTGAGGTTTATCAAGAAAAATTTCAAATAAATAACCTAACCCTACACCTAAAGGAACCAGAAAAAGAAAAACAAAATCCAAAACAAGTATAAGGAAGGAAATAACAAAGTTCAGAGCTGAAATAAACTAAATGGAAACTAAAAAAAAAAAAACAGCAGAACTGAACAATGAAACCAGGAGCTAGTTCTTTGACAAGATTAGCAAAATTGATAAGCCTTTAGACAAATGCATCAAAAGAAAGAGAGAGAGAGGACTCAAGTAAAGAAAATCAGAAATGAAAGAAGAGAAATAAAACCCAACACCACAGATACAAACAATTATGAGACTATTATAAAAAATTATGTCAAAAATTGGACAACCTAGGAAAAAAATGATAAATTCCTAGAAACATATAACCTCCCAAAACTGAACCTATAACCTCCAAAAATTTAAACTGAACCTATAACCTCCAAAAATTTAAACAGACCAATTACCAGCAATGAAATTGAATCAGTAATTTTAAAAAAAACTCCCCAAAAAACAAAAAGTCCAAGATCAGATGGCTTTAGGGAATATTCTACCAAACATCTAAAGAAGAGTTAATATCTATTCCTCTCAAACTATTCCAAAAAGAAGAAGAAGAAGAAGAAGAAGAAGAAGAAGAAGAAGAAAAGCTTCCAAATTCAATCTATGAGGCCTGCATTACCATGATAGCAAAACCAGATAAAGACACCAGAAAAAAAAAGAGCTACCAAATCTTTGGTGAACATACATGGGAAAAAATCCTCAACAAAATACCAGCAAACAGAATCCAATACATTAAAAAAAATCATCGATGGGGCACCTGGGTGGCTCAGTCAGTTAAGCGTCTGACTTCAGCTCAGGTCATGGTCTTGCAGTCCATGAGATTGGGCCCCGCATTGGGCTCTGTGCTGACAGCTCACAGCCTGGAGCCTGCTTTGGATTCTGTCTCTCTCTCTCTCTCTCTCTCTCTCTGCCCCTCCTCTGCTCATGCTCTGTCTCTCTCTCTCTCTCAAAAATAAATAAACATTAAAAAAAATTTTAATCATTCACCAAAATCAAGTGGGATTTATTCCCTGTATGCAAGGTTGGTTCAATATTTGCAAATCAATCAACGTGATAAATCACAGCAACAAGAGAAAGAAAAAAGCATATGATTATTTCACTAGACAATAGATGCATGAAAAGCATTTGACAAAGTACAACATCAATTCATGATAAGAGCCCTCAACAAAGTAGATTTGTACCATTCACACCTCAACATAATAAAGGCATATATGAAAAACCTAGAGCAAACATCATACTCAATGAGGAGAAACTGAGAGCTTTCTCCTTATGGTCAAGAACAAGACTAGGATGTCCACTCTCACGACTTTTATTCAACATAGTACTGGAAGTCCTAGCCACACCCCTCAGAAAATAAAAAGGAATAAAAGGTATCCAGATTGGTGAGGAAAAAGTAAAACGTTCTCTATTTGCAGAAGACATAATACCCTACATAGAAAATCCCAAAGACTCCACTGAAAAACTATTAGAAGTGACAAATGAAGTCAGTAAAGTCACAGGATACAAAATCAATGTGCAGAAACCTGTTGCATTTCTAAATACCAATAATGAAGCATCCGAAAGAGAAATTAAGGAATCAATCCCATTTACAGTTGGACTAAAACCAATAAGATACCTAGGAATAGACCTAACCAAGACATGAAACACCTGTACTTTGAAAACTTTGATGAAACAAATTGAAGATGACACAAAGAAATGGAAAGATAGTGCATGCTATTGGATTGGAAGAACAAATATTGTTAAAATGTCCATACTGCCCAAAGAAATCTACAGATTTAATGCAATCCCTATCAATATATCAACAACATTTTTCATAGAACTAGAATAAAAAATCCTAAAATTTATATGGAACAAAACAATCAAAGAAAATTTAAGGAATTTAAGAAACAAAACAAAGGAAAATGAGAGAGAGAGAGAGAGACCAAGAAACAGATTCTTAATTACAGAGAACAAACAGATGGTTGCCAGAGGGAAGGTGGGGGGGGGGGGGCGGTGAAATAGGTGAAGGAGTTTAAGAGTACAGTTACATGATGAGCACTGAGTAATGTATGGAATTGCTGAATCATTATGTTGTACACCTGAAACTAATTAACATGGTATGTTAACAATACTGGTATTAAAACTTTTAAAAAATAATGATTATCAGATATGGGGGGAAATGATGCAACTATATGCTGTCCACAAAAAAAAATAAAATGAAATAAAAATAAAGTACCTTCTTTTTCCTCACTCTGTCACTGCTTTCCTTTTTTCCCTCAAACTTGCCACAACCCAAAATTAACTTGTGTAGATGTTTACTGGCCTCTGTCCCAACTAGAGTTAAGGTTTTGTGATAGCAGAATTTTCATCAGTCTTGTTCAATTTCAATTCTCCAATGTCTAGAAGAGAACTTACATCGAGTAAATGGTCAATAAATACTTGAATGTTTGGATGAATGAGACAGATACCATTTGCTTTGTACCATTCTTCTCAGCTGCACAATCCCAAAGTGGCAAGAGCTACAAGAAAAAGTAGCCATTTTTACAAGTTTTACATCTGCTTCTGAAGAAAACCTCTCTTCTTTGTTAGAGACACTTTTATCAAGAGCCTCAAATGTTTACCCAACAGAGGATCCTGGCAGTCATAGACTTGAAAGGGAAGGGAAGTGTCCACCTACCACATGTTGGTCTAGTCCCCAAACAGTATGAGGCAGCATGTTAGTCAGGATTCTCCAGAAAAAAAAGAATCTCTCTCTCTTCCTCTCTCTCTCTCTCTCTCTCTCTCTCTCTCTCTCTCTCTCTCTCTCTCCACACATTATAGTTCTGTTTATTTTATAAAAATGCAAAACATGGATTTTTTTTTCCAATAGGGAGAACACAAAAGAAAAACTACAGCCACCATCTTATGTATAGAGCTATGGTCCCATACCAGATTGTGACTCTCATCACAGACTTTTAGTGAGGCAATGATATTGTTCAAAAGAATCCAGAATTGGTCTCAAAGTATCTGTCTACTAGCTGGAAGTAGTAAAGAAGTGAATTATTCTAGAAGAAGAATAGAAAATGTTAGATATAGTATAACATGAAGGAAACAAAATTAAGTAATTAATTCTCAGTAGTCAGGGCTTTAAAAAAAAAAAGGAGCATAAATTTAAGCTTGTATCCATCTTCAGGAGGTTAGATGTGATGAAAGAACAGCAGCACATGACAAGGAGGCCCTACTATTGGGAGAGCATAACATGAGCTTCCAGAATTGCCACCGTGACATTTAAGATGTTACTTTGTACTTTGAGCACATTGTGAATTGGGGATTCATCCTCTCTCTTGTCCTATTCAACAGCTCTACTAGCTCTAGAAGCATCACTGCATCTACTACTGAAGAGAGAGAGAGAGAGAGAGAGAGCGCGCTTAAGGTACCGGCTTACAAAATTAGTTGCTATGTCCAATATTTACACAGCAGGCCAGCAGGCTGGAGACCCAGGGAAGAGTTAATGTTCCAACTTAATCCCAAAGCAGTCTGCTGGCAGAATTTCCTCTTCCTTGGGGAAATATTTTTCTTTTAAGGACTTTGACTGATTGGATGAGGCCTACCCTCATTATAGAAGGTCTGCTTTACACAATTTCTACTGATTTAAATGTTAACCTCATCTTTAAAAAATACCTTCACAGAAACATTTAGACCATTTGACCAAACATCATGGTGTCATGGCCTAGCCAAGTTGACACATAAAATTAACCATCACAGGCAGGATGACGGAGGTTCAGTGGATGCAGTTGGGGTAGAGGATCCTGTGGTAAAAAGATCAGAAACAAGGGCATATATGAGGAAGAAGGGGTAAGTTTATGTAACTTCCTGAAAGATTTTGAAGCTTTCTTAACCTTCTTTTATGCAATTTTTGGAAAGAGAATCAGAGGATAGAGCCAAGTTCATTGAATCACTATGTTGTCCACGAGAAACTAATGTAAATCATGTGTCAACTATACTTCAATATAGAGAGAAGGGAGATTGAGACAAGTTCAGCAATGGAAGGCCTAGCTTTCCAATCCCATTTCAGCCAAGAGCCCACATAAAGCTGTTGGCAGAGGCTGGGTAGCTCTGAATCCCCAGGTTGTCTGTGGTGACACTCTTCCCTAGTGTCGCTATAGTCTTGAGTAACAGTAAGGAAGCCAAGCCATTCTACCCAGTTTACAGATAAGTACATTGAAAGGCAGAGTGTCTAAATAAGCAAACTTAAGGGGCACACTGAAAAAGCTGCCCAGATAAGTCAGGATAAAATTTGGCAGATAAGTTTGAAAAGCTTATATTTGGAGTTCACATTATTCCAGCTGGTGAGCTTTGCTAGTCAGATACCTTTTAAGAGTCAACTGAGGCGGATGTTCTGTCCTCATAGGTGTCTTTTCAAGTTTTGTTGAGGTGCAAGTGGGGAGAGGAATGGATCAGGTACAACCACTGTAGGAAAGTGGGAGTTAATGAAAGACAGGCCAGACTGGTGTTAGAGCAACAGAATTCTAATAACTTTTAGTACCTGTCTAGGTAATTTGGGACAAGTCACTTATTCCTCAAGCCTCAGCTTCCCCTCTGATTCTCTCCCAGCCTTACAATTTCATGAGATTTCTAATCCCAGACACTCTGTTGGCCATAATGGCCTCAGACCCTTCTCCTAATGCCTGATGCTAACCCTATGTGCCTTCAAATACACTACTGCTGCTGTTGATTTTATTTCTACCACTTGAGTACTGAAAAATCCAATATTAAAAAACATTGATTTTTCCCACAAGGTGAGTCAGAATACGGGTTCTGAATTGCTTTACACATATACTATATATTTATCCAATTATAAATGGTAATAATACTATGCTAGTAATAAAAAATGAAGCTAGGATCTATCAAGAGAGCCTGGTCATATTTCCAAATACCATTACATTCTTTAATATTTTGGCCTCAAATAAGCTTCTGATATTTGGGGAATCGGTTTTTCTTTTTAATATTCTTGCTGCTCACTTGATTCAGAAAATCTCTTGTTGCTATGGAAGTCAAAGGGGTTTTTCATCTGTTTTAAAATCCTCTTTTCATGCCTTTACAATTAAAAGTCAGACCTAATTATAATGCTAAGCATCTGAGTGCAAGAGCTTGTGTGAAATAACGGATACTTTTTCTGATTCAGTTTATTACTCTACCAGACTTTAACTCTTTCCTGCTCTTTCACATGCTACTTGAATCGGACTAGTGTGTCTAAAATCAATTATATGAGTTTAATTTTCCCAAGCTCAGGAAAAAATTTTATTACTTTTTTCCTAAGCACTGGGTTATTCTAATTAATTTTCTCTTCCTTATCAGCGGATTTAATGATTCACTTCCATGCTCTTGTCGCCAAGTGCGTCACAGCAGTATTGTTAGCCAGAGGGGTCTCCATTGCTGTTAAGAAGCTCTGACTCTGGATGAAGAAACAGAAGGAGTATGCTGAGCAGGAGAAGAGGCATGAGGTCATGCCAGTGAGCAATGACTGTCACCTTCACTTTGCCCTTGGATTTTATTATGTATACACGTGCACACACAAATACATGGCTCATTGTAGGTATCATGTTAGATGAGTGGCAAGTGAAGATGAGGGAATATTCCACATTTTTTAACCTAGTCTAAGTTCAGCTCCTTTGTAGAGCTTCACTCCTTTTAAATATGAGCCCTCTAATTACTCCCGATTCATTTAACACTTGGCTACTTATGTGCCTCTGTTGTCAAAGCAAAGTCACAGCCTGACATCCACAGCAGGGAAGATAAGTAACGAATGCATGAACTTGTGGCACAAGATCCAGGCATACATGCTCATGACTGCCATTAAGGGAAATGTCAGATCTTCTTTAAAAAGTAAGAATATGATGTGAGTGCGTGGAATTAAAAATGGAGACATATTAAACCTGAAATGGTATGTACGGCACCTGTCCATGGAAGGTGTGAAAATGTTCCTGGTCCACTCTAGCCCCCCGTAGGTTTATTTACTCCTTCCCTAAGTTGTATCCTGGATACATGGCTCAGCCTCAGACACTGAATGTCTGCCAATACTGCAAAATGTGTGGGAAAACAGATGCATGAACGTGAATACATCCATGTGGAAATATACTATCACCACCAAACACTGCACTGAGGCTAACACCAATCATGCAGAAAGAATAAATCAACAACCCATGCCTGTGCTTTTGTTTTGCCTTTAGTTCCCAAGACTAATCTTCTAAGAACTGCCTTCCCGAGGGCATTTTTTCCATGTACCTTTTTCCTTGTTTACAGAAAATGGGCAAAGAAGAAGGGAACATAAAGCAGGTGAGATTTTGTTTGCACATTAAGGAGACTTTCTTAGTTATGAACAATCAAATGGTTTAAAATGTGGTTGTGTGATCTCCAACCCTTGGAGAAGCAACACATAAAGAAAAAAAAATTTTTTTTTTCAACGTTTATTCATTTTTGGGACAGAGAGAGACAGAACATGAACGGGGGAGGGGCAGAGAGAGAGGGAGACACAGAATCGGAAACAGGCTCCAGGCTCTGAGCCATCATCAGCCCAGAGCCTGATGCAGGGCTCGAACTCACGGACCGCGAGATCGTGACCTGGCTGAAGTCGGACGCCTAACCGACTGCGCCACCCAGGCGCCCCAAGAAAAAAATTTTTAAAGAACGTTTGCCTGAAGTCATTTGGGTCACAAATAACAAGGATTGAATACAGACTGTCATACCTCATTAAACTGGCCAGATATTGATATAGGGAGATTTATATAATCATTTCTCCTGTAAATACTTGCTGACCACTTACTATATGCTGAACACTATGTGTAGCACTGAAAACACAATGAACACTCTCTTTTCTAGGCCCTCATAATCTTAGGGGCGAGACAAAGAGACAGCCCAAAATTACTATGCAATTAGAGACATAATTCTAGAAAACCCTAGAAGGAAAGTGTGCACTGGGTACTATGTAGTACAGCAGAGAGTCATCTTACTTGAGGCAATTCATGCTAGGGAAGGCTTCCTAACAGTATGCAGCCCTCCAGTTCTAAAAACTAAATCACCATTGATTTTGAATAAAGCTCATATAATCATCTGTAGGAATAAAATAATATGCATTGGAATCATATCTTGGGGTGTGGGGAAGGTTGCACTATTAGCACACTATACTTACAATTATTTGTAAAATTCTTGCATGTTGTCCATAAAACACTATGTACATCAATATATGCAACTTTATGTTATAATTATATTCAGTAATAAAGATGCATAAATATGTGGTCTAAGCAATAAGAATAAATCATATTCAGGGCACCTGGGTGGCTCAGTTGGTTAAGCATCCAACTTCGGCTCAGGTCATGATCTCACAGTTAGTAAGTTTGAGCCCCACATCAGGCTCTGTGCTGACAGCTCAGAGCCTGGAGCCTGCTTCAGATTCTGTGTCTCCCTCTCTCTCTGCCCCTCCCTGCTTGCTCTCTGTCTCTCTCTCTCTCTGCCTCTTGAAAATAAATAAACATTAAAAAAAAAGAATAAATCATATTCAGTGAAGCACAATGCTCTCGATGTGAGAGATGCAAGGAAAATGGGATAGAGGGTCATACACTCATTTAGTGATATAGCAGAGTTGTCTGCAGTGTTTAAATTATTTCTTCCTGGGGCGCCTGGGTGGCTCAGTCGGTTAAGCGTCCGACTTCGGCTCAGGTCACGATCTCGCGGTCTGTGGGTTCGAGCCCCGCGTCGGGCTCTGGGCTGACAGCTCGGAGCCTGGAGCCTGTTTCCGATTCTGTGTCTCCCTCTCTCTGACCCTCCCCCGTTCATGCTCTGTCTCTCTCTGTCTCAAAAAAAAAAAAAAAAAAACTTAAAAAAAAAAATTATTTCTTCCTTCCTGTCTTTATATATATATTTATTTATGTGTGTATTTATGTGTGTATTTACTTATTTAAATGCTTATTCATTTTATATATATGTATTTAAATGTTTATTTATTATATATATATATATATATATATATATATATATATATTTAAATATATATATGTAAATGCTTATTTCTTTTTTGGAGAGACAGACTGTGCAAGGAGGAGACGGGGGAGACAGAGGAAGAAAGAATCCTAAGCAGGCTCCACACTGTCAGTTCAGAGCCCGACATGGGACTCCATCCCATGAACTGTGAGATCATGACCAGAGCCAAAATCAAAAGTCAGATGCTTAACCAACTGAGTCACTCAGGTGCCCCTGTCTTTATATATTTTTTGAAGCATGAGTAGTTAGATTTGCCTAAGTTAAATGAGCACATGGTGTGATTACACTGCGTTACTTCAACTTGTCTTGACAACAGTAATAAATTGCAATTTGAACAAAAGTCTTCGAAATATCTTAAATTCTCTTAAAACAGAGATTCACAGTATTGAGGAACTAAATGAAAAAGCAATAAAATAAACCTTTACAAGTAACAAATGTTTGCTAATTTTAGTATCCTTACATATTCCTAAAGCTCTGCAATTGTGAAGAATTATTTCATTTGTAGGAATAACTTTCACATAAAACTACAATTGATAACTTAAAATTAATAAATGAAACAATATGATACCCTTAAAAGAGAAGGAACATCAATAGAAACATATTCTCCAAATTTCTTGTGCTTCATCTGCTCCCAGATTGTGTTGTTCAGGCTATTGGTTGAGAACCAAATCTGCTCAATTAATATCACCTTCTGCCTTGTTTCCGTTGCCTCAACTGGCCAAGTTCTCCATCACTGCACCCATTCCATGCCCCACTTCCAGCTCTCTAGACCAGTCCTGACTTGAGGGACTTGGCGTCTTGGGCTTCTTGCGCCTTTTAGGGGAGCTGTCTAAAGTGGGGGGGTCTCCATCATTCCTGGGGAGTGCTCACTGTGCTTTGACCCAAACTGTGACCAGCACTAACCACTGCCTCTAGGCAGTTCATCACCCTGTACAGGAGTGCTCCATACCTGATAATGAGGCTTCTATCCCTGGCATGGAATGTATGTCACTCCCTCAACTTTCTATAAGTCCCAGTTCAGGGATTCTCAGTGATTCTCAACTGAAAACATCAGAATTCTCTAGTGCAGTGTTTCTCAAACATGATGCTGTGATTTACTCATCTGGGAAGTTTTGTTTTTGTTTCCTTAAATATCACTGTCTGGCCCTGCCTCCATAGATTCTGATTTAATGGTTCTGGGGTGGGTTACAGTGATCAGCATTTTGTAGAAGTTTCCCAAGTAGTTCTAATATGCATGCAGCCAGGGTTGAGAACCACTGCCCTAGTAAGCTTCACAAATAATCTCAGTCTCACCTTCTCAGGTAATACCAACAGCCAGGTTGATCTATCCAGGGGTTCCCAACACACACACAAACACACACACACACACACACACACACACACACACACACCCCACTAGCTATAAGTAAATACCTTGAGGAATGATTACAAATAGGTTGGTTTTTCTCTAAAATAAGTACTAATAACTGATAGAGTCTCAGAAGACAATGAGTGATGAAATGATGGGGCGGTTTCATAATTTTCCAGACTCTGAAAAAAAATGAATAAAAGAAATGCCATGGCCATGCAGAATTTAAGAGAGAAAAATGATATACCAAGAAAAAAAAGAGAGAAAAAAAAAGTCAGGTGAAGTAATTGTGTCCAAAGTAAAAAAGAGATACAAGGGAATAGAGAAAAGTAAAGAGGGAATAATTGAGATTTTAAGGAAGGTTAACCTTACTTAAATTAACATTCACAAATAAGAGAAATCTCCAAGTATTAGCATCATCCAATGACTGAGATCCTGTGGTGTAATGAAAAATGTGTAAGTCTTGAACTAAAATGGACAGAGTGAATCTCATCTCTACCTCTTTCTAGATCTGAAACCTTGGGCTATTGTGGCAGATTTTCTAAGATGCTCACAAGATTTCTTATCACACATCCTCTTTTTACAATGAGATGTTAAATCTTCTTTTATAATTTTTTTTAATGTTTATTTATTTTTGAGACAGAGAGAGACAGAGCATGAACGGGGGAGGGTCAGAGAGAGAGGGAGACACAGAATCCAAAGCAGGCTCCAGGCTCCGAGCTGTCAGCATGGAGCCCAACGCGGGGCTCGAACTCAGAGACCGTGAGATCATGACCCGAGCCAAAGTCGGACGCTTAACCGACTGAGGCACCCAGGCGCCCCAAGATGTTAAATCTTCTAATGAGAGGAGAGGTCTATTTCGCCATCCCTTGAATGTGATTACAGTAGATGTGGCACTACATGACATCTGAAACTATGTCATGAGAAGCAGTACAGCCTTTCTTAGTCCTCTTCAAGCACTCCTATTGGATCACAGGCACCATGATATGAGGAAGTGAGAGAACACATGTAGAGGCCAAATGCAGGTGTTTTGGCCAAAGCTCCAGTTGAGGTCTCAGCTAACTACAACCATCAACTTCTAGGCTAAACCCTTAAGTGATTCTAACTCCTAGCTTTCCAGGAAGACCCCAAGTCTTCCTAACTGAGGCTCTAGACATAGAAGACCAGAGACAAAGTACACACAAATTCCTATTCCTGACCTGCAGAATCCAGGAGTATAATAAAATAGTCACCATTTTATATAATTATGAAGGTATAAAATAGAGATAGATAAATTGGAAAGAAAGTTATATAACTTTTCTAAGGTTTGGTTCAATGGTTTTATAAGGTTTTAGAAGGTTGTGTTGAAAATTAGAAATAACGTGTAATTTACATGGCACGAAATAAGTGCTGAATAAATTATCAGTTACAATAAGGATTATCGTTCATTTCCATTAACCATTGTCTCTTCACTTTTTTGGTTTTTTGGTTTTTGTTTTGTGTTTTTAATTTACATCCAAGTTAGTTAGCATATAGTGCAATAATGATTTCAGGAACAGAATCCAGTAATTCATGCCCTACATATAACACCCAGTGCTCATCCCAACAAGTGTCTTCCTTAATATCCCTTCCCAATTTAGCCCATCTCTCCACCACAGTCCCTCCAACAACCCTCAGTTTGTTCTCTACACCTAAGAGTCTCTTATGTTCTGTCCCCCTTCCTGTTTTTATATTATTTTTGCTTCCCTTCCCTTCTGTTCATTTGTCTTGTATCTCAAATTCCACTTATGAGTGAAGGCATACGATATTTGTCTTTCTCTGATTGACTAATTTTGCTTAGAATAATATACTCTAGTTCCATCTACATTGTTGCAAATGTCAAGATTTCATTCTTTTTGATTGCCGAGTAATACTCCATTGTGTGTGTGTGTGTGTGTGTGTGTATATATATATATATATATATATATATATATATATATATACACATACATACAACATCTTCTTTATCCATTCATCTGCCAATTGACATTTTGGGCTCTTTCCATACTTTGGCCATTGTCAATAGCACTGCTATAAACGTTGGGCTGCATGTGCTCCTTTGAAACAGCACACCTGTATCCTTTGGATAAACACCTAGTAGTGCCATTGCTGGATCATAGGGCAGTTATATTTTTAATTTTTTGAGGAACCTCCATACTGTTTTCCAGAGTGGCTGCACTAGTTTGCATTCCCACCAGCAGTGTAAAAGGGTTCCTATTTCTCTGCATCCTCACCAGCATCTATTATTGCCTAAGTAGTTAACGTTAGCCATTCTGAAAGCCAATGAGGTGGTACCTCAGTGTGATTTTCATTTGTATTTCCCTGATGATGAGTGATGTTGAGCATTTTTTCATGTAGCTGTTAGCCATCTGGATGTCTTCTTTAGAAAAGTGTCTATTCATGTCTTTTGCCCATTTCTTCACTGGTTTATTTGTTTTTTGGGTGTTGACTTTGATAAGTTCTTTATAGATTTTGGGTACTAGCCCTTTATCTGATATATCACTTGCAAATATCTTCTCCCATTCTGTCTGTTGACTTTTAGTTTTGCTGATTGTTTCTGTCTCCATGCAGGAGATTTTTATCTTGATGAGGTCCCAATAGTTCATTTTTGCTTTTGTTTCCCTTGCCTATGGAGACGTGTTGAGTAAGAAGTTGCTGCGGCCAAGGACAAAGAGGTTTTTGCCTGCTTTCTCCTCTAGGATTTTGATGGCTTCTTGTCTTACGTTTAGATATTTCATCCATTTTGAGTTTATTTTCGGATATGGTGTAATAAAGTGGCCCGGGTTCATTCTTCCTCACATTGCTGTCCAATTTTCCCAACACCATTTGCTGAAGAGACTGTCTTTATTCCATTGGATGTTCTTTCCTGCTTTGTCAAAGATTTAGCTGGCTATATGTTTGTGGGTCTATTTCCGAGTTCTCTGTTCTGTTCCATTGGTCCAAGTGTCTGTTTTTGTGCTAGTACTTGCTTATTACAGCTTTGTAGTACACGTTGAAATACAGAATTGTGATGCCTTCAGCTTTGGTTTTCTTTTTCAGGATTGCTTTGGATATCTGGGGTCTTTTGTGGTTCCATACAAGTTTTAGAATTGTTTGTTCTAGCTCTATGAAGAATGCTGGGGTTATTTTGATAGGGATTGCATTGTATATGTAGATTGTTTTGGGTAATATCGACATTCTAACAATATTTGTTCTTCCAATCCAGGAGCATGGAATATTTTTCCATTTTTTTGTGTCTTCTTCAATTTCTTTCACAAGCTTTCTACAGTTTTCAGCATATAGATTTTTCACTCTTTGGTTAGGCTTATTCCTAGCTATTTTATGGTTTTTGGTGCAATTGTAAATGGGATCGATTCCTCAATTTCCCTTTCTGCTGCTTCATTACTGGTGTATAGAAACGCAACCGATCTCTGTGCATTGATTTTATATCCTGCGACTTTGCTGGATTCATGAATCAATTCTAGCAGGTTTTTGGTGGAATCTTTTGGGTTTTCCATATAAAGTATCAAGTCATCTGTGAAGAGTGAAGGTTTGACTTCCTACTGGCCAATTTGGATGCCTTTTATTCCTTTGTGCTGTCTGATTGCTGAGGCTAAGACTTCCAATACTATGTTGAATAACAGTGGTGAGAGTGGACATCCCCGTCGTGTTCCTGACCTTAGAGGGAAAGCCCTCAGGTTTTCCCCTTTGAGGATGATATTGGTGGTGGGTCTTTTGTATATGGCATTTATGATCTTGAGGTATTATCCTTCTACCCTACTTCCTTGAGGGTTTTTATCAAGGAAGGATGCTGTATTTTGTCAAATGCTTTCTCTGCATCTATTGAGAGGATCATGTGGTTCTTGTCCTTTCTTTTATTAATGTGATATATCATATTGATTGATTTGCAAATATTGAACAAGCCCTGCAACCCAGGTAAAATCCCACTTGATCATGGTAAATAATTCTTTTAATGCATTGTTAGGGCTGGTTGGCTAGAATCTAGCTGAGAATTTTTGCATCCATGTTCATCAGGGAAATTGGTATAGTTCTCGTTTTTAGTGGGGTCTTTTGTCTGGTTTGGGGATCAAGGTAATGCTGGCCTCATAGAATGAGTTTGTAAGTTTTCCTTCCATTTATATTTTTTTGAACAGCTTTAAAAGAATAGGTGTTAACTCTTTAAATGTTTGATAGAATTCCCCTGCAAAGCCATACAGCCCTGAATTGTTGTTTTGGGGAGCTTTTTGATTACTTATTTAATTTCTTTACTGGTTATAGGTCTGTTCAAATTCTCTATTTCTTCCTGTTTCAGTTTTGGTAGTTTATACGTTTCTAAGAATTTGTCCATTTCTTCCAGATTGCCCAATCTATTGGCATATAATTGCTCATAATATTCTCTTATTATCGTTTGTATTTCTGTATTGTTGGTTGTATCTCTCCTTATTCATTTTTTTATTTTATTTATTTGGGTCATTTCCTTTTGATCAAATGGGCCAGGGATTATCAATTTTGTTAATTCTTTCAAAGAACCAGCTCCTGCTTTCATTAATCTGTTCTACTGTTTTTTGTTTTGTTTTGGTTTGTTTTGGTTTGGTTTGGGTTTGGTTTGGTTTTTTCTGTAGCATTAATTTCCACTCTAATCTTTATTATTTCCTGTGTTCTGTTGGTTTGAGGTTTTATTTCCTGTTCTTTTTCCAGCTCTTTAAGGTGTAAGATTAGGTTGTGTATCTGAGACCTTTCTTCCTTCTTAAGAAAGTCCTGTATTGCTATATACTTCCCTCTTATGACTGCCTTTGCCACATCCCAGAGGTTTTGAGCTGTCATGTTATCATTTTCATTGGCTTCCAGGTACTTATTAATCTCCTCTTTAATTTCTTGGTTAACCCCTTCATTGTTTAGGAGGATGTTCTTTAACTTCCAAGTATTCATTCCAAATTTTTTCTTATGATTGATTTCAGGTTTCATAGCATTGTGGTCTGAAAATATGCACAGTATGATCTCCATCTTTTCGAACTTGTTGAGGGCTGATTTGTGACCCAGTATGTAATCTATTCCGGAGAATGTTCCATGTGCACTCGAGAAGAATGTGTATTCAGCTGCCTTAGAATGAAATGTTATGAATATATCCATTAAGTCCATCCAGTCCAGTGTGTGATTCAAAGCCATTGTTTCCTTGTTGATTTTCTGTCCATTGCCATAAGTAGGGTGTTGATGTCCCCTACTATTATGGTATTAATATCAGTGAGTTTCTGTATATTTGTGATTAACTGATTTATATATTTGGGTGTTTTATGTTGGGGGCATAAATGTTTACAATTGTTAGATCTTCTTGGTGGATAGACCCCTTAGTTATGATATAAAGTCCCTTCTTCATATCTTGTTACAGTCTTTATTTTAAAATTTATATTGTCTGATCTAAGTATGGCTACTCCTGTAGCCATGATACATGATACATGATAGGTTCTCCATCCCCTTACTTTCAGTCTGAAGGTGTTTTAGGAGCGCCTGGGTGGCTCAGTCAGTTAGGCGTCCGACTTCAGCTCAGGTCATAATTTCATGGTTTGTGAGTTCAGGCCCCGCATTGGGCTCTGTGCTGACAGCTCAAGGCCTGGAGCCTGCTTCAGATTCTGTTTCTCCCTCTCTCTTTGCTCCTCCCCACTCATGCTCTGTCTGTCTGTCTCTCTCTCACTCTCTCTCTCTCAAAAGTAAACAAACATTAAAAAAAAGTTGAAGGTAATCTTAGGTCTAAAATTGGTCTCTTGTAAACAGCATATAGATGGATCTTGTTTTCTTATCCATTCTGCTACCCTATGTCTTTTGATTGCAGTGTTTAGACCGTTGATATTTAGAGTGAGTACTGAAAGATATGAATTTATTGCCATTGTGTTGCCTGTAGAGTTGGAGTTTCTGGTGGTGTTCTCTGGTCCTTTTTAGTATTGTTGCTTTTGGTCTTTTTGCTGTTGTTTAATCTTTTCTCCTCTCAGACAGTCCCCCTTAAAATTTATTGCAGGGCTGGTTTAGTGGTCACAAACCACTAGTTTTGTTTGTCTGGGAAACTATTTCTCCTTATATTTTGAATGACAGCTTTGCTGGATAAAGAATTCTTGGCTGCATATTTTTCTGATTCAGCATGTCCTGCCATTCATTTCTGGCCTGCCAAGTTTCTATGTACAGGTATGCGGTGAACCTGATTGGTCTATTCTTATAGGTTAAGGACTTTTTCCCCTTTATGCTTTCATAATTCTTTCCTTGTCTGTGTATTTTGTGAATTTGACTATTATATGCCTTGTTGATGCTCGGTTTTTGTTGAATCTAGTGGAAGTTCTCTGTGCTTCTTGGATTTTGGTATCTGTGTCTTTCCCCAGGTTAAGAAAGCTTTCTGCTACGAGTTGCTCGCATAAACCTTCTACCCCTCTTTCTCTCTCTTCATCTTCTGGGATTCCTATGATTCGGATGTTATTCCTTTACAGTGAGTCACTGAGTTCTCTAATTCTTATATCGTGCTCTTTTGCCTTAGTTTCCCTCTTTTTCTGCTTCATTATTCTCCATAATATTGTCTTCTATATCACTGATTCGCTGCTCTGCTTCCTCCATCTTTGCCTCTGTGGCATGCTTTTGAGATTGCATCTTAGTTATAGTGTTTTTAATTTGTCCTGACTAGATTTTACTTCTTTCATCTCTGCAGAAAGGGATTCTATGATTTTTGAACCCCAGCTAGTATTCTTATAATCGTGATTCTAAATTCTAGTTCAGACATCTTGCTTACATTTGTGTACATTAATTCCCCAGCTATCGTTTCTTTCTGTTCTTTCTTTTGGGGTGAATTCCTTCATTTTGTCATTTTGGAGGAAGAAAAAGAATTAATACAATAAAAAAGGAAAATTAAAAATAATAAAAACAACACAAAAAATCAAATAAAGGAAGCTACATCCTGGGTATGTTTTGGTCTGGTTTTTGAAAGAAGCTTGACTGAATAGAGAAAAAAAAGGAAAGAAAAGAAAAAAGAAAAAAGAAAGTAAGAAAACATTTAAAAATTAAGAAAATGTATACAATGAAATCGAATAAAATGAATTGGAGAAGGTAAAATAGAATAAAAACAAATTTCAAAAACTATAGTAAAAAATTTTCTTAAATGTTTTATATAAAAACACAAAATAAAAATAATTGTTTTCTCTTTCTGTATCCAAGAATAAGAAAAGTAAGGAAAAAGAAAACACAAAACCAACAACAAAAAAAAGCCGAATAGATGGACCAGTGAACAGAATGAAACCCAAATGAAATTACATCCAGTTTCCCGTAGAAGTCAAACTATGAAGCACTTTATAGTCCATACACTAAGCAGCGGAAAGACTTGTGGTCCTCTCCCCAGGGCTTGGTTGGTGCTGTTGGTTGGGGCTTGGTATAATGGCTTCATTATCCACTATGTGGCACTGCTTAGCTTAATGTGGTGGATCAGCGCTGCAGGAGAGGTGAAAATGGTATCATGCAGCTTCCTAGTCTCTAGCATCAGAACTCTGTGCTCTACCCCACCAGCAATCAAGCACCCCTCTTTTGTCTCTGGCTTCCTTCCACTCCCCACTTCTACACTGTCCACATCCAAACCATTAGCCTGCCAGGCAGGACCTCTCTCCCGAATTTTATCTCAGATGGAGCTGTGTTTCCAAACCCCTCACATCTGAGGACCCTGTAGCTTGGACCCACTCTGACACTCTGGGGGAGGGTTGCGAGGAGCAATGGCCGGATGCCAGCTTGACCCTGGGAACGTCCCTGCAATCATGTTGCTGAGGCTCGGAGGTTGTGACAGGATGCCAACTTGCCCCAGAATAAGTTTGTGCAATTTCATATCATTTGCATTTCAGTGGTTATGGTAAATCACCACATACAACCCACATCAGGTGCCACTGCACCCTGGAATTTTTGTTCTAATACCAGCAATTGTGTTCTCTGGGGTCTGCTGGGACCTTTGCCTGTAAGAAGGCCATACAGCCTCTACCAAATGCCCTCCTAGCAGGGTGGCAGGGGAACCACTTCTCCCCGTGTGGCCTGTGGACCCCTCGTCCCTGGCTGCCAGTTCCTGGGGATTTTCCCTTCCCACCAGAGCACCACCAGGTATTGGGCTATGGAATTTCCAATGCTGCTCTGCCCTGTTTATAGAGTCCTAATGATATTGAAACCCTCTCCTTTCTCTTTTCTCCCTTTCTTATTCAAACAACTGTGGGTGCTTCCATTATTTCTCTTTCTCTCCAGCTACATTTGGGAGGAGTACTTTTCCTGTACTCTCCCCCCTTTCTCTGTCCTTTCTCCACAAATACAGCTCCATATCCTTCGAAGCTTCTCTCTCCCTCAGTTCACCTCTCCCGAGTTCTGTGGCTCAAGTTATGCAGATTGTTATGTTAATCCTCAGATCAATTTTCTAGGTGTGCAAAATGGTTTGATGCTGATCTAACTGCATTTCAGGGCTAAGAGAAGCAGATAACTTGCATGCTGCTCCACCATCTTGGCCCCTCCAACCATTGTCTCTTTGAGACCTGGACTCTGCCCCCACTTTATAGTTGCCCTTCAAATCTGAAGATGTATAAGAACATGAACAAATACTTCTGTATAGAAGATGCTCTTTTAAAACTAACGATGCATAAAGACCAGCCCTTTGGTTTGAGATGATATCTATCATTTGCCCCACAACTCAATCATAGGTTATTTTTTCGATATGTGTTTTTCTGGGTGATGTACTGAATATTTACAGTGTGCTATGCACAATAACACAGAAAATAGAATCCTTGCCAAAAGGAGTTTGTGATCTTAATTAAGAATACAAAATCATCAACTAGACCTGAGAGAGTTTCTAAGATATCCCTTCATTTTATACTTGAGGAAACTGAAATCTGGAAAAGTTCATCAAGTTGCTCAGAACCACACATTATTAGCAGCAGAGCTGAAACTAGAACCTAGGACTCCTCACTTCCAATAATTATTCATTCATGCCTTTGGGAAACATTTGTTGAGCACTTCCTGTGTTCCAGCCACTAGGGATTCAAAGATGAATAAGAAACACTCTTGCCAATAAGGAGTTCACAGTCTGATGGAAGATGCAGTCACAAAACCAGATAAGTATAGAGCTCAAGAGAATGTTGCACATTGTAAGATAGCATGGGATCAGAGATGGCTCTTCTTTGTTGGGCAAAGGTTCAGAAAGGAGATGATATTTAGGCTGTTTTAAATGCTGAGTAGGAGTTTGGCAGGTAGAGAAAGGGCATTCCAGGTAAAAATAGCCAATTTTTGTGAATCCTTAATAATATGAATATGCATTTTCATTGTCCCAAGGTTTCTGAAACTCAGCTCCATGGACGTATTCTTAAAGGATCTAGAGAATTTTTATCCTTTTAGAGGATTACTATTTTATTGAGGCTTATTAAACAGACATAATTCTTCATAACCAAAAACAATACAAGACACATATAATGTACATCTTCTCTAGAGACACATACAGCATCTGAATTGGAGGGGTTCTTAGAGATCATTATCTAAGCGCCTGTGTACACATGTGCCATAGCTGAGAAGTGATATAGCGTAACGAGCAGGAAAACTGAAACTACATACATAGTTAAAGAGCAAAAGCAATTAAAGGTTAAAATTAGGTTATTATTCCCTTTGATGCCTTCCTCCCAAGGCAGATCACAAAATGTGAAAGCAAAGGGAAGGGAGAAAAACAGCAAATAGGAAGACTATACTCTCTAGCCAGCCTATCACAGTTATAATATGGTATTTGAAAAAAAGACATTTCAAAAGGGCACCATTATTAATGCCACTAAGAAGGAATTGGAAAATTGCAGTTTAAATCATTGGTTTTGTGCCAGTTCTCTTTTTTATATAAATATCAATTCTCACTGTGAGGTTTTGCACCTTAATTTAGTTAGGAATACATTTTAAAAATGGCTTGCTAAAAGGTGTGATTCAATGGAAGGAAAGTATTATCAAGTGGTGCAATGTTCCATAAATAGCTATTATTATTATTTAATATTCGTTAAACACCCACAGTGAGCTAAGCACCGTACTAAACTTTGGAAAGATATGGCTCTTTCTCTGACAAGGAAAGATTAAATACATAGAAGATAGGAGAGCTTAAATCTACTTAGGATCTGAAATTTATTTTTCTACTCCAACTTTTCCTTGCTTCACTTGTCAAATTAACATAATTCACTATATTAGAGGAGGACTAATGATAGTTATTCCTTACCTGTGTTCAGTGTTTTATATTTTACACGGGTTTTTATATGTATATCTTATTAGATAAGTTGACAGATGGTCTCTGGAAGATGTGAGCACTAAACAGAGGTAGTTTCATTTTAAGAGAAGACCAAAAACTTGGAGGGGTCAACTGGCCCGTCAGAGCATCAAAAGGCAGTTGTACTTAGGGGGAGGAGAGAGAGCTTTCAGATAGGCAATAGGTGCACAAAACAACTCTCTCTACCACCTTAGCTACCAGTTTCCCTCCCTGGAGGCAGTCACCAAAATCGATTTCTTGTGTATACTTCCAGAGATATCAAATGCACTCACTAGCATACAGTTTACACATGTGGCTTCATACTATATACACTGTTCTGTACCCCGCTTCTTTCTCTTTATGAAATATTACAGAGATTATTTCATGCTACATTACCATTTTTAATGGCTACATCAGATATTAGGTATAACTGTACCATCATTTATTTAAAGAGCCTATTCTTAAAGGATATTTAGTGGGTTTTGTTTTGTTTCATGTTTTGTTTGTTCCTGCAAACTTCTGCTGTTATCATGATTCAAGTAGATATATAATTTCCTATAAGGGAATTGCTGGGCCGAAGTATATTTGAATTGCTAATTTTGGTAATTGTTGCCAAATTCTCCTCTGAAAAATCTATATTGATTGAAATTCCCAGCAGCAATGTATAGGAGCACCCATTTCCCCACTGTCACTAATGCAATGTTATCAAAATTTGTGGTCTTTGATCATCTGATAAGTGAAATATAAGATTCCAGGATAGTTTCATCTGCCTTCCTTCTAATTATGACACTGTTTGAATTTTTTTTCAAGGTTTAAAAAACTCCAGTATTTCCTTTTCTGTGCACTCTGTTTATACCATTTCAGTTTGTCTTTTGGAGTGGTTGTTCTTTTACTGGTTGATTTTTGGGAATTCTTCTCATAATAATGAAATTAGTCTTTAGTACATAATCTGAATTACATATATTTTTCCTAATATGTCATTTATCTTTTGACTTTTTTAATGACATTTTTTGCCTTACAAATTTAGGTTTAATTGTTTGACAAATTAATTTAAACTAATTAATAAATTAATGAATTAATCAATTTGGGTTTACTTACCTACAAAATTATTTACTAATACAAGATTATTTAAAAAAGAAATTCCTTCATTTTCATCCAGTACAATGATTTTATAGGTAAAATATTAATCCATTTAGTATTTATTTGATGTGAGATAGGGATCTAACTCTGGTTTTTTTTCTTGATGGGCACTAAGTGGTCCAAAATACACTAATGAATAATATAATTCACCTTCCCCCCACCAATGTGAAATGCCACCACCATCATATATTATTTTATAAAGAGTAGTGCTTTAGTAAGACTATTATTCAGTTTAGGAATCTAGAAATTCCTCTGGGTGAATTCACCACAATTGGTGCTAAATATGACCTACTGAATCCAAGTAGATGTATGTGGCAAGGAACACAGAAAAAGTTATATGCAGGACACAGGCAGAATGCATAGCTGGAATTCAGATAGCAAATAGGAACAATGAAAAGTTGAGATTAAAATATAAGGGGAAAAGTAGAGAAGATTCCAAAACAAATGTCTGAATGATACAGAGGGTAATAGGAAGAGACATATTCCAGTTGCCTTCATGATGAAGTCCAGACTCCACCACGTGAACTCTCACACCTGTCTTATCTGGCTTCTGCCTACCCTTCTAGCCCAGGGCATGTTCCCCTTAACTTTTCTTTCAGATTTCAGCTTACACATTATTTCCCCAGTCTTCTTCCCTGACCTGGCCAAGACTGATATTCCTCTTATGTGTCTCTGCATGATTCTGTACTTTAGACTCTAACAATCTAGTCTCTTAATGCTTTCACCCCTGTTGTGGACATTTTCCTTCACTCCCCAGATTTTGTAGCTCTTTGTCCTGGTAACTAAATTTCTCTCCATACGTCTTTGTGTGTGTGTGTGTGTGTGTGTGTGTGTGTATCCGTGTGTGTGTGTGTGTGTGTGCGTGTGTAGATAGAGGAGGGGGAAGGGGGTAAATTGGACCTGATCTGTAATTAAGCAACTGGTGCTTCTTTCTTTTTTTAATTTTTTTTTCCAGAGTACATCTGACTCACAATGTTACATTAGTTTTGGGTATACAGCATAGTGATTCAACTTCTCTGTACATGATGCTGTGCTCATAGTTGGAGCTTCTTATGAGGTAGGCTCAGTCTATTTCAACACAACTTTCACATTCAGGTTTCTGTATCCACTACTTGGTCAAAAACTCCCAAATACCATTGGGCCCACATGCACAGTTGTCAGTGCAGCACTAAGCCCTAGAGTGGTTTTCATCTCACAAAGGAGCAGACTGGGCCACAGTCCCCTTGGGCAGCCAGCTCATCTCCTGAGTATCTTCAAGGGAAGGGTTTGGCAAATTACAGGCCATGAGCCAAACCTCCCCCCTGCCTTTTATACATATATATATACACACATATATATGTGTATATATATATACATGTAAAGGTTTATTGGAACACACATGCCATGATAATGATAACTACATATATCAAAAACTTATTCTTAGATCTGATTATTTCACTCTTTTTCTTATACAGGTTTAACGCCCTTCAGAATCTTTATGGATTATAGAACTCTCTAAACTCTGAAAGGAAGATATCATAGCTATGAGAGATTACTCTGAGTTCTGCAAATAAAATTATGTTTTTATTCGGCCTCCAATTGTCTCTGCTAATGAGAGAATGCAAAGTAGTGGATAATCAAAAGTCATACATGTTTGGAGACTTTGTTCTATGATGGGTGCAGTAGTAAATTTTCCTTCCTAAGTGCATTTTCCTACAGTGGCACCAAAATGAGCTTGGATTGTCTGAGCATATATTAACTGGGAGACAAAGATGATAATTGTTGTGCTGGGCAGGAATAGAAGCCATTTAAAAATGTTTAAAAATTTCATTTTCTCTTATCCTGAAAGCAGATAATCCACAAAGCAAAGGGGTGAGGGTCAATTGAGTATAAGAAATTTTTTGTTCTAGTGCACCATTATGATTTTTAACATAGCATTATAATTTTTATTTTGCAATAATTTTTTAAAAATCTTGCATACTTAAGACATTCATTAACTGTAAAATTTTGTACCAAATAATTTCATGTTTCAATTACTATCTTCTTAAAATAGCTCATGATGTCTAAAGCATTATTTATTCTATTCATAAGTTAATGCTGTTTAAATTCTGTTAGCGAAATGTATTAAATTTTTTTATGCATTTTTCACCCTTCATATTTTTAGTTATGCAAGGTTTAAAGGTCAGGCAGAGTATTTTAATACTTTGGGCATTCTTAGAAAAAAAATTTACCTAAACTGGATGAAGCAAACCATTTTTACAAGAATCTGGAACCCTTGTTGTGGTTCGTGGTTGTGCACATTGATATATTATTTCTGGAGATCAGTTTTCCTATTTGCATAAAAATCCATGAAATATTTACCATTTGACTCAATTAAACCTTGAGGAGTTGTCTTAAGAAAATAATTAACACAGGGGTGCCTGGGTGGCTCAGTTGGTTGAGCGTACGACTTCGGCTCAGGTCATGATCTCACAGCTCGTGAGTTCGAGCCCCACGTTGGGCTCTGTGCTGACAGCTCAGAGCCTGGAGCCTGTTTCAGATTCTGTGTCTCCCTCTCTCTCTCTGCCCCTAACCCACTCTCACTCTGTCTCTGTCTCTCTCAAAAATAAATAAACATTAAAAAAAATTTTTTTTAAAGAATTAACACAAAAAAATGTCATTGCAACACTGTTTATTATAGGGAGAAATCTAAATTTCTAGCAGTAATAGCATATCTATAACTTCAGAAATCATGTTTTCAAAGATAAGTTCATAGCCTGGCAAGATGACTATAATGTAATTATTATTAAGTAAAATTAAACACACACACACACACACACAAAGGCAGAGCATTATCTCATATATCTATATGCATGTGTAGGGGCAGCGGCAGGAGCTGGAGGAAGGAATGTGGAAGAAAATTTACTAGTGATTATTAGAGTTGTGAGATGATAATTTTTACTTCTCATTTTCAACTTTTACCATCACAAATTTCTGTAACACAAAATTCTGTAGCTTATATAAGAATGAGTTTTATTTCAATAACTAGATGCTGGTTCCCAGAGCAGGTAGATAAGGTAAACAGCCCTCTTTAGAAAATGCTTTCTACAATTGAAACTAGACCACTTTCTCACACCATTCACAAAAATAAGCTCAAAATGGATAAAGGACCTGAATGTGAGACAGGAAACCATCAAAATCCTAGAGGAGAAAGCAGGAAAAGACCTCTCTGACCTCAGCCGTAGCAATCTCTTACTTGACACATTCCCAAAGGCAAGGGAATTAAAAGCAAAAATGAACTACTGGGACCTTATGAAGATAAAAAGCTTCTGCAAGCAAAGGAAACAACCAACAAAACTAAAAGGCAACCAAAGGAATGGGAAAAGATATTTGCAAATGACATATCGGACAAAGGGCTAGTATCCAAAAGCTATAAAGAGCTCACCAAACTCCACACCCAAAAAACAAATAACCCAGTGAAGAAATGGGCAGAAAATATGAATAGACACTTCTCTAAAGAAGACATCCGGATGGCCAACAGGCACATGAAAAGATGCTCAACGTCGCTCCTCATCAGGGAAATACAAATCAAAACCACACTCAGATATCACCTCACGCCAGTCAGAGTGGCCAAAATGAACAAATCAGGAGACTATAGATGCTGGCGAGGATGTGGAGAAACGGAAACCCTCTTGCACTGTTGCTGGGAATGCAAATTGGTGCAGCCACTCTGGAAAACAGTGTGGAGGTTCCTCAAAAAATTAAAAATAGACCTACCCTATGACCCAGCAGTAGCACTGCTAGGAATTTACCCAAGGGATACGGAAGTACTGATGCATAGGGGCACTTGTACCCCAATGTTTATAGCAGCACTCTCAACAATAGCCAAATTATGGAAAGAGCCTAAATGTCCATCAACTGATGAATGGATAAAGAAATTGTGGTTTATATACACAGTGGAGTACTACGTGGCAATGAGAAAGAATGAAATATGGCCCTTTGTAGCAATGTGGATGGAACTGGAGAGTGTGATGCTAAGTGAAATAAGCCATACAGAGAAAGACAGATACCATATGGTTTCACTCTTATGTGGATCCTGAGAAACTTAACAGAAACCCATGGGGGAGGGGAAGAAAAAAAAAAAAGAGGTTAGAGTGGGAGAGAGCCAAAGCATAAGAGACTCTTAAAAACTGAGAACAAACTGAGGGCTGATGGGGGGTGGGAGGGAGGCGGGGGTGGGTGATGGGTATTGAGGAGGGCACCTTTGGGGATGAGCACTGGGTGTTGTATGGAAACCAATTTGACAATAAGTTTCATATATTGAAAAAAAAAAGAAAATGCTTTCTACAAAAAGGCTGTAAGACTGAATCTTGTTTTACAGCTGCTATTTCTCATTAGCCAGTTCGTTATCATCATTGCACTTTACAGCTTGGTCTATGATGGAGAAATTATCTAGCAAGGTTGGATACTTCCTTGGTATTCAGAAGGATTTACCTTCCTGGAGAAAAATATTCCCTTTCTCTCTCATGTCTCTCCTATGCTACGATTCACTTTCTCATCTTAAATCCTTGGCTTAAAACATAGTAGGTTCTATGCTTCTTGTCTAGAAGCAGGAAGATCTGTTAGGGGACAGTTATAATAGTCTGGGCAAGAAATGATAAATCTAAACCAAGTCAGTGGTTTATCACCTCCCTCACATAGACATCTTCCTTACTCCACTCAGGCCATGATCATATATGGATGTTCTCCTCACCCTGTTCAGTCACAAAACCCCATGCCAAGTTACTCTACATAATCCCTTCGTTGTATACCATCTTCAACCTGTTCTATCACTGACACCCCCATGCCAGGCCACTGGCCCCCATGTGAAATCCAACCTTACCCTGCTTGCGCTCCAGTACCCACCCAGGCCATCCTACATGTGTACCCTCCTAACTCCATCAGGGTGCCCCATACATGTTTTTCCTTATTTACAATAATAAATTATTACAAATTTTAAAATAATAAAATTTTTAGTTAAAGGAAAAGAGACACTGGTAGAACTTTTAGTCTAAAGATATTCTAATACCTTAAAGTCCTTGGCCAAACCCTGACTTTATTAGAATACGTGAAACACACTCAAGGAACATGGATTCCTTCTTTTGCTACAGTTATCAATGTAATCATTGTTTAAAAGAGTAAACATATCAGTTTTACATTAAATATCATGCACATGCAGCCACACACTCATATTCTTTCACTGTCATTCATTCCTCTGAGGATCAAAAATTGGCAAAAGATGGGTACCTGGATGGCTTAGTCCACTGAGTGTCCAGCTCTTGGTTTTGGCTCAGGTCATGATCTCACAGTTCATTGGTTTGAGCCCCACATCAGGCTCTGCAGGCTCTATACTCACAGCACTTGGGATTTCTCTCTCCTTCTCTCTCTGCCCCTCCCCCACTTGCACGTGCATGCTCTCTCTCAAATAAATAAACTTTTTAAAAATTGGCAAAAATAATAAAATTATTAGCATTTTTAATGAAAAGTACTGCCTATTGCATTCTGTTGCTAAGAGTCTTCTGCTACAACAAGAACGATGGTAACAACAAAGGGGATACAAGGAAGGTATTAGGGAAGACAGAAGGAAGGAGAGAGATGAGAAAATAAGAAAGTGAAAAGGTGGGAACAAGGAAGGTAGCAAGAAGAGAGACAGAAAGAGGAGACCTAGGAGAGAAAAGGCAGAAGAGGGAAGCTAAATGTGAAAAGGAAGTGTCAAGATGACATTCAGGAGAGTCTGACTTGGCCACCAAATCCCATGGCACAGGGTTCTAACCCTGTGCCCCAAAGCAGTGTCATTGTCAAGTCAGCCCCAAAGCAGTGTCATTGTCTAATCAGCCCCAAAGCAGTGTCATTGTCAAAATAAAAACATATCTACTCCAAGATTGCTGACAAGTAATGGAGAAACTGTTAGTTCATACATTTCTTTAATACACAACTGAATGAAGCTGACATCCAGAGTTCGGTACAGCCAGCTTCTGGATGTTGTTTATGTATTTGTTTAATGACACCTTTAAATGATTCCTATTTTGAGAGTCACTTTTAGAGGCTACACAAGAATCAGCATCTGCAAATGGTGAGAAAGTTCTTGGTTGGTCAAAACTTCAATGAGAATATAATGGATATTATATGTATAACTGGAACACTTGCAATGCTTTGCCCACATCTCATTTTGCTGCTTTGATAAAGAAAGAACTACATATTCTGTAAATAATGATGTCCATGTTTCAGATTCAATCTCCTACCAACCATGCAGAAAGATGTCTTGTCCAGTGTTGTGGTTCTTGTTAAAGCCAGGGTATTAAGCCATTCCCTTTTAAACAGTTTTGTCGCAAAAGAGTGTAACAGAATATAAAGATTTTTCTCTACTATTCATATGATTGTTGGATTTACAAAAGAGTATTCTTGAAACACAATAAAACTTAAGGCAAAACTTTTAGAGAAAAGGGATACCCTTTCTCAGAGTAACTCAACAGAGTTATTTCATGGGTTAGGTTAATTGGCAGATATTTTTAGCTGAGGTGAATCTATATATTTCCTGTAGGTGCTATTATAAACACTACCAAAGATATCAAGAGAGAACGTTACCTTCCCAACATCCGTTTTTTTTTTTCCTTCCTAATAGAATCCTGATTTTGTTTGGATAGCGCTATCCCCACCCATCCACCCTCCCCCCAACCCAATGACTGAGGGATAACAGACCTCACTGTCAAGTTATTCCTGCTTCACAGAAAGCAGTCAGCACATGACATGGCTCTGGCTCCTGTTGTAAGTAAAGAAGACACTGGTCTACATTTGTCCAATTATAGTTGGGGGAAAGGGTTTTCTCTCATTTAGGAGGTGAGCAAGAATGTATGTTGATTCAGATAGTGCTTGTATTGTATAACCATAAGAGTAGCAAGTCTAAATTCAACACTCTCACACTGAGGATAACAGAGCAGAAATATAGAACATGGATCCTTGATGGTCACCATTGAATTATTGCAACACCAACCTGACCAAAACTAATTCTACTTCTGGACTTTCTGTTATGTAAGATAATTAACTTTTTTACTGTATAATTTTTTCTTGAATTGGGCTTTTTTATTTGCAGCCAAAAGCATACTAGTTGATCAAACTATGTCCAAGCTCCAGTAGGAAAGCCAGAATTGCACACAGACATCCGTGCCAACCTTGCAGTGCTAGGGAAGGTGCTTTTATAGGTTACAGTCAAGAGTTACATGGCCTTCTCAGTGTCCCTGCAGAAAGAAATCTGAAAATAATTGGAAATACTGGAGACTTCTCTCACAGATTCCTTCTATTTAGACAACTTTAAAACTTAAATGTGGACTCACAGTCTTTTCTTTTCTGGCATAGAGGAAATCAATAATGCAAGCTTTGCAAAGGTAAACTTATTGATTTGAGGACAAAGGAAATGATGCTATATAAATTCAACCAAAAAGTCTTGGGAAATTCTGATATTCTTTGACAACAATCTACCTTTGAATTATAGTTTTTTAGCACTAGCTGCCATCAAAATAAAAATGTCAAAATCAGCTTAGTGCCCAAGATAAATGTTCACGTTGCTATGACAACCTCTTTTTCAAGTTTAACATCAGAAACCTTAATTTGGGTAGAGTTAATATTTACTTTGGGAGGTTTTTTTGGGGGGGAGGGGGGTTGTACAAATTAGACTTGTTTCAATTATTTCCAGAATATCACTATTAGATTTTACATTATCTTTTCCACAAATAAAATATTCTATGATCAAAATCAATTTCCAGTTTAGTAACCTAAATCATATGCAAATTTGTTATATATGTGTTTTATATACTGTTCTAGGGAGAAAAATTCTATTTTCATCTGATTCACAAAGGAGTCATGACTCAAAAAGTTAAAGCTATTGCTGGAGACTGAATAATAACTGTAGGTGGTCAGAGAAATTACCATGAAAAGGTAAAACAGATAGAAGGAATAAAATTAGATGTATTTTTTAAGTTTTGCTGCAGTAAATATAATAGAGGACAGATATATGGAAAGTGCCTCCTGGATATGGCAAGTGGTTATATAGGTATTTGAATCTGTTACAGTTTGTTGTGGGAAACGCTACAAACACACAGGAAGCCACTGGAGCCCTTAAGATATTTAATGACAATATATTGTGGTATATGTACAAATTAGATGTATATCTGTCAGTCAAAGTCCTGGCAGGACATTTGAAAACAAAAATGGAGACATTTGGTTCTACAACAACTTTGGTACACATTTTGGGCTAAGATGTATATTTTAGAATCCTTTCCATTTTGTTAATGTTAGTTTTTAGTCATTATACTTCATGTTGACAACTTTTGAATATAAACAAATACATGTTTCATAATCATTAACTTTCTCATATAAATCCAATCCTTTTTTCTTCAGGCAAAAATATTCTTCTAGTTCCAGAAACCTGGCACTACTTTATTACTGTCAAAGAGCGAAGTGTTTATGTAAACTTCAAAGACAATTTGCATTGATTCCATTTCCAAACTATACTCTTGGATTCATATTTCTCTTTTAAGTTGTTATGAACATAAATTGTGTGTGGAGTGTGGGTAGGTGCATGGGTGTAGTTTACTGAGCTGATCAATGGAGAATCCATGTACACAGACGATCTCAAGCCACCACCAGCTCATCATGTCTGTGTCTTTTCAGGAACTGACTGAATGGGTTGTTTGGTGCAATGGCAAGTGTTCTGGACTTTAGGTCTGGAGGTAATGGCTATTATTAGTCTTTTCATTAACAAGCTGTAGGACTCTGGCAAGTCCCTTCACCAGCTTATCTTTTATTTCCATAAAAGGGGTTGAGGCACGGAGTCTCTGATGTCACTTCTAGCTTTAAAATTCTGTGGTTCTCACTCACATCCCTAATTATCATGCCTAATAGAAGCCATAAGTTTTGCTGCTTTAGTTTGAAAGGGCCTTTTTCAAACTGACATTGAAAATGATAAACACACTATTTTAAAATTTAGATAAAGAAATTAGCAGATGATATTAAAATACAGCAAATCCCCAGTGACTTTTTGAGTCTAACAATTACAGCTTCCCATGAACTTTGACATTTTCCTGAATTGCATAAATTATGTTTATCAATTTGCAGGTAAATATTTATATGCCTAAGTAATGATTCAACAAAACTATGAGAAAAGAAGAGGATAATTTACACTCTAGAGTAGATATGTATTTTTAATTCAGCTTCACTGAAGAAACTCTCCTTAATATCCTTAATATCTTCTTCAATGTCTTAGAACAAAGGAAAGAGCTATTTATCCACTGCAAAGGCTGAAGTATTCCATGCAGCTATCACATGGGTATTCAAAAAGCATTACTGCATTGTATAAATTCCTATGTACTTAATACTTACTATTCACTGTATTAAGTGTATTATGTATATTGTTTAATTCTCACAACTGTTCTTTGACATTATCTCCATTATTTCTGGTCTCAAAGAAGTCAAGTAACTTAACCATAGACAACAGCTAGTAAGGGACAGAGCCAGGATTTGAACCTAAAATTCTAAAGCCAGTGCTTTCAATCTCGCTACCCTAGTATCTCTGGCAACACTGCCCAGACATATCCACTACATCTCAAATACTTCATCATTTTTCACAGATAAGGAAGCTGTTCACTTAACTTTGCTTTCTCCCTTGAGTGATGCCTCTGCACACTGAACCCCTCCACATGTCCCTCTAGCAACATCCACTGATACCTCAGGAACGAGAACGAAGTAGGTTTGGTCTCAAATGTCAGTGTTCTCAAGCTCTGTAACAGGGCAACTGACACATCAACATGGCATGTCTTTTGACATCAAAAGCCCTATCTCTTTTCTCTTGATTATAGACCACATTTTTTCGTAAATATCTACCCCGTCTCTCCTTCCACCATAATTACCCAATTGTCCCTACTCCAATTTTCTCTAGAAGACATCTACCTTCTAAATGTGCTTTAGAAAAGTTTTGACCTTTACTGGTCTTTGAGAAATAAAGAAAGATTGGAGGCACTGCCCTGGACTAATCCACTTCTGTCTTAGACTGGATTTCTTGAAAACATTTTGAGATGAAGAATTGTGTGCATAAGGATGGTTGGGGAGTGCTCTCAGGAGATACACTCCAAAGAAGTGAGGAAAGACTGAGGAAAGGAAGACCCAGTGATAGGTCAGCCCTGGGGAGGGGTCTGGGTGCACTATAACCCTGTCGGACTGGTGGATCTAATTTGTGTCTTCAGTTTAATTATGTTTCTCTTCCAGAGAAAGGGCTTTTAAGGTTATAAAGACCAGTCTGAAATCTGACTATGCAGAATTTTAAGAGCCTGAGCTTTCTCTCCTGGGAAAATAAATGGAATAAAGAAAAGTTATGAAATATGAAAGTTCTAAAAATAATAGCAGATCAAATAATTTAGTTATATTCTACTTACCATGAAGTTTTCACACCCTGAGCCTCCCTGTGTGAAGTCTGTGTTATCTGATTAGAGAAAGCAGAAAGAGAGAGAAAGAGAGAAGCCATATGAAAGAGAAGCTTAGTTAAGGATGGGACACTGCACTGCAAATTCAGAAACGTCTTTAATATGTACAAGAAATGGTGTAAATTCATCTTTTGTTTTCTATAAATAATCCAGGTTTGATGATCTTAAACTATTGGTAAGAATATCTTTCCCTTTCATCTTTCCTGGACTTGAGCCAGGAAAGAGTTAACATATAACTCTTTGTTGTTTCAACTGAATTTAGCAAAAACCCAGAAAGAAAATTCCTTCCTAAGGCATAATTAATTTCTACAACATGTTGAAATAAGAGCTGCTAACTTAGGCACATACACATATCCCTATTGCTAGGTTCTCCTGGTTGGATTTTAAAGATATTCTTTCAAAGAATATGTAAAAGTATAAATATATTTTTAAAGATATTCTTCCAAAGATAGACAGATATATATATATATATATATATATATATATATATATATATATATTACATATATATATATTTCAAGTTCTAGAATAAGGAGGATTTATTTTTAAGGGTTTTTTTAAGTTTATTTATTTTGAGAGAGAGAGAGAGAGATAGCACAAGCAGGTGAGGGGCAGAGGGAAGGAGAGAAAGAATCCCAAGCAGGCTCTATGCCATTAGCACAGAGCCAGATACAGGGCTTGAATTCATGAACCATGAGATCATGACCTGAGCTGAGATCAAGAGTCAGATGCTTAACTGACTGAGACACCCAGGTGCCCCTAGAATAAGGAGGTTTCACTGACTGAAAGATATTGAGGAAAACATAAAGCTCTTATTTAAAAGTATCAAGTCAAATACATCGGTGGTATAATCTAGGCTGAAAACAATTATTTACTTTTCTCCTGATGGGAGATTATATGATAAATATGCAAATAATGTTGATCAAACTAATATGGTCAAATAAATTAATAACTCTATAAACACTAAAGGTTTAAGGAGTGTTTCCATGTAAAGAATAAAAAGGTATGCATGTATGTATGTATTTAAAACATTTCCCATAAGTTACAGTATCCTGGGAATTATATAAAATGTACTTTTAAGTACATTTTAAGTCTCTAAGGGAATCACAATTAACATTTCATTTTAAATAAATTATGCTAGGAACAGGATATAAACTTGTGGAAGGTATAGTTTATTTGTTTTCTTTATTTATACTACATCCCCAACAGGTGAAATAGTAACTACACAAAATAGGTGCTCAATAACTATCTGTTGAGTTAATAAATTAGGACAAGGCCAGTGAGGACTATAAGACAGTACTAAGAATAAGAAATTATCCTGGCCATTCAATGAATATACTTTGTCTTAGAAAGAGAACTAGCAGATATTTAAAGCAAAAGGAGTTCAATCCAGGTTTGGGTTAACACTAAAACACTATTTACATTTGTCCAAATTCTATTCACAATCTTGGGTTCTTACATAAATGTTCCAAATTCTTTTAAAATAGCACAACAGGCATAAGCCCAGAACCATGACAGCTTTGTTTCAACAGAGAGTTAAGAGATGGCCTGTTTATGAAATATCTTTACCATGAATTATTCATGTTGGGAAATTAACAATATACTTACTAATTCCACTGTAATGTCTAACTATGTTATTTGACCAAGACTTTGAAATTGTCCTGGAAAAGCCAGGAGAGAAGTGAGAAACTGGCAAGGAATATCACCCCATGGTGTCACATAAAAACACTAAATACTCTATTATCATCACTATTATATAATGTGCTTTATACTTTACAAAGCAAATTGATATGTTATCTAAATTGATGATCATGACAACCACGTGAATCAGGTAGCAATACTGAATCATGCTGGAAGTTTGGGAGTACTAGTGCCAATCTTCTGCAATCTAACCAATTGAAAATAATGATAACAATAATCATGATCATACTGATCATAACTAGTACCTAAACAGGACTTATTCATTGCCAAGTGTGACCTACCTGCCTCTACATGTTAGCTCCATTACTCCTCCAACAATCAGAAGCCACCAAATTGGAATCGAGGCATCTGCTTTATTCAAGTTGGTTGGCAAATTCACTTTCCACCTGGTAAAAAAAATAATGCACTTTTTGTCCCTCTCTCCTGGACTGAAAATAACCAGGGAATGACCACGCTGACCTTTCCACCCAGTGTCATGCTATAAAGCTGGAACAGAGAGAACTGACGTGTAGCTGGGACAGGCTTATGTGGTCTGATGGTCTGTGTACTGACAACCTGAGCATGAGAGCTCCAGCCTCTCCTGCACCCTGGCAGGTCTGTGAGCTGGGGGAGGGGGTGGGCACAAATGCCAGGCTTTCCCCAATCTCACACTCTCAAGTTTTTTCAGTAGGTGGAAAACTGTTACTGAACATGCTGCTGTTCTCTCCTGGGAAGGAAAGCAGATAACCGCCCCCCGACCATGCCTCCATGGGACACTGCGGGGAAGAAAATGAGTGTTCCGGTGCATCCTGCCCCCAGCATCTCCAACAGCCAAATGAGGGAAACTGAGGACTATGTAGGCCTAGTTTCTTCCTCAAAGGCAAGGAACTGGCAAGCAGCAAAGACAGGTCTTGAGCCCCTAGCACTCTGACCACAGATTACACATCATATTTACTCTTCACTATACTAGAAACCTTGCACTCCGACAAGTTTGATGAACACTGAAAGGCAAACATTCTAGAAGTCAAACTCTTGAATGCTCTTCTGGAAATGTTTTCATGCCCTAACCAGATTCTCTTTTCCCATAATTTCTTGTCAAATGTGCTGAAAACATGTCACTGAAACCATTTCTTTCCAAGCCAAGTTAAGAGATAGAGTAAACAACAAAAAAGGAAAGGAAAAAAAAATTGTAATTATAGTTTATCTCACAACGGTATATTTAAAATTTGACTCAATCTGACTTTGGTGTATTTCCATTACTCTATAAGTACTCATTATATTGTATAACAGGGTAAAACATCTGTTCATAGAGTTACCATTTGTGCCAAAAGCACTAATATTTTGCTTTCCTAAATATCAGACTCAGGAACAGATGTTACTTTATTCTCTGTGACTGTATTTTGTCATCAGTCTTCATTCAACAGGTATCCCAATATGGAACTGTTGTTAGTTTGCTTTCCAGTAAATATATATATATACATATATATATATATATATATATACATATATATATGTATATATATATGTGTATATATATATATGTGTATATATATATATATATAATTAATATGTGCTGGGTCTTAAAGTGTTTATGTACTGCTTATTAACAAGCTCAAACTGTAGGCCATGAATAAATTTGACTGCATTTTGTGAAAAGCAGCTCAGAGTCTTGAACTTCCTAGTGAGAGTAGAATTATATCATCTTCCACCCTGGAAGAAAATTTTATATTTTACATACATGTATTTTGTAACCACTACCACTGTTATTTACTATTTGTGCTGTTATGGAAGGGAAGAAAGTTACATCACTTCCTTGCTGTGATTCTTATAAACAATAAAAAAAGTAGCATTAAGGGTCACAATTCTATCAGTTGTCTGATAAGAGCTTCAGTTCATAAGCATGGTGATTGGAAGAATTTGTTTTTCTCTAGGCAGAACTGGAATTGAAATTAAATTGAATCAAGACGATAGTCCTCAATACCTTTGCTGCCATTTAGAAAGATAATTATTAATTTTTTTATTTCTAGGAAAAAAAAACTTAAGATTTTCAGATAGCAATCTAGGCTAGTTGCTAGTGATTTATCATAATCAGTCATAACTCTGGACTGAGTCCAGACACTACCTCTGAATCCTCCGCCCAGCACTCCAGCATCTAGGACCCATGGGTTGGAGTTTATATGAGGTGAAACTATTTGCCTTTCCTATTACATTTGAAGTACCTCACCTGTGGCAGTTTAAAAAGGAAAAAAAATAAATAAATATAATCCTATAATATTTACAGAGGTATCAGTGCCCTTTCAAATTCTGATTAGTGCTACTAATCCTTATAGACTCTTTCAACATTTTGCAGGAAAATAGTGAAATCTAATTAACTATATTCTAAAAGGGACTGTGGCTGATAATAGTTTAGCAACTAAAAGGGTTCATCAAGTTTAAAAGAAACATAACAAAGCCCCTGTTAAATATTTGAAAAAATGGCACCAGTATAACCAGGGAAATGATTTTTTCATTTAATTTAGTTTTAACTTAAACAGTCATGTATGGCTGCCATAGTGGGTAGCACAGGTATATAAAATCTTGTTTTACCTTCATAATAACCTTGTGAAGCAGGTCGTCTCCACTAAAAAGAGAAAGAAGTACAGAGATATTAAGGGACTCGCCAGCATTACAAAGCTGGAAAATGACCAAATGTAAACTTGAATCCAATTCTCTGGAAATCCAAGTTCTCAATTCTTTTGATGGTACCATATCAAGCTCAAGGTAAGTATGAATAAAGAGAGGACAACCCCCCAAAACTAGTGATTGTACACAACCCTCTGAAAGTTCACAAGGGAAGTATAGTACAAAGAACTAACTGTCAAAATATGCTATTTTATCCTACTTATAAGCTAACAAATAAGCGTGCCACAGTTTTATGGAAACCACATAGAAAACAGGAGATTCCTGAGTCAGAGAGTAAGGACTTTACTATAGCAATAGCAGTGGCCACAGTATTAGCATTTTCTTGTACCAATTTCCCAAGCCCAAATTCACACAGAGTGATGCCAAGAAGGTCAGCTGACTCTCACATGCAGTGAGTGCATTACAGGCTGCATACTGAGTTTAGGGAACTCAAATATTTTATAATGGGCATTAAGCATCCTGCTCATTACTCCAAAGCAGGCATTATCTTTATCATACTAGACAATAAGCATGCCTCCCTTTCCCAATCCCTACCTTTAAAGACTATTCTCTATCCAAATATCCTTGAAATTGATAGTATGGAACAAAGGCAATCTCAAGATTTGCATAAATGTGAGAGACCACACACCACCTATGACAAGTGACAAACTGGGAGAAAACCAGCCAAGGGAAGAGAGACATGGCTAAATATCAACATGAGAGTTAAAGTGAACAGATAAATGTGTATGTTTGATAGAAAGATTATGTGTCCAAAGTAAAAAACAGAAAATTAATGTTGAAACTACAAAATTAAGGTGAAAGTAAATTTGAAAAATAATAGTGCCATATAAATGTCAAGAAACATTGGCATTTTTATGGAGCATCAATAGATGCCCATTTACAAATATAATTTCTCCAAAACTAGAGGCTACTTCACTCTTGGAATTGAATTGTAAATATATGCACATACCCCTCTTCCAGCCACCATAAAATTATAGCATAAAAATCATAAGACATTAGATCTGAGAGATGGTCAGAAATAATGAAGTCCTGGTAACACAGGGAAACTGAGATCCAAAGGCATAGAGTGTCTTTTTCAGGGCCACACAGCCAACCATCAATAGATCTGAGATGCATTCACAGGAGTCTCTACTCTTGGCCCCTCCATTTCATTATAACACACTACCTCTTGCTTCTCAGCACGAAGTAGATTGAGCCCCACACACCCCCCAAAAAAGATACTTGCAAACCTCCCTCTTGTAGAACATGCCCTTGGAACTAGTCAGAGCAGAGCCAAGTAGTCTAAGTTAGCATGCTTCCCCAGGTGGAAGCCCAGTAGGAAATCTTAGTCCTGCAGATGGCTTAAATGCTCATTCCCTTGAGTCTGCCACAAAGGCACATTGCACTGCAGAAGATTTAAAAGAAAATTGTGTGCACAGCACAGGAACGAGCCCAGATCTTCCCTGAAGAATTGAGTACTTCAGTAATATCATTAAAGCTGGGTCAAAAAAACATCATTTCATTTTTTTAATATGCTAATTTAACCTCAGGCACCAGCTCACTTAAATGAAAGGCACTTCATAAAGTTCATTTTTATTATTCTCAGCTGAAAAGTAAACAACATTTCTACAGGTGTCCTTCATACTAAAAGGCTTTATTTGCTGGCAATAGAGATTCTCTATTGACTAAAAACCTTATCTATACTTCACAGAGCAGATTGTTTTTCCCCAACACCCTTCAAAGAGGTGTAGCCTGTCCATTCTGGACAAAGGAAAATAGTGTGATAAAAGAGACAATGTATCAACAGCCAACTGAAAGAGCTCTTGATGGCCAATGCTGGAACAACTTAAGCAGCAAAATAATGCAGTATTCAATTAAAAAGTATAAAATAAATATTCGTAAGTCTATATTGATAAACAAATAATGTAACTAGGCATCAACAGCACTTTTATAAAGATAATTGTCCCAAAACCAGAGGCTATGGTTTTCTTTGGACTGAGTCATAAATGTACAGACATATAAGTACAAATATAAATTACTGAATAAGTAGAATAAATGGTAGAGGAGAGACAAATCTTCCCCACAGAAGAATTCTAAATAATATATACACATATTCTCCCCCCCCCCCAGGAGGTGGCGCTTAATTCCCTACCCTTGAGGGTGAGCTACACTTAGTGACTCACTCCCAAAAATTAGAGCAGGGAAAGGGGAAAACAGTCCCTTTGCTGTGGAGAGTCCTGGAGAGAGCTGCCTTAACCAAGTGATGAAGGTTAACATCACCAGTAATGCCATGTGGATATGATGTACTCTGATGTGAGGTAATGAGAAGGTATTCTTCCCAAATCCCATAACCCCAGTCTAACTATGATAAAGACATCAGACAAACCAAGATCAGGAGACATTCTACAAAATACTTGGCCAGTACTCCTCAAGACCATCAAAGTCATGCAAATCAAGCAGAGTGAGAAATTATCACAGACCAGAGGAGACTAGGAAAATGTGACAACTAACTATGATGTGTCCTGCAATGAAACAGAAAGAAGGCATTAATGGAAAAGCTGGTTAAATCCAACTAAGGTCTGGAGTTTAGTTAATAGTGATGAATAATGTTGCTTTCTTAGTTTTGATAAATGTACTCTGTAATGTAAGATGTTAACAATGCGTAAAACTGGGTGATGGATATACAGGAACTCTGTACTATCTTCACAACTTCTCTATAAATATAAAATTATACCGAAACAAAAAGTTTATGTAAAAAAAAATAGATGGTACAAATTTATCTCATCATATGCTGTCTGTCTGAAGCATGGCAGAATTCTATAGCTAATGCATTGCCCAATCCAAGACACACATTTTAAAAAAGGTTTGGGGAAGCTGAATGAGTTTAACAGCCAGGGGTGGAGTGGAAACAGCACACTGCACAATAAAAGGAAAAGCAATGTCGGGGTCCTGGGTAGCTCAGTCGGTTAAGCATCTGACTTTGGCGCAGGTCATGATCTCATGGTTTTTGAGTTCAAGCCCTGCATGGGGCTCTGCACTGACACTGTGGAGCCTGCTTGGGATTTGCTGTCTCCCTCTCTCTCTGCCCCAGTCCCACTCTCTCTCTCTCTCTCTCTGTCTCTCAAAATAAATAAACTTTTTTAAAAAAGGAAAATCAATGTTTGTTCTTCACTGAATAACCTGAGTATTATTTATAATAATTATTTGTAGTAATCCGAGAAACAGAATGTGTCCTGAACATAACAAAAATTGAGGCTCTCCTTATAGGTCAGCAAAAGTACTAAGGTAAAAGCCCAAACCAGTAAACTAACCAGATTTCAAAGAAACAAAAGTGTGCTAGCTATACAATAGTGTCTATGTTTAATAGCATAAAAGACTCAAATTAAAAACATAAGTTTTAAACAAACCTTCAAATTTGAGAAACTTCTCTAAATTCTCTTTACTCTAGAAGTTATCTAGGATATTATAACAATATCTGAAATTTATATTATCATCTCCAAAATAGTAAAATCATTTTGCCCATAAATCATAGCCCCTTCCTGCCACCCAGTTCTCTAAATTATTTCCTTTTCCCAAGAAAAGGCCTTTTCCCACACAGGCCATCCTCTGCTTTCAACCTTGAAGGTTTCAGCCCCAACCTAAACTCCACCACACCCCCATCCTCACTCATCACCTAAATCCCTTAGCTTTGTCAAAGAAATCTCAACCATCTCTTCCTTTAGACATCTTTTTGGATTTGTCTTCTAAACAATAATCCCTTCAAAATGACTTTGTGAATGAATGGAAGTGACTTGGTTAAAAAAAAGGCATATATCTGCTTTCCACATAAATTTTATATAGATGGGGAAAACTTCCTTGCTCTTTTTCTCCTCATCTTTTCATATAATTGTGTTTCCAAAAGATACAAGAAAGGCATGAGCATAACCTGTAATACATGTGGTATGAATTTTCTTAAAAACAGTCCTTAAAGTCAAATTCGACTATGAATTCTGTTATGGGGACTGACAAATGCATAATATTCTGATCAGTATATATGAGGTTTACATTTTGTTTCATCACTTTTATTGCTGAAGAACACATTTTAAAGGGATGGATTAAATATTCAAAGACACAAATACTAGTAAATACCTTTTAGTTCAATATGAAGATAACAAACCCATTAGTATATCTACATGTGAGTATGCTCAGCAAACAGGAGACTGAACAAATGTTTATTGAGTACCTCACATTACAGGAAATGTGCAAGCACTTTGGCAAATGCTGTCTCATTTCCTTTTTTTCTATAAATATGTGAGGTTGATATAATTATCCTCATTTTTCAGGTTGTAAAACCAAACATCCAGAGATTAAATCACTCAAGGATGTGTTACTTAAGGTAAATAATTAGTTCCTTTAGGTGATAAGCCCCAAAGTATCAGTGACTTAACACAGTAAAATGCTATTTCTCATTTATATCACCATCTAATGCAAGTCAGAAGGAGAGGGGTTGCATTCTGCCCCACCTCATCATTCAGAGACACCCCCCCCCCAGGATACTTCCATCCCACCCACCAGTGGATGGAGATTGAGAGCTAGGATAGTACATTAAAAGTTTTTGTACACCAGGCCTAGAAATGGCACATACCACTTATGCTCACCTTCCATTCCCCAAAAATGATCCCTCTTCTGTTAACAGGGAAAGAATGGATGCTTTCTCCCTAAGGTAGGGAGAAGCTAAAGAAGGATGCTCTCACTACTGATAATCAACATAGTACTGGAAGGTCTAGCTACTTCAAAAAGGCAAGAAAAGCAATACAGATAAGAAAGAAGAAAGTGTTCCTATTTGCAAATGACATGATCATCTATGCAGAAAACACCACAGTCTACCAAAAGAGTCCTATAACTAATAGGTGAGTAAGCAAGATCAAAACACAAATCACATTTCTGTATCCTAAAAATAAACGTGTCAAACCTGAAATTAAAGAAACAATGCCATTTACAATCCCTCCAGAAAAAACTAGTAAGATGCTTAGGTATAAATTTACCATCACATGCACAGAACTTGGATGCTGAAAATCATAAAGTGCTAAAAAAATCAAACAAAAGGATACTTGATTAAATAGAAAGTAAATACAAACATGGTAGAATTAAAAACAAGCACATCAATAATTACATTATGTGTAAATAATCTAAACATCCTAATTAACAGGCAGAGAAAGACTGGACAAAAATGCAAGAGGCTATCTATAAGATATCTATATCTTATAAATAGAGGCTATCTATAAGAAACCCACTAAGTATAAAGACATAGATAGGTTAAAAGTAAAAGTATAGAAAAATATATACCATGCAAACATTAATTAAAAGAAAGCTGGAGTGGCTTTATTAAAATCATACAAAGTAAACATCAGAACATAGAACACTGGGGACAAACAGAGGTATATAATGATATAACGGTCAATTCATCAAGAAGACAGCAATTCTAAATGAGTATATATCTAATAACTTACTTTCAAAATACATGACTCAAAAACTGACCTAACCAAAAGAGGAGATTGGCATATCTAAAATTATAGTTACAGATTTTAACCCTTCTTTCAACAATTGACAGAAAGTTGACAAAACATCGGCAAAGGTATAAAAAATTTGAACAATTCTGTCAAGCAAATAACATGGAAGAATCACAGAATATACATTCTCTTTAACATACACATAACATCACCACAGAGACTATAAGCTGAGCCATAAAATAAGTCTGAATAAATTTCAAATGACTGAAATCATACAATGATTACAGCCTGAGTATGACGGAATTAAAAGTCAATTTTAAAAGAACATATAAAATCCTTATTTTTGAAGTTAAGAAGTGCACTCCTAAATGTTGCATAAGCCAAATAAGAAACCACGAAGATATTAGAAAATATTTCTGACTAAACAATAATGAAAATACAAACACTAAAATGTATACGGTGCAGCTAAAATAGTGCTTAGAGCAAAATTTATAATTCTAAATGCTTACATTGTTGGTGAAAAAGTTCTAAACTAATTTTCTTAGCTTCTACATTAAGAGACTAGAAAAAGAAGAGTGAGTTAAACCAAGGTAAGGAAAGGAAGGAAATAATAAATATAAAGGCTAAAAGTAATTAAAGAAAGATAATAGAGAAAACCAAGTCATTCAGAAGCTGATTCTTTGTAAAGATTAATGCAATTGAAAAATCCTTACCTAGATTGATCAAACCAATAGCAAGAATGAAAGAATATCACAAAGATATTACAGGCATTAAAAGAACATGAAAGGAATATTATGACTAACCTTATGACTATGAATTTGACAACTAAGATTAAATTCTTAGTTAATTAAACTAAGATTAAATGGAAAAATTCCTTAAAGGATATAAGTTACCAAAAGTGACACAAGAATAAATAGAAATCCCATAAAGCCCAATATATGGTGTTTTGGTGTTGCTGTTTATGGGGTTTTTTTTATTTGAGTAAAGAATTTGTACTTAAAAATCTTCCACAAGGAAAACTCAAGTTCCAAAGAGATCCACAAGTACATTCCATCAAATATTCACAAAAGAAATGACATTGATATTTCTCAAAACCCTTCAGAAAAATTTTTAAACTCATTTTTTAAAAGACAGCATAGCCTTGATACCAAAACTCACAAATTAATACAAGAAAAGAAATTTTCAGACAAATATCACTCCTTAACATAAATGCAAAACTCCTTAACAAAAAATAGCAAATCAAAGTCAGCAATAGATGTTTTTTTAAAAAACTAATTAAAAAAAATCGAAACTAATTATGATGTTTTTCCAAGACTTGGAAGTTTTTCCAAGACTGCAAGATTGTTTTAACATCCAAAAATCAATTACTGTGATTCACCACATTAACAGAATAAAGAAATCACAAAACCATCTCAGTAGTTGAAAAAGATACATTTGATTAAATTAAATGCCCACTTATTATAAAAACTATCAGCAATTTAGGAATAGAAAAAACTTTCCTCAAACTAATAAAATGTATCTAAGAAAAACTTGTAGTTAATATATTAATGATAAATGATGAACATTTCCCCCATGTATATTGGGAAGAAGATAAGAATGTCTGCCCTTACCACTTCTAATCAGCATTTTTTAATGGACTATTTATTTATTTATTTACAGACAGCACACAAGCAGGGAAGGGGGCAGAGTGAGAGAGAGAAAGAGAATTTTTTTTTTATTTATTTAGTGTTTAATTTACATCCAAGTTAGTTAGCATATGGTGCAACAATGATTTCAGGAATATATTCCTTAATGTCCCTTATCCATTTATACCATCGCCCCTCCCACAATCCTTCCAGTAACCCTCTGTTTATTCTTTACATTTAAGAGTGTTTTATGTTTTGTCCCCCTCCCTGTTTTATATTCTTTTTACTTCCCTTCCCTTATGTTCATCTGTTTTGTATCTTAAAGTACTCATATGAGTGAAGTCATATATTTGTCTTGAGAGAAAGAGAATCTTTTTTTTAATTTTTTTTTACTGTTTATTTATTTTTGAGAGAGAGAGGCCGAGCGTGAGTAAGGGAGGGAGGGCAGAGAGAGCGAGAGGGAGACACAGAATCTGAAACAGGTTCCAGGCTCTGTGCTGTCAGCACAGAGCCCAAATGTGGGGCTCGAACCCACAAACCATGAGATCATGAACCGAGCCAAAGTCAGATGCTTAACGGACTAAGCCACCCAGGCAGCCTGACAGAAAGAGAATCTTAAGCAGGCTCCACACTCAACATACAGCCCAATGTGGGGCTCAATCCCAAGACCCTGGAATCATGACCTGAGCCAAAATCTAAAAAGAGTTAGATGCTCAACTGACTGAGTCAAACAGGCACCCCCTATTCAGCATTTCACCGTAGTACTAGTCAGTATAACAGGGCAAGACAAAGAAATAAAAGGAATAAAACACAAGAAATAAAACTGTCTCTGTTTGCAAATGAAATTATTGTTTTCACAGAAAGATCATAAGAATCTACAAAATATCTACTAGGATCGATAAGAGTATTTAACAAGATCACAGATTGAAAATCAATATCCAGAAATCCACTGTATTTCCCTATGCAAAAAATAAAAATGGAAATTGAAATACAAGTACCATTTACAAAAACATCAAAAATATTATAATGCATAGGGATATTTCTCTTTTTGCTACTTGATTATTAGTTTACAGAAATGCTACCAATTTATACACCCTTAGGTTTATTGCAGCATTATTTATAATAGCCAACATATAGAAGCAACCCAAGTGTCCACTGACACACAAATACATAAAAAGATGTTGCATAGATACAGATAAATAGATAGATATAGATACAGATATAGATATACACAATGGAATATTATGCAGCAATAAAAAAGGTTGAGTTTTGTTTTGTTTGCCATTTGTGACAACATGGATAGACCTAAAGGGTATTATGCTAAGTAAAATGAGTCAGACTGAGAAAGACAAATACCATATGATTTCACTCATATGTAGAATCTTAAAAACAAAACAAATGATTAAACAAACAAAAAGGACAATCAGACCTATAATACAGAGAACAAACTGATGATTTACAGTGGGTGTGTGTAATAGGTAAAATGGGTGAATGGGTGAGAGATGTAAGATTCCAGTTACAAAATAAATAAGTCATGGGAATAAAAGGCACAACATAAGGAATACAGTCAATGATGTTGTAACAGCAGTGTGTAGTGACAAATGATAGCTACACTTGTGGTGAGCATAGCATAACATATAAACTTGTCAAATCACTACACTGTACACCTGAAACTAATGTAATGTGTGTCAACTATACTCAAATTTAAAAATTAAATAAAAAATACAGGCCTCTCCCTGCCTCTCCCTCGCTCTCTCTCTCTCTCTCTCTCTCTCTCCCTCAAAAATGAATGAATAAATAAACAAACAAACAAACATTAAAAAAAAGAATAGAGTGACACATACAGTTGACTGATTTTTGACAAAGACACCAAAGCATTTCAATTGGGGAAATAAAGTCTTTCCTACAAAAGTTGCTGAAATAACCAGATACCCATATTGGGAAAAAAGATAAACCTCAACACTTACCTCATATCCAAATGCTAAAATGTATTCAAGATAGATCATGAACTGTTGGTTTACAAATTCGGGAATTTCTCAGTTGAAATCTGAAATTGGCCCCTGAATGGAGGGCAAGGAGAGTCTAAGAGACAGACCACTCCAGATTGGTAGGCGGCCGGTTTAATAGGAAAGGAAAATTACACAGGAGGCTTGTCTGCCCATGAGAAGAGTAGACCTCCACACCCATCCTCCAGAATCTTTATATAGAAGCCTTACCTGGGTTCAGTAATGCATTCCATCCAGACAGTCTCATCTACAAATTGTTCTCTCAAGGCTGCATCCTTCAAAACGGTTCCCACTATGGGAATGAGTAGGCTGAGCACACATTCCAAGGATAGGGGAAGGTAGGTGGTGAGATGCCTCTGGTTGTCTGGATCAATCAGTGGTCATGTCCACTGATGACCTCTTCCCACATGAAAGCTAAAGATTTTAATCTTCTAGAAGAAAATACAGAAAAACATTTTTGTGAACTTGAAGTCATTTCTTTGACACAGGAAGCTCTAATCATAAAGAAAAAATAGATAACTTAGACTTCATCAAAACTAAAATCTTCTCATCAAAAGAGATCATTAAAAAACATAAAAGCAAAGCTAGAGTAGAAGAAAATGTTCACAAAACATTCTTCTGACAAAAGACTTGTGTCCAGAATATATAAATATCTCCTAAAACTCTATGTATTGTTTTGTTTGATTTTTACAATGATAGTATTTTCCTGTTATTATGAATATAATAACCTCATAATAATCACATGTCATGTCTCAATCACAGTTTACATAAACAAGAAAAAAAAACAATGAACTCCACAATCCAGTATCTCCTGTGCACCTTCCTTTGCTCTCATTGAAGAACAAACCGAGAAACTACTATGTACCCCTTTCTTTCCTATAACAGGCCAAGGAGAAGCTTTATGAAGGCTGAGGAAGTGAATTTAAAACAATTAGAGAGATAAAATTATCTCTCTATATGAGGGCAAGCAGCTACTCCCAAAATTTGAAGAAAAAAAAAAAAGAAATTAGCACCCATTGAAGATTTTTTTCTTTTTTTATTGAAGTATAGTTGACGTGCTATACAATATTAGTTTCAGGTATACAACATAGTGATTCAACATTTATATATATTATTAAGTGGTCACCATGGTAAGTCTCATTACCATCTATCACTATACATAGTTACTACAATATTATTGACTATATTCCTTAATGCTGCACTTCATATCCCATGACTTACTCATTTTATTATTGGAAGTTTATACCTCTTAATCCCCTGCACCTACTTCATCCTCCCATTCTCCTCCCCTCTGGCAACCACCAGTTTGTTCTCTGTAGTAGAGTGTGTTTTGTGTTGTTTTGTGTGTTTTATTTCTTAGATCCTACATTAGAGATTTTTTAAATTTAATTATTTGAAGAAATTAGGGCAAAATGAAAATAATCAAAGAAGAAATGAAAGAATATTTATGGTAAATCATAAAGAGTTGTTGAAAACTGGGGTGCCTGGGTGGCTCAGTTAGTTAAGCCTCCCACTTTGGTTCAGGTCATGATCTCATGGTTGGTGGGTTCAAACCCCGTGTCGGGCTCTGTGCTGACAGCTCGGAGCCTAGAGCCTGCTTTGGATTCTGTGTCTCCCTCTCTCTGTCTGCCCCTCCCCCGCTTGCGCTCTGTCTCTGTCTCTCTCTCAAAAACAAATGAACATTAAAAAAATTTTTTTTTTAAAAAGAGTTGTTGAAAACCAAGACTACGTAAGATGGTGAAATTAAAAGTAAGTGTGCTAGGGGCACCTGGGTGGCTCAGTCGGTTAAGCATATGACTTCGGCTCAGGTCATGATCTCACAGTCTGTGAGTTCGAGCCCCACATCAGGCTCTGTGCTGACAGCTCACAGCCTGGAGCCTGCTTCGGATTCTGTGTTTCCATCTCTCTCTGCCCCTCACCCTTCTCATGCTCTGTCTCTGTCTCTCTCAAAAATAAATAAACGTTAAAAAAATTAAATTAAAAAATAAGTGTGCTAGAGGTGCATGGGTGGCTCATTCAGTTGCGCATCCAACTCTTGATTTCAACTCAGGTCATGATCCCAGGGTCATGGGATCAAGTCCTGCATTGGGTTCCAAGCTGAGCATGGAGCCTTCTTAAGATTCTCTCTCTCTCCTCTGCCCCCTCCCCTCCTCACAGCTCTCTCTCTTGCTCTCTCAAATAAATAAATAAATAAGTAAATAAATAAATAAAATAAAAATTAATTAATTAATTAAATTTAATCTAAAAATGAGTGTGCTCATGACCTATCCCTGGCGTTCTGCCACTGGGGTAGTATACTAAATCAGAGGCTCTGAAGCATCTCAGTAAATGAAAGCAGTATACCCCGACCCATTTGGTTTACAGTGATTCTCCCTATTTGTAATTTCAATGAAAAACTATTTAATTTTTTTTTTTTCGACGTTTATTTATTTTTTTGGGGACAGAGAGAGACAGAGCATGAACGGGGGAGGGGCAGAGAGAGAGGGAGACACAGAATCGGAAACAGGCTCCAGGCTCCGAGCCATCAGCCCAGAGCCCGACACGGGGCTCGAACTCACGGACCGCGAGATCGTGACCTGGCTGAAGTCGGACGCTTAACCGACTGCGCCACCCAGGCGCCCCTGAAAAACTATTTAAATATGGCTTTGGACTGCACTGGTATTTTCCATGTCATAATCAGAACAGAAACTAAATTTTATAAACCTCCCCCCATTAACTCCTGATAGGATATGTCCATTTTTAGCTGTGATTATTGCAGTTAATTTTGCATCCCAGTGGACTAACGCAAGCTTGGTGTATTGATATTAGTGTTTGGATTGTTCTGCAGCATGTGTTTTGAGTTAAGTGTTACATAGTTCCTCCTCTCCTACTATGTTAAAGGCAAAAGAGACTTAAATTTTGGGGGGCTACTTAACAAGCATTGTTCTAATTAGAAATCATACTACCTCTAGAAAAAATTTTAAAAAAAGAAAAAAGAAAAAAAAAAGAAATCATACTACCTCCTAAGGAATTGCTAGTGATTATAAAACCATGTGCTATTTCCTTAACAAGGTAAAGGAACCAAGACAATTGAAGTTGGATCATTTCCTGAGTATGGCTATATCTTTTTCCCTTTCATGATCCCCAGTGTAATCCCTGAAATTGCTCAGAGAATTCTACCTACCTGGTGCCCCCACCCCACTGACTCCCTGCCTATTCCATCACTGCTTTCCTCCTTCCTCTTTTACATTTCACTCACTCCAGAAATGCTCTCTGCCCCAATATAAAGTATATTGGGTGTAGCAGCAAAGAAAACTGTAAACAGTCCAGTTTAAAAAGACAATCTCTCATCCTAAAAAGAAAACAACCTTGACCCCACATCTCCCCCCATAGCTACCTTATTTCTCTGTTCCCCTTTTCAAAGGCAAAACTCTTGAAATACTTGTTCTTATCCAATCCTCTATTTCCTTTCTTCCCATTCTTTCTTGAAACTACCACATTCAGACTTTCATCTCCACCACTGCACCAAATGGGTCCTGTCAAGGTCATCAGTGTCATCCACATTGCCCAGCCCAATGATCAAGTCCTCGTCACCCACCGACCTGTCAGCAGCACTTACACAGCTGATTGCTCTTCATGCACTTTCTTCACTTGGTCTTGGGATTATCTCCATCATTCTCCTCCACCTCAAGAGCTGTTCTCCTCTGTTTCACTGGTTCCTCCTTTCCTTCCTGACCTTTGATTAGTGAAAAGCTCCAAGGTGCAGTTCTCAGATTTGTTCAATCTGTAATTGCTCCCGTGTCATCCCACCCAGTGATTCGAAAGACTGCGTTCCATATGGTGTTATGGAACAAACTTTAAGATATATGTTAAATGAAAAAAAGATAAAAGATGGAAAGCTGGATGTGTGCAGGAATTTGGAGTGACTGACAACACAAGGATACAACACTCAACTCCTATTCTGAAAGGCCTGGGCACAAAATAAACCAGGGAGTCACATTAAAGAGCTGACAATACAGCCTCAACCAGTAATGTTTTTGCTAATTTAACTGAAGGCAGCTAAAAAGATGAATCAGGCATACATCCCACCCTCCAGAATGTATAGTCTTCTGGGGGGGAATGAAAAATAAATAGTGACAAAATAAGGAAGAAAATGATGTCACTGGAGAAATGACAGGATGTATGGAAGCTCAGATAAATAGAGCAGCTTTTAATTTTTTTTAACGTTTATTTATTTACTTTGAGAGAGACAGAGAGAGCAGGGAGGGGCAGAGAGAGTGAGTCAGGGGAGGAATCCCAGTCAGAGTCTCTGCTGTCAGAAGAGCCCAATGCGGGGATCAAACTCACGAATCCTGAGACCATGACCTGAACTGAAATCAAGGGATAACTGACTGAGCCACCCAGGTGCCCCTAGAGCAGCTTTTAAAAGCTTGATAAAGCTGAATTATTTGATTTTTGTTTTACTTGATGCTTTGAAAATAACATTTCCTAATTATCTCTATTATCAAACTAAAACTTCTGAAGTTTTCTGTCTCTTCTCCATGGTACTCTCCAAACTCTCAATCTTCTGATCAGAATGGAAAATCCTTTTTATTTAGAACTGCTCTCCCAACAAACCTCAAGAACTCAAGAAAAACATAACTTAGGATTAATTTTTGCAGAAAAAAAAAAAAAGAACTTTCCTTCATTTAAAGAGAAAGGGGTTGGACAGAGAAATAAACACGTGGGACACAGGGGGAAATGTAGTGAGGTTGCCCCAAGCTGATGATGGCTCAGCAACAACCCGGGTCTCCCTGATTCCAAAGCCCATATACTTTCAATGCTACAGCCTGTCTTAGATATAAATGTAAGTTTAAACTGATTATAAAAGAAGGGTAAATAACCAGTGGAGACGAAAACATTTAATTTACAAAAAGGAGGGGATTGTTGGCAGAACAAGTCCCATGGAAGAACTAGAGAAACATACGAATTTCAAAAAAGGGTACAATCCACAGAAATGCTGTAGAAGCATAATGACAACAGAGAGGCAGAATGAATCTCATTTCACTGCAGAAAAATAAAGACTGTCTTAAAAACAACTGCCCCATTTTTGGTCTTCAGTGAAATCATTTTCTTTTACTTTCCATATCTAAAGGATAGATGGTAACTATCTCTCCGCCTCCTTGGGTTTTGCCCAATGGGCAGAAGCAATTAAATCCAGAGCCAGAGAGATCTCACCATGGCTGGAGATTTTTATTCCTGCCCCCTGACTTCAGTCCCCATTCCACCCGAAGACTCCTACATACTCCACTCTCCATTTTACACATGCCTCACCTGTTCCTGTCCTCATTCTTTGCTAACATCATTGTGCCTGTTAAGCCTAATCCATATCAATCCATGTCCCTTCTTAAAACCGCAAAAATGTCAGTTTTCTTTGAAGTTTTCCTGGACCGAATCCCACAGAGACAAATTAGAGGATTTGATTGGCATTCTGACCAGCAGCCATTGGCTGTGAATATTCCTATGTTGATTTTAATTGTCTTGTTTTCATGAGTATACATTTATATTTGAGTTTACAGTAGTTCCCCCTTATCCCAGGAGATATATTCCAAGACTTCCAGTAAATGCCTGAAATTGCAGGTAGTACCAAATTCTGTATGTACTATGTTTTTTTCCTATACTTACATACCTATGATAAAGTTTAATTTATCAGTTAGGTTTAGTAAAGATTAACAACAATAACTAATAGACAATAGAACAATTATAACAATATACTATAATAACAGTTAATGTGGGGCACCTGGGCGGCTCAGTCGGTTAAGCGTCTGACTTCAGCTCAGGTCATCATCTCACAGCTTGTGAGTTCCAGCCCCAAATCGGGCTCCGTGCTGACAGCTCCGAACCTGGAGCCCGCTTCAGATTCTGTGTCACGCTCTCTCTCTGCCCTCCCCCACTCATGCTCTGTCTCTCAAAAATAAATAAACATTTTTTAAAAATGTTTTTAATTATGTGAATATGGTCTCTCAAAATATCTTACTGTGCTGTACTCACCTTTCTTGTGATGATGTGACATAAAATGCCTACGTGATGAGATGAAGTGAGGTGGATGACGCAGCCATCGTGACGTATTGTTAGGCTACTACTGACCTTCTGCTGATTCGTCAGAAAGGATCATTGGCTTGCAGACCGTGGTAACTGAAAGTGCGGAAGCGAAACTACAGATAAGGCGGACTCTTGTACTTTTTTAAAATTCCTTACAATTATGCATTCAATAAATGTCAGTATCTCAGTGATTGCCCAGCTTAATCACAGCTATCCAGGAGACAGACAGATCATAGATGGTAGGTAGGTAGGTTGATCAATTGATCAACTAATAGATAGATAGATAGATAGATACTAAAAGAACACAAATGTTAACCAAAACTAAACACATTTTTTTAATGTACATTTCTTTGACCTTGATGATAATGCTATTTCACAGTCAATTTACCATATTACTCTGAGAACAATTTGCCATAAACATCAAAGTAGTGTTATATGCTTTTTTTCTCTCTTTTCTCCAAAGAAATTCACAGTGGGATAGTAAAATGTCAGAAATAATTAGACAAAATTGCACAATTCCATTGTGACATTAAAATATCTTTGGAGTTGAAATTTGTTATGGAACTTTAAAACTGGTTTGAAATCTGCTTATTATAAACAATATAATTTTTTCTTTAATGTCCCTGAATTTCTAAAATATGATACAATGTGAATGTATGTTTCCAAATGTAAAGAAGAAAAACCCTTTTACATATAAATGTTACATATATATGAATAAATATAAATAAGAAAGTAATTCAGGTGGCAAGATAGACTTTAAAGTTGGTAATGTTTTCATGAGAAAGAGTTTGGGAACTTAACTTTTTAAGAAGTATCTTTTTGGTAGCTACACTTGTGGTTAGCACAGCATAAGGAATAAACTTGTGAATCACTATGTTGTACACCTGAAATTAATGTAACATTGTGTGTCAATTATAATTTTTAAAAGGTATCTTTTGAAGAATAAAAATAAACTTCACACCCACAGATAAAAAGGAAATTATATCAAAAATATGTGTAAAGAATTTACGAATACTGAAATATGATAATGTTTTCCAGAGGGAAAAAAATATGATTTTTCACTCATTAACCAGTAGCATACTATTTTCCAGGAACCCTCCATTCAGAAGAAATGCTGTGGTGCTTCCTTTTACCCCATACAAAATGGAACATAAGAAACTACAAAGCTGAACAAACTACAATCTTCTTATAAATGAGAGGCACTGAAGTCTGAGCAGTTTCCAGCTGAGGGAAAATAACCAACAGCTTCTCCACAGTGTAGATCAAAGCAGGGAAAACATGAATATCACTAACTGTACCACAGAAGCCAGTGTGGCTGTGAGACCCAAGACCGTCACTGAGAAGATGCTCATTTCCATGACTCTGGTGACCATCACCACCCTGACCATGTTGTTGAATTTGGCCGTGATCATGGCCATCTGTACCACCAAGAAGCTCCACCAGCCTGCCAACTACCTGATCTGTTCTCTGGCCGTGACGGACCTCCTGGTGGCAGTGCTCGTCATGCCCCTGAGCATCATGTACATCGCCATGGAAAGCTGGAAACTAGGGTACTTCATCTGTGAGGTGTGGCTGAGTGTGGACATGACCTGCTGCACCTGCTCCATCCTCCATCTCTGTGTGATTGCCCTGGACAGGTACTGGGCCATCACCAATGCTATTGAATATGCCAGGAAGAGGACGGCCAAGAGGGCTGGGCTGATGATCCTCACCGTCTGGACCATCTCCATCTTCATCTCCATGCCCCCTCTGTTCTGGAGGAGCCACCGCCAGCTGAGCCCACGCCCTAGTCAGTGCACAATCCAGCACGACCATGTCATCTACACCATTTACTCCACACTGGGGGCATTTTATATCCCCTTGACTTTGATACTTATTCTGTATTACCGTATTTATCATGCAGCCAAGAGCCTTTACCAGAAAAGAGGATCCAGCCGGCACTTAAGCAACAGAAGCACAGATAGCCAAAATTCTTTTGCGAGTTGTAAACTTACACAGACTTTCTGCGTGTCTGATTTCTCCACCTCAGACCCTACCACAGAGTTTGAGAAGATCCACACCTCTATCAGGATCCCTTCCTTCGACAATGATCTAGATCCCCCTGGAGAACGGCAGCAAATCTCTAGCACCAGGGAGCGCAAGGCAGCACGAATCCTAGGACTGATTTTGGGTGCATTCATTTTGTCATGGCTGCCATTTTTCATCAAAGAGTTGATTGTAGGTCTGAGCATCTATACAGTGTCCTCTGAAGTGGCTGATTTTTTGACGTGGCTCGGGTATGTTAATTCTCTGATCAACCCTTTGCTCTACACAAGTTTTAATGAAGACTTTAAGCTGGCTTTTAAAAAGCTCATTAAGTGCCGAGAACATACTTAGATTGCAAAAAGCCAAAAAGCATCACTTTTACCAGCCTTGTGAGTGGACAAGGGTAAGGGGTGCAACTTATCAATTTGTGAACATAGTTGGTTCAGGAAATTTTGTGAGGTAGTGTGGTCTTTTTGTTTGTTTTGTTCTGTTTTGTTTGAGGTTTGTTATTTGGTGTGCCGTTTTCTACCTCTGGTTTTATTGTGGTACATGATTTCAAATAAACATTATCATATAAAGACAGAAATTTCATAGAAATAATAATAAGGTGAAATAGTAACTACTTTTTTTAGCCATTTCAGTTAATCCTGCAATTAAAGAATGCCAAAATAAGTCTTCATTTGCAGAATTTCTTATTACTTATAAATCAAATACCTGATAACTTGCCTTCGTGTGGCATTAAACCTGGGGTCATGGCTCCATATTTGTGCAAATTTTAGTGGGAACTGCATGACTCCATAAAGCATTTTTTAAAAAGTGATGTGCTGCCATCTGCTTGCAGACCTGAACCAAAGTCATTTACTGTGACTACATCCTTTTAGGTGCAAATAGTACAGCTGATGTATCCTTTTTAGTTCATGATTAAATACGCTTCCTCATTCTCTAAAGAGAACCTGGAATGAATCCTCTGCTTTCCTGGGTCTTTAACTATGAACATGAAACATAAACAAATACAAAATAACCTAAATATACTTCGGTCCATGTGTTGCTATACTCCCTGACAGGCACACTGGACTTCCTCCTATTCGGAGAAGTGTCCCCCTAAGCCTCGCACACACTCCCTCATGCCGACAGGATTCAGGTGGGAGTACAAGCAGTTTCACAGGGTGGGGTGATCAAATGAAGGGATATATTATCTGAAGAACTGTGCTGGAGAATGCTACTCATTAAATTACCAGTTGCACTTGGAAAAACAAAAGTTGAACATCTGTGCTTACACCCATCAAGGAGATGAGTGTGAAATTGTGACCCCTGGAACCTCTGTGGCTTCCATGCCAGACTGCACCCTGGGGCCAGGAGGCTACAGATGGGACCTGAGGCCACACGCGCCTCTCCTCAGCTGGGGTGACTGCTCTAGTCACGAGGAGGAGCTTACCACTAAGTCACGAGTGATGACAGAAGGGAATGAAAGTTTGCAAATGCTTGTGCACTCTCAAGTCAGTGACTGTTCTACACCTCTGCTCCTCATCTCATCCACAGCTTCTCCTCATCTCTTCACCCTCCAAGGGTCATATCTCTTCTTGGTTTACAGAGAAGACCTGCATTTGCTCCCTCTCCACCTCCATGTTTTAGCCTTAAATCTAAGCTCTCTAACCTTTTCTGTAATCTTGCACCTCTCTCCTTTGCCCCCAACTTCTTTCCCCCATACCTCTCCTCCCTCACTTCCCCCCTCCCTACCTCCCATCCCTTCCTCTCCCCACTCTTGTTGAATTTCACCTTTTCATTTGCTCAAGTCTCTTGGACACTGGTGTATACCTCCCCTGACCCTGCTTCCCACTCAAGCTCCTGCTTCGTCTCTCTCCTGTCTCTCCCACCTGAGCTTCTCCACATGTCAATCCTTCATTCTGCTCCACCTCTCACCTTCCACTGACTTTCACATCCTTTGCCATCTGGGTGTGCCCTTCCTAGCTCTCCTGAAACACATCTCCCAGTAGGCGAATATAGTGGCCTTCCCTCTGTCCTCATCTGCTTCACAATCTGTCATCAGGTAAAACAGCTAAGGGGAGCCTGGGTGGCTCAGTCGGTTAAGCATCAGACTCTTGGTTTCAGCTCAGGTCGTGATCTCAAGTTTCGTGAGGTCGAGCCCCACATCGGGCTCTGCCCTGACAGCGTGGAACCTGATTGGAATTCTCTCACTCCCTCTCCCTCTCTCTCCCTCTCTGCCCCTCCCCTGCTCACAGGTGCGTGCTCACTCTCTCTCTCAAAACAAATAAATAAACATTAAAAAAAAAAAAAAAACAGCTAAGCCTCCCTTTCTTGTTTAAGCCTGTGCTTTCCAGAATACTTTACTCCCCTGTTTCTCCAACCACCTCATTTTTTGTCTCCTTTCCTTTCTCCTGGAGCATTGTCCTCAGCTCTTACCTCCTGTGTCTCCATGCTCAATCCTATCCTATCATTTTAACAATGAGGTCCATTCCTATGGCTCTTCAATTTGTGTCTTTAGTTCTGATCTCTGTGTTTCTCAAATTCCAGACCCATGAATTACATCCAGTGAACATCTCCCTATGAACTGTCTGTTGGTTCCTCAAACACAGCTTTTCTAAACTGAACTCAGGATCATTTTCCCACACTCAAACCTTCTCCTCCTTCCACCTTCCCCACCTCAGATAACAGGATTACCATGCTTTTTATCATTCATATTAAATAAATGTGATCCTCTCTCTTTGTGGCTTGTCTCTCACATCCAGACAGTCTTACTGTTTACCTCTACAGAAATGTTTGAATATGATCCCTTCTTCTCCAATAATTTGGTTTCTTCACCCATTCCAAATCTTCTTATCTGATCTTACCTCTCAAGTCCTTCACCTGTCACTCTGTGGCCACATATCTGCACACCTATCAGATATATCTTCCTATGACAGTGGTCTATCAGAGACATCTTCCTAGGACAGTGGTCTATCAGAGACATCTTCCTAGAACAGTGGTTTTCAGAGGGGCAGCTCCCGACCAGCAGCATTAGCATCAGCCAGGAAGTTGTTAAAAATGCAAAGTCTAGGGCCCCATTGAAGACATACTGAATCAGAAATTCAGAGTGGGGGGTGCCTATCAACTTCCTCTTATAAGCCCTCCAGGAGATTCTGGTGCACACTAAAGTTTGAGAATCACTATCCCAGAGCATGCCATTGGTTTTTAATTACAGTATTAATTCCCATGGTGCAATACTGACTTTATTTTTCCCCAAAACTTACCATACAACTTCCCAACTTTGTTCCAAAAAAATGCTAGAAAAACCTTCCCTATGGAAAGAAAAAGAATTTCCCATTGAATAAATGAATAGACTTTATTCATTAGGATTCAGTCTAAGTTGCTTTCAAAGAAGAAACCTCCAAATATGGTAGTTCAAACAAGACAGTTTTTTTCTCTTTCATGTGACAGTCAGGAGGTAGGAGGGCAGCCCAGAGTGAGTAGGGGACTCTGCTCCACAACATTATCCAAGGACTCAGTTTTATTCTGTCCTGTGGTTCTGCAACCCCCCCCCCACCACCACCACCCAGGTCTTATTCTCATCTGCATGGCCAGAGCTGACGCACCATCATATCAACATTCCAGTCCATAGGAAAGAAGAGAGAGAAGTAGAGAGGAATTTCCTTTTAAGGAAGTTATGTGGATCATGTAACTTCTGCTTATACTCCATTGGCAATGATTAGGTCACATGGCCACACCAAGTTGTAAAAGAGAATAGGAGAGTAAATCTCTAGCTGGGCAGCCATGTGCCTTGCTAAAATTGGGGACATTATAATAAGAGGAAGAAAGAGAGAATGACCACAAAGGGACAATGAACAGTCTACCCCAAAGGGATATTGGTTTCTGTACGTACGGCTCATATATTGCAGGCAAGTCAATTGGTTACCCAGCTAGTGGTGATCTATGTACAAGGATGTTGAGGTTTAAATCACAGGTTACTTGACTGAAATTGTGCATATGCTGAAAATCCAGTATTTATCATGCCTATATCTCTACTATCTAGAAATTATATGAGCAACCCTCTTGCTTTCCCATCATCAACCACATATCATCATTGAAAATTCTTGGCAATTATAAACATTTTAAAATGTTAAGAGTCTAAGTAAATAAAAAAACAAAAAGAAGATGCATAAGTAATTTTTACTTACTCATTTTTACTAACTCATTTCAATTTACTAGATAAGTCCTAGTTAAATGCAATTCTCTCACACCTATCTTTGCCCTTAGCAAAGAAGAATCTGTATTTATTTCCTAGTATAATCAAACTTGTTGGGAAAAAAAAATCTGCTGTTTGGTTTACTCATTTAACTAATAGTCTAGCTGGTATTGACCACCATTGCCAGTTTCAATTAAAACTTGAGTGAAGTAATGGTACCTTCTGATATCGTCAGTTTTTCCAGTGTAAACAGCAAATTAAAAGTAAACCCCAGGGGTGATATTTTGAACACTTCCATTAACAATAACTAATAAATTAGAACTTCCTGATTTGTGTACCCAGTGAAAGAATTCTTGGATATAAGTCACTCCCTTGCAGACCTGGTAATTATCTGGTTATAACTGGTAGCAATAAGAATCCTTACGAGCATCGCTACCTCTGTCTGCTTTGGATAACTGGATAGTTTCCTATACTTATGAATTTCAGCTTGCAAACTCTGACAGGCATGTAGAAGGGAAGTTCCAAAGTGAAGTTCAGCAACTGTTCTGGCTACCAGCACAAAACATCCATTATCATACTGATCTCAGACTAATGTGTGTTTGCTGTGTTTGCTTAGTTTTTAAGGTCTTCTATACGCAACAACTTTTAAGTCCTTATGTACAGTATTTGCAAATACAGTAAGAGGATCAGAAAAGCTAGTGAAAAGAACCTTATGACTACAAAGGAAAGACAAGTAAAGGCAATGTTTTCAATTAAAAGGGCTGAGAAAATGACTATCATTGCATAGGAAAATGGGATCAAATCTTGTTCAGCTTTCAAGGACCATCATATGCAATATGGGAAAAAGTACTGTGCCTCAATTATTGACTGTAATCAGCAGGAAAGAAGGAAAAGTGATTAATGAGATGGGAAAATGTCTGAGCACCACCCAGTAGTTCTAAAAGTTGTTTCAGAGTGTGTGTGGGCATGTCTAGTTATCTCAATAGAGAACCCTAATGGTATTTTCCAGTAGGAGACAATGGAGGCTAAATCTTACAATTAAAAAAAGGGGGGGGGAAGAGTCCCACTCAATAAAGAAGTACCACACCCAAAATACCAATATCATTACCTGCTAAGAAACACATAAGTACCAGCATTGACATGGGATGCTCAGAAGCTGAATGTTAATTCAGGTGTTGGCTAGGGATTATTTGAGATTTTAGAAGACTAATCATGGTGAAAATGCTACTATGAACTTTTATTGCAAGTCATGGAGGGTTTCAGAGTTTCAAGACCAATTTGAATCTGTCTAATATCAAAGTATGGGTCAGGCCAACAAATATAGACACCACATTGGTTAAAGAGTTTCCATTGACATTGACAGAGATCATTAAGAAATGCGACACAATAAAGTACCTATCAGCAAGAAGGAGGTATTGGTACTTCAAAGGATTGACTCATATCCTTATTTGGTGGAAAGGCTTTCAAAGACCAAATATAGTCTCACCTAAGTCACTTCAGACTCAGAATTAAAAGAGACTCTCAGGAACCTGTCAGTAGAAGGAGGAGATATTTCAAAAGTTAGGAAGTATGACATTAGATGTTTCTGGAACCCTTAAACTATCCAAGGTCCCTCCTTTCTCCCCATAAACCTCACCCTGGAGAATATACAGCAAACTTCAGCCTTGCCACAAAAATGGTTTGAAATTATTTCCTTCATAATAGAAAGGAATCACTCTGAAGAGAGAATTGTTTAAAGAAAGTAATCTGTTGGCTCCCTAAAAGCTCCTAGTACCTAACACAGAGGGTGGTGCATGATGGCACTCAAGTTATATAATTTACATGTTTATTGAATTTAATTGAAATGAACACATTGATTACAGACTTCAAGAAATTTAGAGGTAGAACTATGTAGTGGGTAAGAAGGTTCTCATATGGAGGTGGAGTCGCCACATATTTAAATTTTTTTTAAAGAAAGGGACATCAGGACAATGATGATACAAAGGAAACAGCAATGGGAGGAGTTGGGAGATAATATCAGCAGAGTTTTAGGCAATAAAAAAATTGACCATCTGCTGTGAGTTTGAATAAATTGTAAAAGTTTTCCATTGAAAAATAAAAAATGGTATAAGAGCAGTAATATGAAGAAAGCAAGACTACAGCAATGGAAAGAGCAAAATTGGGGAGATAATGGTGGTGGTGGTTTGGGGTTCACAAACACCAAGTGAGCATTTGCCATGAGCTTGACATTGTACTAGGCACTGGGATCTCTATAAGGAAAAAAGCAGAGGGACAGAAAGAGGCAGACAATCCAGGTAGAAAACTACAAGGCCCAAATCTTAAGAGCATATTTGTAGGAAGGTGACTTTATTTATTTTCTATTTGGATAAAATAGCATTTCGGAGGGAATTAGAAACATTGCCTTTGCTTAAGGGGATGGGAGAGAAAGAAGACAGAAGAGCACATTTTGCACATCAAAATCTTGGGGGGAAAAAAGTAATACCAGAGACTCTGGAGGATGGATGGTTCTTCAAAGAAAATGTATAAACAACATGGATACAAGAAATAAGGTCACAGGTGCATGTGTTTCTAGTTTGCATGGTATCAAATAGTGGTACATCAGAAGATGATTTAAGAAAAGCTGATTTAGGGGCGCCTGGGTGGCTCAGTCAGTTGGGCATCCGACTTCGGCTCAGGTCATGATCTCATGGTTCGTGAGTTCAAGCCCCACGTCGGGCTCTGTGCTGACAGCTCAGGGCCTGGAGCCTGCTTCAGATTCTGTGTCTCCCTCTCTCTGACCCTCCCCCGTTCATGCTCTGTCTCTCTCTGTCTCAGAAATAAATAAATGTTAAAAAAAAATTTTTTTTAAAAAAGCTGATTTATGAAGACATCCACAGGAATGAGGATGGAAACAGAACTCCGAGGAAAATTCAGATTTATAAGCAGTCTAATAATAAGTAGACCAGTTACCCCAAGTGTTTCTGGTTCATGGGTAAGCACTCAGTAAGGGATTGGCAAATGAATAAATTAACTACTCAGGCCACCAAGTCTGAGTCAGCATTTAGATGGCAAAGGAGAGCAACTTGGTGGTATAACCAAAGTATCTGTGTAAGTCAGTAAGAAGGATGCTAATAAAATCCACACTCAGAGGTAAGAAGCAGTTATATAAAAATACTAACCCATCAGCCATCCTCTCTTTCTGCACTTGGAGGGGAGGGGCAGAGAAGAGGTGTTTTATAAAGAACAATAAGAACAACCACAATGTAAACAGTGTTACCTGACAACTTTACCTGATCACTTCTTATTGATCCATTTCTCATGAAAAACTAAGGCCTAATTGCCCTTTCTAATCACACACACACATGCATCTAGAAATAAAAACAATATCCCATTAGGAAACCAAAGGCAAGTTTGGTGCAGGCAAATGTCATTGGTATAACTGTTACAAGAGTCCGATTAAAAATGAATGCCAAGTGTACTATGTATGTACATGTTATTTCATGTTTAATTGTTGGACATTATACAAACTGGAATAGGAGGATATAAAGATAACAACCTCATTGCTAATACTTAGGAAGAATCATCAGAGTTTCCAAAATATGTCTATATCAGAGAGATCTTGCCTTAGAATGACTGCCTTGCCAACAAACTCCTTCTAAATGTGTTACAAGACACAGCTCCTACTAAGAAAAGCAGCTCTAAGTGATTCTTTAAGCATAACTCACCATGTAGCACCAGGTGACATCCCCTGCCTGTCCCCAGCTTCCCTATCTGCAGCTGATGAGTTAGGGCAGTTGGGCACTGGACCCAAGAACAGCAGGCCTATATACTGGCCATGTACTATGAGCTGGTCTGGTGTGAAAGCTCCCCTTACATATAAAGTGATTGGTTGTGATAATGACATTCTTACCTCTCAAGAGTTTGAACAAAAAAAACACATAGAGAGTCATTCCATTGTCAGTGGAAGCAGAAATAGAAAGACAAGCAAAATGAGACAAAAAAAAAAAAAAAAAAGAAAGAAAGAAAGCAACCAACCAACTGGCATCCATGGCAAAGCACAAGAATGAAACTCAATTAATTCCTGCTGCTAAGAAACTAACAATGTTGCCTGTCCTTTAGAGTTGCCTTTTGCAATCCCAGACAACCTTCCGGGTCCCAAACTATGCTCCAGGTCCTTGAGGTTTAGCTGTGAGAATACTCCAGAGACTCCTTTCTTGCTTATTGCAACAGTTACCATTACAATTGACCACCACTACTTAAGGAAATCTGCATCGTTCTCTTTCTTCCAACTGAAGGATCCTTAATGCACAGAGTTCCTGGGTCTCTGAGCCATAAGCTTCTGGAATAAGCACACTGGCTCCATTTGGACAGTAAGTGCAGTTGGACCAGATTCAAGTCTTTTCATTTCCATTGACCTTTCTAGTGTGGAAATGTACATAGTCTCCATGACTCTAATATGTCTCAGTTACCTTCATGAAACTAAATTTTTCCATTTAGTTTTTTACTCCATGGATGTAGTTCTATTCATCATAGGTTGCTTTTTATTTTTAAGTTGTTGTTATTTGTTTTTACTTTACTTCTTAGGATAAAATGACCTTCCTTTCCTTAACTCTTAGCCTTGGGAGTGGGAAGGAATAGAATGGACAGGGTGGGAGGGGCAGTGGGCAGAGATCAAAGGGCCGTGTTAGTCTGTTTGGGCTGCTATAACAAAAATACCATAAACTGGTTGGCTTAGAAACAACAGAAACTTATTTCTCACACTTCTGGAGGCTGGAAGTCTGAGATTCAAGGTTCCCGCATGGTTATGTTCTGGTGAAGACCCTCTTGCGGGTTGCAGACTGCTGAGGAAGGTTTTTAATATATGAATTAGAGGAAGACACAATATCCATTTCATGACAGGTACTAACAGTCATCTTTAAAGGTTTGTCACATTTAAAGGGTGCCTGTGTGGCTCAGTCAGTTAAGCATCCAACTTCGGCTCAAGTCATGTTTGAGCCCTGCATCAGACTCTGTGCTGACGACTCAGAGCCTGGAGCCTGCTTCAGATTCTGCCTCTCTCCCACTCACGCGCTCTCTCTCTCTAATACAAATAAACATTAAAAAAGAAAAAAGAAAAATTAAAAAATAAGGGGTTTGTGAACTAGTTACACTTGCGTCCTCAACAGGTGTTTTGAGGGATTTAGGTGAGGAAAGGAAATATTCCTCCTCTACCCTCATGGTCTTCCAACTGGACTAAGAATTACATTTACATGAGACAGACTAATGGGAGAAAAAAAAGTTTTAGTGTGTGCACATGGAGGCCAAATAATGAAATTGAGACATAAAGAAATGACCAAGACAGGCAGGTTTTATACTTTTTAGACAATGAGACAATAAATCTTTGAGTAATTGGCAGGACAAAGAAAACTTAACTTTGGGAGCTTCTATTAGTAAGAAATTCTAAAGATTTTTTAAAAATTTTTAAGTAATCTCTACACCCAACATGCTGGAACCCACAACCCCAAGATCAAGCGTCACATTCTTTACCAACTGAGCCAACCAGTTGCCCCCAGTTAGTAAGAAATTCTAAACAGGATTTGGCCTGGAGTAGTAAATTAGTAATATAACAACAACAACAACAACAACAACAACAACAACAACAAGGGTTGTTTCTACAGACTTCTTGGCTCTCAATTTCCCATCTCTAGTGGTAAGGATGTCTCTTTACATCCTGGTACAAGGAGGGTACTTGCATATGGGAGATTTAGTTCCTGCTCTCAGGAAGCAGAGAAGGGTCTGAGTGTCCTTCTTGCACAGGCTGTCTCTTAAGTAATTTTTATTTAAAATAATCAATATGCCACTGTGGCCCATATTGGTGCAGCCTGATCTTGACCTCTCTAGAGTGGAGCAAAATCATGACATTAACAACCGCTCTATACTCACCCAGGCTTAGCTCAGTCACAAGCATCCTAGGGTATAGAATCACCTCTTTGACTCTTATTAAAATGTCATAGATCTGAATATACTCCAGCAAATGGGCATATTTCCAGTGATATGACCCCTTTCTTAATAAAAATAACCAGGAAAAATTACCAAAATCCAGTAAGGGTGTGTGTGTGTGTGTGTGTGTGTGTGTGTGTGTGTGTGTGTGTGTGAAATTTAGTCTACTAAATAATAATTTGAAGATAAAGTTCATTCAACACACATTTATTAACATCTGTGTGTCAAGCTTTGCAGCAGATTGTCTTGTGAATGAGACCCAGCTGTAGCCCTTAAGAAAAATATGGTCTATTGGAAGAGAAATCCAAGTAAACAACAGAGTATGATACATGGCATTGTAGAGATATGTACAATCTGCTATGTTTGTGCAGAAGAAGAAATAATCAGTTCTGTGGGAGATAGAGGAGAGGAGCCTTCACTGGTACATGATGCAAGAGTTCACTAGGCGGGTACATAATATAAGAGTTCACTAGGCTGACAATTCATTCAGATAAACAGCATGAATAAAAGCATGGAGACACAGAGATTTAAATGGCGTTTAGGGAATGAGAAGTGGCCTGAGGTGGTCAGTATATGGGGTAGGAAGGAGAAAGTCAAGAAAGGAGGCTGATGGTCCAGGCATGTCCATGAAGGGTCTCAAATGCCTCACTAAGGACATTAGATCTTACCCTGAAGACAGCAGAAAATTGCCTGACGTTTTCAACCAACGGAGAACATGATCAGACCTGAAATTTTGAAAGAATCCTTGAGATAAACCAAATTTATCCAGAAAATGACCTTTTTAAATTGAAAGAGAGCAAAGTTTCAGAATGCCAAAGAGAATGTACAGTAACTTTAGCAGCAGATCATAAATTCCACAATTTGAGGACATAATAGAATAAAACAAGAGTCACCTTCTTTGCCAAACAGACCAATCTTTTTTCCACATTGCAGATTGTCTACCCTTGCTTAATCACAGTCAACTGGATAGAAAATCCTTTCTAGGAAATAACAATAGGTTAATTACACACCTCATTTGTCTCCACTGTTAGCACTACTCTTTGCCTGAGTCCTTCTAAACACACTGGTTACTTAACAACTCAGTTAAGCAAACAACCCTTACTAGGGCAGATATTCAATTCATTTGTCATTTAACAAATATTTACTGAGCACCTACTACCTGCCAGGAATTATGCTAGGTCTTAGATATTTGGTGCTGAACCAAACAATACAGATTCTTTCTCTAACTGAAAGTTTAGTCTAACGGAAGAGAGAGTTAATTTAAGTAGCATTTTCAATACAGTGTGTTAAAGTGCAGTAAAGAGCAATATTTCTCCAACTTCTGATATGGAAGGTCTGAAGTAAGGCCAGAGATTGTATATTTCTTAAAAATTCCCAGGTGATGCTGATGTTACTGGTCTAAGGACCGCACCCTGTATGGCACAGTCTAAGACATCTCCATCCAAAGCCATTTGAGGAGACATTGGCAGGAAAATAAATTCTCCTGCATTTCCTACATTTCACAATTTGAGCCATGGCAATTAAGAACCAAAAAGAAATAACAAGAACAATACAAGTGGTGTATCTCCAGATCTGATGGGATTGAAGCAGAAAATCTGAGCTGATCTTTGAGCAAGTAGGGACAGAAGAGAGTGGGGATGACAGTGCCTACACTTGGGACCTCAAACAGAATCATGGAAACTGAGCCATGAAAGTTTGCAGGATAAGAGCCAAGACAGAGCACTGACCTCATCTTTCAGGCTTATGGTTTTTTGCTCACAGCACAGTGTAGTGGGAATCATATTTAATAGCTTTTCCCCAAATTAGTTGTATCAGTACTTTATAATAATTTTCTGTGTGCTTTTATGCTTATATTGACTATCCTATAAGTAAACGCACTTTATCCCATGGGTTCATATCTCCCTAACTAATCCTTATGTTACAAGGCCAAGAGAAATGGGAAAGAAATGGGAAAAAGAAGGAAGTTGCTACTGTTTAGTTAGCCTGTTTCACACCTGACTGTATTGGACATTGCAAACCCAGAATCCTAACAAATGCAACAGCAAGACACAGAAACATAAAGCAGGAAATCTGGAGATATCAGTGAAAGATTCTTCCTTAAGGGAATAGTTTTTATTTTGCACTTTAATACTGTGTAAAATCTAAAATGTGTGTTTAAGCTCGAAGATCTATACCTGCATCATTAACAGAAGATATTTAAATGTGTACCTAAGTCAGCATCCTAAAAAATGGTTCACCTGGCTTCCAGAGCTCCATCAGACCATATTCAGTGAGCTTTTACCTTCTAGAAAGCTGTACTTCTCAGCCCTGTGCATTCTGAGGGCAGTGAGCCCCAGGTGGGAGGTACATCATGCCTGTCAAGAAAAGCCAGGAATCATAGTTTTGCACAGTTTTCCTTGGCTTTTGTTATATTGGTAACCAAAAAGTACCTTATAGGATACTTCTGAAGATCAACCCTTAACACCATTAGATTCTTTGGGCCTTTCCTACACTTGCTTTTGGTTGCATTTATCGGCCAACCCCCAGTGAAGGCCCACAGATCTTCGCTGAGGCACCCACACTGGGCCAATAACCCATGCTCCAAAATCATTTCTCTGTTCCTCTGGAAACAGCTCCTTCAGTAATTTGGAAAATTCTCCCTTGCCTCCATTTCCTGTGGCTCCAGGGATCCAATCAAAATCTTTTCCTAAAGGTTATGTTTGGTCCCTGAGAATTGTAAAAATAGGAACCCAGTGGCCATAGGCTCTGTTCTTTGGAGGAGACTGAGCTAATGAGACCAACACAAGAGACAAGATGAAATGGAAGTTGAAGATCTGGAGAGAGTCATAAGCATTTTTTGCTAATGAGGAATTAGAACACCTAATTCCTTCTATCTCTTAAATCTTATGATTCTTGAAAATATATCCATGAGTAGTTGTAGTGTAATAAATTCCTTCTACCAAACAATCATTTGGAGTTAAGTGTAGACTTTCTCTTGTAGACTGAAAAGAATATTGGACATGAAGTAAGAAAGCCTAGATTTAAATTTCTATCCCAAAATTAATAAGTGACATCAGGAAGTTGTTTAACCTCTCAGAGCCTCAGTTTCTTCATCTATAAAAATAAGGGTATAAAGACTTACTCTCCAGGTTGCTGTAAGAGTTAAATGACATAATACTCAAAAAAGGTGTTGGGGTGCCGGGGTGGCTCAGTTGTTTAAGTTTCCGGCTCTGGATTTTGGCTCATGTCATGATCCTGGGGTTTTGGAATGGAGCCTGCTTAAGATTCTCTCTCCTCTCTCTCTCTTTCTCTCTCTCTCTCTCTCTCTCTCTCTGTCCCTCTTCCTCCCACACACCACCTCCTGCTCATGCGCACGCACACGTACACACATTCTCTCTAAAAAAAAAAGGTGCTTTGGTGAGCCACAAAGCCAGAGAGAGAGAGAGAGAGAGAGAGAGAGAAGAAGAAGAAGGGTGGGTGGGAGGGAGAGAGAAAGATTGAAGAGGATGGGAAGTGAAACCAGAAAATCTCTAAAACTGCCTAAGATAATGAATTATCTTTATTTTGATTAAAAAACGCTAAGAAATCAGACACATTATGTCCACAAACTGCAAGGGACTTTTTTTTTTCTTTTTTTTTTTTTTTTTTTTTTTTTTTTTTTTTTGCAAGGGACTTTTAATCCAAGTTCTGATCTGATGCTGGGAGCCCTCCAATGGCTGAGAGGTAAGAATACATCTGAATTCTCCTGTTTGCGCTAGTATTCCCAGAAGATGAATAAAGATTCATTGTCACATTGTGATATAAGTAGAAAAGACCTTGGAGAGTACTTCTTCAATCTCCCACATTTAAAAGATGAGGAAATGAAGACACTGAGGGGCTCTATATACTTATTTAAAAAGTTAGAAGTTATACTTTTCATTTTTAAATTTAACCCTTTATATTTTTCCGAAGAATGTCAAAATTCAACAGTTTCCATTTTGACATGAGTAAGAGGTATTCTTATCTCAAAATGTATAACTAAGGCATGTCTATAGTTATAGACTGGGACCCAAAATTACCACTCAGTAGTGTAACCATGATGCTTTGAATATAGTTACGTCATGAAATTATTTTTGTATGCATGTTTTGGCTGAAATTGTTCTGCAATTTAAACACCAATATTTTTGTCTTAGCAAAACCTGTACTTGGGACAATTCCTTGATGCCCTCTACTGGCCATAATGTTATTATCCAATGTACAATATGAATTATTTCTACATAGACTACTAATCTACTTTATAATATGCCTGAACACTAAAAAGGTTGACTTTGGGGATAAAAAAGGTAAATAAAGAAATATACAGAATATAATAATGTATCAAAAACATTTAGGCAATGAAATAAACCAAAAGCAAGCCATCACTGGGGTCAATATTTGGAAAGTTAAGAAATTATGACATCAACTAGTTTCACCTAATATTTGCTCTACAAAATATAATAACTAGGCTGTGAATTTTATTCTTAATTTACATATTCCGACAGTACCAGATTCTATAAGGATGGTCTGTTGAACAATATATTATTGAATTTAATACCAAAAAACAGGATTAGTAGAATTATATTACCAAATGTTGAGAGATGCCATGTTTAGAAGTGCAAGCAACAGAAAGATATGAGTGAATGCACTAAACACCCAGATATCCTTAAGACTAGCCTTCTCCTTCCCTGAAACAATTTTATCAACCTTAGGAACAGCTCCACAGTTCATGTCGACCATTACGCTGGTTCCTCTGGCCTATTGGGTGGGTGTCAGGCTGAATCACAGGTTCATCTACCTCCTCATCTACATCATATTGCCAAAATATTACTACTACTTATAATAATAATAATTAAAACATTAATTGAGTTGTAGCCATGTTCTAGGCACTGTTACAAGTGCTTTTCATGCATAAATCTCACTACAATGCTGTAAATTTGCTGCAAAATAGATGCTCAATAATTGCATGAATAACTTAATGAATGACGACTATAATTGTCCTCATTTTGCAGATAAGAAAAATGTCAACTCATAGGCATTAAGTAGCTTTTGCATTGCCACATAGACAGCAAGTGGCAAAGCTGGGTTCACCAAAGCCTGTGATCTTTACCATGCCTCACCAACTGCCATGCTTTGTGCGCACCCCCTGAGTTATAACTGCTAAGCCATTTACTGCCTTGTTTCTCTTATGACTCATCCCTGAACATTCAAAGATATGAGACAAGTGAAAATTGTTCTATGACATTCCAAATCAAAATTCAAATGGTAGATAGACACTGACATGCACTAGGGTAAGAAATGTATTCAACTCAAAACCATGATGAGATATCACCTCACACCTGTCAAAATGGCTAAAATTAACAACACAAGAAACAACAGGTGCTGGTGAGGACTTGAAGGAAAAAATGTGAATGCAGTGTTGTTGTGAATGCAAACTGGTACAGCCACTCTGGAGAACAGTATGGAGGTTCCCCAAAAAGTTAAAAATAGAACTACCCTATGATCCAGCAATTGCACCACTAGGCATTTACCCAAAGGATACAAAAATGCGGATTCAATAGTTGTATATGCTTGGCTGAGGAGCTAGTGGAGTGAAGCTACCATCTGTGGGACTATGACTGAATGCCTCTAAGTCAGAATCCCACCCAGGCAGAACGATACAGCAGCACTTTGGGGCCTCAGTTAGCCTTGGATAGCCTGTCCCACACCCACCCTGCAGGTGGCCACTGCACTTGCCCTGAATATGTGGCAAACCCCACCACTCAGTGTGCTGAGCCCCTCAACCTGGAAAACCGGTGAAGGCTGGAAAGGAGGCCACTCCCTTGCCCATCACTCAAGGCATGTTCACATGTTCAGGGAACCTAGTGCTAAACCATTCATAGACAACCTACTTCTAGGTCAGGGTTTCATAGGTAGCAGAGTAGCTCTCTTGCAGCAATCTATTGGAAGTCAGCCCTCCACCGACACAAGGGTTTGTAAAAAGGAAAAAAAAAGAAAAGAAAAAGTACAGATTCAAAGTGGTACATGCAATCGGATGTTTATAGCAGCATTGTCAACAATAGCCAAATTGTGGAGAGAGCCCAAATGTCCATCAACTGATGAGTGGATAAAGAAGATGTGGTATAGGGGCACCTGCGTGGCTCACTCGGTTAAACACCCAACTTCGGCTCAGGTCATGATCTCACTGTTCCCGGTTCTGGAGTTCGAGCTCAGAGCCTGGAGCCTGTTTCAGATTCTGTGTCCCCCTCTCTGTCTCTGCCCCTCCCCCACTAGTGCTCTCTCTCTCTCAAAAATAAACATTAAAAAAAATTTTTTTTAATTTTAAAGATCATCAATTTGAAGATGATCATCATTTTAAAGATCACACACACACACACACACACACACACACACACACACACACACACATATACATATAATGGAATATTACTCAGCCACCAAAAAGAATAAAATCTTGCCATTTGCAATGACATGGATAGAGCTAGAATGTATCATGCTAAGTGAAATAAGACAGCCAGAGAAAGACAAATATCATATGATTTTACTCATGTGTGGAATTTAAGAAACAAAACAGATGAGCATATGGGAGGGGGGAAAAAGAGAGAGAAGCAAACCATAGGGACTTTTAAAGATAGAGAACAAACTGAAGGTTGATGGAGGGAGTTGGGTGAGGGATGGGCAAGATGGATGATGGGTATTAAGAAGTGCATTTCTGGGGCGCCTGGGTGGCGCAGTCGGTTAGGCGTCCGACTTCAGCCAGGTCACGATCTCGCGGTCCGTGAGTTCGAGCCCCGCGTCGGGCTCTGGGCTGATGGCTCAGAGCCTGGAGCCTGTTTCCGATTCCGTGTCTCCCTCTCTCTATGCCCCTCCCCCGTTCATGCTCTGTCTCTCTCTGTCCCAAAAATAGATAAACGTTGAAGCAAACTATTAAAAAAAAAAAAATTAAAAAAAAAAAAAAAAAAGAAGTGCACTTCTTACATTGAGCATTGGGTGTTGTTTGTAAGTGATGAATCACTGAATTCTACTCCTGAAACCAATATTGCACTGTATGGTAACTAACTAAAATTTAAATAAAAATTTGAAAAGAAAAAAATTCTCACCACAAACCTACTCAATCATAAAATGATAATAATAATAATAATAATAATAAAGTTGAAAACACTTATTGCTTATGTCAATTTTAAAACTTAGTCCCCAAATTATATGATACTACCCCAACTTCAAGGTGGGGTACATGTCCTCTTTCTTTGAATCTAGATGTGTTTGTGACTGCCTTGATCAATAGACTAGGAATAAATTGCACTCTGACATCCTCTGCTAAGTCAGAAAAGACCACCAATTTGCTACCTGGTCCTTTTGGGATGCTCACTCTGGAAGAAGCTAGCCACCACACATAATAAATCTACCTACTCTGAGATCACCATGCTGGAGAGTTCAGGTGCCAGTGCTCCAACTAACAGCACCAGATGAGCTCCCTGCTGACAGCTAGCATCCACTGCTTTGAGAGTGAGCCATTGTTTCTCCAATTGACTTGAATCTTCAGACGACTACAGTCCTAATTGACATCTAAAAGCAAATATGTGAGACACACCAAGCAAAAACTGCCTACCCAAGCCCTTCCTGAAGTATTTACCCAAAAATTGTGAGCAAACAAAATGGCTGCTTTGAGCCAGTATGTTTGGGGGTAATTTCTTATGCTGCGATAGTAAGCAGATCATGACTCCGCTCAGTTTTAATTTCTCTTGTTACCCCAAGGTCCTGATCTTGTCTCAGTTGGCTTAACATGGGAAAACTCTAACAACCATGTTCATCTCTGGTTGAGATGTCTGTTAGATATGTTTCACAAAAAAGACTCGTAGAAAACAGGAAACTCATGGAACTGAAACAAAGTATATAGACACACTTCCTATAATTTAAGCTAACCAGTTTTTACTTTTTAAAAAGAAATAAATATTGCTGTCTGGAATAAACACACAAAGAAGCATAAATGAACTCAGCTTGTGCACTCCAGAAAAATATGAGAGAAAGCCCTTATTCTCAGGCCATTCTCCTTTCCCAAATGATATGGACCATTGAAGGTGTCATGTTCTGCTGTCACTATATTTTCTTGGTGTCAACTCTGTTGTGGGGACTTCTGAGGCACCCAAGGCCCCCACACTTACTAGGGCACCCACGTAGGCACCCATGCAATGTCTTGCCACCTGTTAAGTGCTACACACAAGTAAGACACAGGGATCCAATACCCATGGAAACAGCCACCTCTGTGCCTTCCTAGCCTCAGGAAATTGAACTCTTAAATGTTGGAACATCTCCTACTTCTCAAAACAAAACTCTTCACCCCCAACCTAGAAAGTCTATCCTAATTACCTGCAAGGTCTTCAAACTATAGTCTAAACCCTCTCTCAGATTTTGGTCTCCAGGTACCAGAGTTGCTGGAAATTTCTTCATTGATTTATGATCCACTCAGATCCACATGTACAACTATTTACTTCTTTTCTGATATCGTGGAAATTCTAAATTTAAAAAATAAAACTAGCCCTCAAGACAATGAGCATATTCAGTGCCCAGATCTTGATCTTCAATGTCATTCTCTAATGAAAAGAACTGGCATTCCTTAGAAAAATGGCTGATTCTAGGGCTGGGGCAGGAAATGCACAAGACAGACTTAAAGCACCTTGTAGTTCCAGAAAGCCAGGGTGTCCTCAAAAAACACAATGATAGAGGCATATCAAAGAGACACAGTAGCCCACTGATAGAGCTCCCAATTGCCAAAGCTGGAATAGTTTTAGGAAAAAAATAAATACTGTAGTATTGGATTGTAGCCCAAAATATAAAATAAGTATCTATCCATGAGTCCATAATGATATAAATAACTTATAGAATAAATTAAAAATGACAGAGAATAGGAAACCTACCATACAGAATTCCAAATAATCTATGTGGATAGTGCCCCCTCAAGGTGATACAGCATAACTCCCCATCACTTAAGTGTGGATTGTGCATAGTGACCCCAACCCAAAGAGTACAGTATAGAAAGGGGGACAAAGAGTAATTGTACCAAACTTTACCTGAAAAAATACTACTTCACCCAGGTGATCAAGGTTAATATCAACAATGATAAGTCATGTACCTTAATATGATGTGATGAGAATGGCACTTTACATCTGTGGTCATCCTCCTTAAAACTCGTACCTCCTGTCTAACTAGGAGCAACATTCTAAAAAACACCTGAATCATAATCCTCAAACCTGTCAAGGTCACTGAAAACAAAGAAAGTCTGAGAAACTGTCACAGTAGAGGTGCCTAAGGAGACATGCTGACAAAATTTAATGTGATATCTGGACAGGATCCTGGGACAGAAAAAAGAATATTGGGTTAAAAACTACTGAAATATAGTCTGATAATAGTCTATTGTTAGTGTCATATACATTACATATGCATTAGTTGTGACAAATGTGTCATGTGGAATGCAAAATGTTAACTATAAAAGAAATTAGGTACAGAGTACACAGGAACTATCTAGCTATCTTTGCAGCTCTTTTGTGAATCTAAAACTGTTCTAAAATAAAAATTTATTTTGGGGGTGCATGGATGGCTCAGGCAGTTAAGTGTATGACTCTTTTTTTAAAGTTTATTTATTTATTTAAAGAGAGACAGCACAAGTAGGGGAAGGGCAGAGAGAGAGGGAGAGAGAGAGAGAGTATCCCAAGCAGGCTCTGTACTGTCAGTGCATAGCCCAACACAGGGCTCGAGCTCTCAAAACTGCAATATCATGATCTGAGCCGAAACCAAGAGTTGTGCACTTAATCAACTAAGCCATCCAGGTACCCCAAGTGTCTGACTCTTGACTCTCACACTGGGAGTGGAGCCTGCTTAATATTCTCTCCCTCCCTCTCCCTCTCCCCCTGCCTCTCTCTCTCTCTCCCTCAAAAATAAATAAATAGATAGATAAGTAAATAAATAATAAAAATTCATTTTAAAAGAATATTCTACTACAATGACATCAAATTTTCACAACTGTTTACAGAATGTTGGTGTATTTCATCATTCATTTCTATATATTTAATTGTAAGCCCAATTAGCAATCACGTTATTCTTAGATGTGACACTTAATAAACCCAAGAATTGAATGTTGCACTATTGATTTGAATGCTTTCCTAAGTCGTACTCTCTAATATGTTCCCTGTAGTTTGGCACTTCATGTGCATGCCCTAGAAAGAGTTCTCATAATAAAATATGTGTCTAAGACAGCATATGGTATATTTACTATCTATCTTTGAATGTCCCTGGTAACATGTATTGCAATGCTCACAATTCTAAAATATACTTTCCTGGGGTGCCTGGGTGGCTCAGTCAGTTAAGTGTCCAACTTCAGCTTAGCTCATGATCTCACGGTTTATGAGTTCGAGCCCCAGTCGGGCTGTGCTAACAGCTCAGAGCCTGGAGCCTGCTTCAGATTCTGTGTCTCCTCCTCTCTCTGCCCCTCCCATGCTCATGCTCTGTCTCTCTGTATCTCTCAATAATAAATAAATGTGAAAAAAAATTTTTTAATATACTTTTCTGTTATAGCGTACTGTTGTAAGTAACAGTATAAGTAACAGTGTGCTACCTAAGCAAGTAAATGCAAGCAAAGAAGTTTCTTGTTCAGGGGTGCCTGGGCAGCTCAATCCGTTAAGAGTCCCACTTTGGCTCAGGTCATGATCTCATGGCTCCTGGGTTCAAGCCCCACTTTGGGCTCTGTGCTGACAGTTCAGAGCCTGCTTCAGATTCTGTGTCTCCCTCTCCTTCTGCCCCTCCCCCGCTCTCTCTTTCTCTCTCTCTCTCTCTCAAAAATAAACATTCAAAAAATTATTTACAAAAATAGGATGTTAAATGGGACCTTCCTAATTTCAGCTGAAATGAATAGGTGTCAGGTGTCCCTACATTCTAAATAGAGGTGCCAAATACCCCCACAGGACTGGCTAAGAAGCATCCCCTAAAAAAGAAAATTACAATCCTTAGCATATCACCAATCTCCAGGGTATAGGAAAGAAAGCTAATACATTATTTAAGCTTGTTGGTGAATATTTAAATAAAATTCTGAGTGCTCTGCATGTTTACCCCAACCCCTTTAGAAGAGTACCACCCACTGCCACTAGCCTAGGGACAGAGCTTTCAGAAACTGCTCAAAAAGAACAGAGGTGTTTGCTGGGAGGACAAAGGATGGACAATGAGGACAGGAGCCCCAGGAGAACATTACTGAGCAGGGAGCATGTGTAGCCATGGGAAATAGTTTGACTTGTGTCTTGTGGAGTTGGAGAGTGCACATTCTGGGGTCTGTTATTATCTGGGAAAGCTTAAGGTGAGAGCCTGGCTGGAGTGACTTTTAACGAGAGGGGCAAAGAGAGAAAACAGCACTTGCACCCATAGTGAGCTAAGCAGAAGAGCATCAGGCTTGAATGAGCTGTGAGGGACCCTGCCGCAGAGGACTGCTAGAGACATGAGCCAAACCACACTGAAAGATGCCTCATGGCATAGACCAGAGCAGACATTGGAAGGGGGTAGCCAGTGAACACAAAACCAGCTTCAAGGAAATTTTGAAGGCCCTTGGCCAGGGACAGGGAGGGACATCTGAAAAATCCATGAAAAGTTCCACAAGAGAAAGAGCTAGCATTTGGGCATAAGCCACAGAGAGAACCAGTTCTAGATTTAGTCATACCAAGCAAGGCCAAATTGCTTCTGTTCCAAATAAAATGATTCGAACTGATTTCAAACTATATTAATTATCCTACTAAAGGAAATATTTGTAAAACCTGGAAAACAAGACATCTTAACAGGTTCTGCTTGAATTAAGAGATTTTTTATGGCAAAGAGATTAAGAACAGGTAGCAGTTTTAAAAGGAGAGAGGGGGTGAGGGAAGAGGTGATATTATTATTGTGCATCCTGTGGCACAAAATAGTTTCTGGCAGACCAGTTTTTGGGTTTTTTTTTTTTTTTGAGGGGGAGAGAGAGAGAGAGAGAGAGAGAGAGAGAGAATGCAAGTGGGGGAGGGGCAGAGAGAGAGGGAGAGAGAGAATGCTAAGCAGGAACTCCACTGTGGACTGGAACCCACAAACTATAAGATCATGACCTAAACTGAAATCAAGAGTTAGACACTTAACCAACTGAGCCACCCAGATGTCCCAGGCAGACCAATTTTAACCTTAGAATCGTACAAATTGATTTTCAAGGAAATAGAAAACCCAGAAGAGTTCTAGAAAACACAGGTGAGAATCACCTTTCAAAACCATATTGATTCTGCCTGGAAACCAGCTATTATACAAATACAAATTGCAACACCGGTTTGTTCATGAGAAAGAGCTTGTTGGCACAGCACCAAATAAAGACAATCTACTTGCTATGCAAACAGATGTGTTGGTCCCTGCTATTGTCAAGAGATCAATCACTCAGCAACCTCAATTAGAGCCTGTAAGTCAATACTCTGTTTTAAGAAGCATAACTATTCTCATCCACACAAAAGTATGGATTTCCTCAGGGAAATTCTCTCATGAACTTCCCACCCATGACCAAAATCTACAATAGTCCTTGCCAAGGTATTGTCGAAAAAGTATCCCCTGACACTTGAAAGCTGTATGTACATGATGATAACAAAGTCAGGATCTGGGGCCTCACACTCTTTACAGTAATTCGATTAGGAAGCTGAAAGCCTAGATCCTCCCTGTGCCTGGTGTGGACGACAAGCAAGTTAAGCAACTGTAAGCCACAGCCCACAGGGCCCAAATGTCGTTCATTTTGGTGCTTGCTACCTGTGTTAGTTTGCTAAGGCTGCCATAGCAAAGTACCACAGGTTGGGTGGCTTAAACAACAGAAATTTATTTTCTTACAATTCTGGAGGCTGGAAGTCCAAGATCAAGGTGTAGGAAAATTCAGTTTCTGGTGAGATATCACTTCCTGACTCGTAGATGGCCACCTTCTCACTGTGTTCTCAATGACTGCTTTCCTCTGTTCTCAGGTGTCTTCTCTTCTTATAAAGACGTCAATCCTATTGGATTAGGGCCTCACCCTTGTGACCTCATTTAACCTTAACTACCTCCTCAAAGGCCTTGTCTCCAAAGCAGTCACACTACAGGTTAAGCTTTTGATGATATACAGATGTGGATGGGGGAATGATGACACAATTCAGTCCATAACTACTTCATCAGAATTCTAAGGTAACTATTCAACATAAGTAATACTTTATTGATTCAGATACCACTAATTTGAAATGGTGCTGTTCAAACTGGAGAATCCAAAGCTTTCCCTTGTACCCTATAAGCAAAAGTAATTACTGAGGCAATTGCAAGAGGTTAATTGCAATTAACAAGATTGCAGAAGAATTGAGGATCCAATAGAGAATAAATTTCACCACTCCCATGGGTACATGGGATTACTCCCATGGGTACATAGGGTACATTTGAATTACCCTTATCTGGCCTTAAAAGCTGCTTGGCCGGCTCTTCCTTCAGTAATCACTACTCATCATTAGTCAGGTAACTATATGTTCACTGCTCTAATCTTCAAAGATATTTCTTTTCAAGAATTTCTGAGTTCCAGGTGCCTGGGTGGCTCAGTCAGTTGAGTGACTGACTCCTGATTTCGGCTCAGGTCATGAATAAATGGTTCATGGATTCAAACCCCCCATTGGGCTCTGCACTGACAGCACAGAGTCTGCTTGGGATGCTCTCTCTGCCCCTCCCCCACTCATGTGTGCATGTGCTCTCTTTCTCTCTCTCAAAGTAAATTTTTTAAAAAACGTAAAAAAAAAAAAAAAGATTTTCTAAGTTCCTAATGTATTTATAAATCATAGCCAAGATTCTCATTTGGGTAGTCAAGGTCCTCCTAAATCCAGCTCTATTTACGTGACCACCACTGGCTCCCATTACTCCCCAGTATGACCCCCTACTGACATGACACCACCCTGCTTTTGGCCCCTGGGCATCCCTGCAGTTTGATTCCCAACTTGCCCCTTCTGTCCTGGGTGCCTCGGGACCTCACCATTGGGAGTGGATTCTAACAAAGTGGAATCTGGAAATTAGAGATGCCTTCTATGCTTAGGACTCCAGCAGCTATGATCCACGGTCTCCATTCCTTAGTCACTTTCACTATTGAGAAATCCCACTGCTTACAAATTTTACCTCAAATCTCACGTCCTTGAAGAAAGGCTTATTTTCCTAGTCATTTATACAGAGTTGCTCTTGTCTAAATTTCCAGATCCATTCTACTCACTCTCGCTATGCCATACAGCTTTCTTTCCAGTTATTTTTCATAAGTGGGTCTCAAAATAATTGCAAATTCTTTCAAGTCAGGTACTGTTGACTTTTAATGTTTTTTTTTAATTTTTTTTAACATTTATTTATTTTTGAGACAGAGAGTGAGAGAGCATGAACAGGGGAGGGTCAGAGAAAGAGGGAGACACAGAATCTGAAACAGGCTCCAGGCTCTGAGCTGTCAGCACAGAGCCCAATGCAGGGCTCAAACCCACAGACCAGGAGATCATGACCTGAGCTGAAGTCGGACGCTTAACTGACTGAGCCACCCAGGCGCCCCAGTTTTTTTTTAAAACATCCAAAGGGCTTGGGGCACCTGGGTGGCTCAGTCGGTTAGGTGTCCGACTTCGGTTCAGGCCATGATCTTCACAGTTTGTGGGTTCTAGCCCTACGCTGGGCTCTGTGCTGACAGCTCAGAGCCTGGAGCCTGCTTCGGATTCTATGTCTCCATCTCTCTCTGTCCCTCGCCCCTCACACTCTGTGTGTCTCTCTCCCTCAAAAATAAATAAACATTAAAAAAAAATCTTAAAAAAAAATCCAAAGGGCTCAACACAGTGTGGAAACATAATGTAGTAAATATTTTTCTCTTCAAAGTGGCTTGAGTTCAACCTTTCACTACTTCAATCTTCTCAAGTAATGTTAATTACTGAGGCTGTGCTGCATCTGGCATTTTATTCATGCTTGACATCCCAAACCAATTCTGGAGCAAAAAGTCTGTGATATCAAGAAAGAAACATAAAAGTGGTCTGGAAATTGATAAATTCCTCCAAAGAGGTGGAAAGGGTCACTAAGCAGTAGTCAAAGAATGCACCTAGGGAAGTTTTAATATAGAAAGTTCTCACTTGAAATGAGAAAACAATTTAACCTTAGTTTACATGTGTTGGTAGTAATTATTTAGATGATAAGAACAAAAATAATTTCTTTTCTTAAGACTAAATAAATTTAGAAGTTTGAATTTTCTGAAATACTAGAACAAAGTTTTGGGTAGAATGGACTAGGGTAGGATGAGGGTAGGATAGTGATTGCATTTTTTTTTTTTTTTCAGATGAATCCATCACCTAAGAGCAACTTCTATCTCTTTCCCAAAAAGTGAGCTACAGGGGTCACATTCTGGCCTCACCCTAACATGAGGCAGTGATGAAAAATTGCCTCTTTCTGCTCTGTGAATCACTTTCAACCCTTTCAAATTGTAACATCTTACTCTAACTTGTCTTTACAACTACCACTCCCCTAAAAGTCAACCATGCTATATAATTATATACACAAAGCCTATAAGCTAAAAATACTTACTTTTACTAAAACTCTAAACACAAAAGGATAGGATATATTGCATTGAATTACTTAGAATAACCATTCTGGAACCTAAGCAAAGATTCTCAGCACTTTCTAATGCAGACTACAATACTGTAACTCCAAGCAGAGAGAGCTCCTAACTCCTTCTGACTGAATTCCATGAAGTCTGATAATCCGAGCAGTGTCCTCAAAAGGTTTTGGACAAAGCATTAACTTTAGATAAACATATCTATTATTTGCATTAAACTTGTCTTTTTCTTAAATTTTAATTCCAATATAATTAACATACTGTATGGAGGTTCCGCCAAAAGTTAAAAATAGAACTACCTGGGGCGCCTGGGTGGCTAAGTCAGTTAATTGTAGACTTTGGCTGATGAGTTCAAGCCCTGCATCGTGTTCTGTGCTGACAGCTCAGAGCGTGGAGCCTGTTTCAGATTCTGTGTCTCCCTCTCTCTCTGCCTCTCCCCCTCCCACACTTTTTCTCTCTCAAAAATAAATAAACATTAAAAATTAAAAAAAAAAAAAATAGAACTACCCATGATCCAGCATCAAGCCTGTCTTTGACCCATCTCCAAAATATTTCTTTAAATGACAGCTTTTGCAGGTCCCTGGGTGGCTCAATTGCTAAGTATCTGACTTCAGCTCAGGTCATGATCGCATGGTTCATGAGTTCTAGTCCCATATCAGGTGAACTCGATCTCCACTTCAGGTGAGCCCCGCCTCTCTCTCTCTCTCTCTCTCTCTCTCTTCCTCCCTCTCTCTCCCTCTGCCCCTCCTAGGATTCTCTCTCTCTGCCCCTTGCTCACTTCTGCCTTCTCTCCCTCAAAAAAATTAATTAATCAAAAATTTAAAAATTAAATAAATGACGGCTTTTGGATTGTGCCAAAATTACACAACTAGGATTCCCTACTTTGGGGTGTCTGGGTGGTTCAGTCAGTTGAGTGACCATATTTGGCTCAGGTCATAATCTCATGGCTCGTGAGTTCGAGTCCCATGTCAGGCTCTCTGCCGACAGCTCAGAGCCTGGAGCCTGCTTCAGAGGCTGTGTCTCCCTCTCTCTCTTGCCCCTTCCCTGCTCGCACTCTGTTTCTCTCTCTCTCTCTCTCTCAAAATAAATAAACATTAAATTTAAAAAAATAAATTTAAAAAAAAAGGATTCCTTACTTCATTCAGTGGTTGATCTTAATAAACCCTATGCAGCATGTTGGAAAAATGGCCATACATGCTTCCTCTCCCTGTATCCATACCCCATTTATCATGTCAGTTTGAGTGCCCTTCAAACTTGGCTCTCAGATTGGCCATGGGACATGTTTTGACCAGTGAGATGCTAGCAAGCATGATGCAAGCAAAGGCTTGAAAAGCACTGTGTATTGAGGCCGCGTCTCTTGCCGCCACCACCACCACCATGGGAAGCAGCCCCAACAAACCTACTGGATGATGAAAGGTATGTGGTTCAGTGAGCCCTACCAGCCAAGCCAACAGCTACCCCATCCTCAGTAGCAGAGGCAACCAACAGCTGACTGCCGGTAAATAGGAACCAGCCTAAACCAGAAGAATCACCCAGCACATTCCAAACTGTGGATGCAGGACAGTGTGCGCTAAATAAATGGCTCTTGTTTTAAACAAGTTTAAGTTTTGAAGTGGTTTCCCATTCAGTAAAAGCTAACTGACACACATGGGATTTTAAATAATTGTCAACCGTTCCTCCTTAGCTTTTGACTTCAACTCCTATGATCCCCTCTTTAAATTGGTCATTGGCAGATCTTTTATGTTTCCTACACATTGGTATTATGGGATTGCAGTCTGCAACTCAGAGATTAAAGAGATTGTCTCATAAAGAGGAGTGTGGGAGTGTACTCGTTTTCACCAGCTGGGTTTGACTAATTTCCAGCTGTCCTATCTCTGCAACGTATTCCAAATGCCTGGAATATACACACCAAAGTCTGTATACTGTAGCTACAGAAAAAAAATAATAATAAATCATTCCGATCTCAATCCATCTGAACAGAAACTGGACTGTTATTTGGGTTAATCTTAGATCAAAGCCCAAATATCTAGTTTTTGTACTGGTTAGAGATTCCAAAATTGAACCAAGAGTTAATGGTAAAACTTAGTTGTAGCACATCCAAAATAAACCATTCGTTTGACACTGATAAAAGTTATTGTTTTCATGTTATTACAATTACAGTATTACGGCATCTATTTTTTTCTTTTTTTCTGTTTTCTGTGGGTGGGTGCTTTTTTGAGAGTGAAAGAGTGCATTCAGAGTCAGAGAGGAGCAGAGGGAAAGGGAGAGAGAAATCTTAAGCAGGCTCCACACCCATCATGGATGGAGGCACCTGGGTGGCTCCACGTTCAGCATGGAATCTGATCAGGGCTCAATCTCACAACCCTGGGATCATGACCTGAGCCAACATCAAGAGTCCAACATTTAATCAACTGAGCCACCCAGGCACCCCATGGCGTCTATTTTCTTCTGATTCCTATCACATAATATGGTATTTTTAAATTTTGCATGCTTGGCAATTATTCTTGCTTAACTTTAGGACATTTGGACAGGTTTCCTCATTAATTTCTCCAGGCTAAAATCCACCTCATACCAAAAGTTATTCTGAATTAATTTTCTCATCAGCCACTGAGGAGGCAAAAACTGACAATTTAAGTGAAGCCTCATCACAAACAAATACACTAAGGAGGATCCTTGTAACATTTGCAGAGTTAAATCTTCAGACAGTATTATTACTTCTCAAGTTTTTTTTTTTTTCTGCCATTTTTATTCTTGTTGCATTTAGGGGGAGCTTTAATAGACTCAGTGGAATTTTGATTGAGATACTGAACCTCTCCTTCTCTGAAGAACATATTTCAACCAGGGTTTCAGAAACTCTGCTCATGTAATGCCATAATGAACTAAAGTAAGAAACACTCCCTTTAGGAGTGCCTGGGTGGCTCAGTCAGTTGGTTTCAGCTCAGATCATGATCTCACAGTTTGTGGTTTCAAGCGAGGCCACCGGCTCCTCTCTGACAGCTCAGAGCCTACTTAGGATTCTCTCTCTTTGCCCCTCCCCTGCTTGTGCGTGTGCGCTCTCTCTCTCTCTCCCTCTCTCAAAATAAATAAATAAACTTACAAAATAAAAAGAAAGAAAGAAACAATGCCTTTAAAATGCAGGTATCTGATAGGTCATACATATGGGCAGTTTCTGACTACAGGCTAGCCATTTGGATTTTTTTTTTTTTTTTTTTGAAAACAAGAAGTTTGATGGAATAAAAACAGTTGACATTTTAGGGGCACCCGGGTGACTCAGTGGGTTAAGTGTCCGACACCAGCTCAGGTTCGTGGGTTCGAGCCCCGTGCTGGGCTCTGTGCTGACAGCTCAGAGCCTACAGCCTGCATTGGTTTCTGTGTCTCCCTCTTTCTCTGCCGCACTCCTGCTTAGGCTCCGTTTCTCTCTCTCTCTCTCTCTCTCTCTCTCTCTCTCAAAAATAAACAAACAATAAAAATAAAAACAGTTGACATTCTCAAGTTGAACAGGCTCAAATCTTTATTTAAAACAGTGATGATTTTACTTGTGTGCTAGATGAGAAAAAGTCACTGAGGAAAGAAAGAGGGAATATATGAGGGTATATACTTAACAAAAGTGACAAATGGATTTCTCTCTCCATCATCTAATGATTAGGTATTATTTAATAGCTTATTATGTGCTGGTAGGAAACAGACTGAGATTAATCTCATGATTATTAGAAACTGATACTGACATTTACAAAAGGAAGCTGTTGAAAATTGTACACTGGCTTTTCTACAGTAAAAACACTATAACTTCCTGTCACTTAGATGGTGAACTGGGCTGTACATGATCACAGGCTTGAGTTCACTCTATTATAAAAACAAATAATCCAGCGAACCTTTTTCATGAGAGAACATCTTTCAGAGTCAGAGGAGAAAGAGAAGGCCTGATTTGTTCAACTTGGGAGCTCTATGGTGTCACATTACTTATAGGTGAACTCAATCCCTCAGGACATGTAACAAAGAATGAATAATTACAACCCCTTCATTCAGAATCCAGTAATTAGGTTGACAGCAAAGCAACTCTGTGGGACTTTCTTTTTGGTGGGTGTCAATTGATTATAGCAAGTATAACCTCTTCCAAACTTTCCATAGCTACCAACACTGTATTACGTGCCCTGCATGTCTTATCTCAATTAATCTTCACAAACAATCCTGGCAGACAGATGAAAAAATGGAGGTTAAGGAGTTAAGATAACTTGCATGTGATCATACAGCTTTATAAATATTGAATTCAGGATTTGGACCAAAGGAGGTCCAATACCAAAGGAGGGTATTGCCAACAGCTACATTTGTAACCAGTGCCTTCTTCTTAACAAAAGAAATAGCAATGAGGAAACTGGAAGACCCTTGGTTGTATGGCTGTAATTCACATTTAACTGCTATTCTTGGCCCGTAAAGACAAACCAAAAACAGTTGATTTGCGCTACAGATAAACCCACACAGTATATTAGACCTGACCCCTAGTGATATTTTCCTTATGTGCCTGCTGTCACGAAGCTTCAACACTCTTAATCAATGAAACCATATGTCAGCTGAGTTTATAGCACAGGAAAAACACCCAGGAACAAACAGAAGAAATAATATGTTGTTTCCAGGAGAGGTAAGTGATTATCGATCGTGATACATAAAAGTTCACTCAGGTGTTTGCTATAGTTGAGTGGGTAAGAAAGAAGAAACACGGGTTGGTGCAATAGAGCTCCTGTAAACAGGTGGATAGTCTCTACGCTTTCACCAAACGTGACTCATGAGTATCAATTTGTGCCACAGAGCTTGCCACCCAGCAACCATACAAAACCATCTGCACTTCCCCAGGAACCGCTCAGAATAACTTAATTCTCCTCTTTTCATAGCTAACAATAGAGGCACAAAAAGAAAACACAGGGAATTGAAAGAAATGGCAGGGAGGTGGCATCTTTGCCAATGCTGGACTTAGCATTCTGGCAAAGCTTACTCCAATCAGACAAGATCCTATCTGTAGGACATTTTCCAAGCTAATCTTGCATATACTATGATTTTGAATAATCACGGCTTATAAATTCATTAAGTAAAGCAATTTAAATCTGTCCTGCCTGGGGCGCCTGGGTGGCGCAGTCGGTTAAGCGTCCGACTTCAGCCAGGTCACGATCTCGCGGTTCGTGAGTTCGAGCCCCGCGTCCGGCTCTGGGCTGATGGCTCAGAGCCTGGAGCCTGTTTCCGATTCTGTGTCTCCCTCTCTCTGCCCCTCCCCCGTTCATGCTCTGTCTCTCTCTGTCCCAAAAATAAATAAACGTTGAAAAAAAAATTTTTTTTTAAATAATAAAAAAAAATAAATAAATCTGTCCTGCTTGTAGAATTTCATACAAAGCCAATGTCTGGCACATCTACTCCCTTGCAGTGGCCTTCACTGACTCCTCTACTGCACCATACATATCGTAGTTGGGACCTTCACCCACCTTTCTTTTCTTCTCTCCCTATTCTCTTGGCTTCAGCTATCACGTCTATGGAGTTATCCTGAATCTGCATCACCAGCTCAAATTTCCCTCTTCAACTCCACACACTTTTTTCCATCAGTGTGTTTGACATCTTTATTTATCAATGCATTTACCTGTTGACTTTTAAAGTCATTAGAATGACCTAGTTTGATCTCATTGTTGTCCTTTGAATATGCCAGCCACATCCTCATCTCTGGGCCTTTGCATCTGCTGTCTCCTCTGTCTGGAACACTGTTTCCCCACACATGCATGCCTTACTCCCTGACTCCTTCGTAGCTTTATATAATGTCAATGAGATCATTTCAGCCATACTCTGTAAAGCTGCAACACACAGGGCACCTGGACAGCTCAGGTGGTTATGCATCCGACTTTGGCTCAAGTCATGATCTCATTGTTTGTGGGTTCGAGCCCCACGTCAGGCTCTGTGCTGACAGCTCAGAACCTGGTGCCTGTTTTGGATTCTGTGTCTCCCTCCCTCTCTGCCCCTTTCCTGCTCATGCTCTGTCTCTCTCTCTGCCTCAAAAAATGAATAAAAATGTTTTAAAAAATTGTAAATAAATAAATAAAATAAAGCTGCAACACAAGCTACCCCAGGATTCCCTGTTCCCTTTCCCCGCCTTATTCTTCTTCATAGCACTTACCCCTTCTGCAACACATGTTTTACTCATTTATTTTGTTTATTGTCTATCTCTCCATGCAAGCTCCTGAGGCCAGGGATTTTTGTCTGTGCTGTTCAATTCTATACCCTGGTGCCTTACACAGTGACTGGTATAAAGTAGGTACCTAATTATTACCTGTTGAATGGAATAAATGAAGAAATGAATGAATAATTGCCCCACTGGAATCCCACATAAAACTTCTTATCTTCCAAAAAATCTGCTTTTCTTCCTCCCCATACTCATTGGTAGTATCTGCCTCCTCCCACTCATTCAGACCAAAACTATCAATCACTGTCCACAGTCCCTTTCTTTATTCCTTTGTTCAATAGTGTGCCAAATTATTTTAAGTCATTTCAAAATACCACTTACCCATCTCTTCCTACCTATTCCATTTCTACTTCCCCAGCCCTAGCCCGGGGTCTCATCCCCTCCCATCACAGAGAATACTGTATAACTTCAAGTGTGACTTGTCCCCCCCACCTTCAGCCTCTATTCTTCAATTCATCTAGAACACTGACCTAGACTGAGCTTCCTAAAATGCACATGTCAGCTCATATAATGCCCTTGTTCTAAATCCTTAGCATGGAATTCAAGGCTGCCCATGATCTGATCTCAAACAGTTCTGAAATCCTCCCCTGTCCACATGCTCTGTTCCCAGACACACTGGACAAACCCCCATATACCAAAGCTATAGACTACTGTTGTGATTCCAAGCCTTGCTTGTATTGTTCCCTTGGGCACCCAGGCGGGTTCAGCCACCACTTCTTCTGAAAGCATTCCCTGATCTTTCTCTCTCCTCTGCCTCCCACCTGCTTTAATACTTCTATTTTGGCACATCCCCATTTAGTCTTAAATGTTAAATGTTTGTCTCACCACAAACCAAAAGCCTCCTGAGAACTAGCAGTGGGCATCATTTATCTTTATACAAACCACAGCGCCTAGCCCAGTGTTTGGCACACAGCAGATGCTAAGGAAATGTGTATTGACTCACTGAATGAAATGTGAGTACGTACTGAAAGTTCCATGTAGTGTGATCAGATGGAATTCTCAGACAGATTCAGAAAAAGAGACACCCGTTGAATTAAAGCACAATTTAGGCTAATTTCTACTCATCATTCAGGCCAGACTGGCACCAGTAATGAAGGCCTGCCTCATATCCCCAGTCTAAATCAGCAACGCCTGTGCCTTATTCATAGCAGCAGTTTCCCCAGCCCCACTCCTAAAGTCACACCTACCCTCTCTGTCTTCCAAGCCGGGCAGCTAGCAAGCTATGAAATAGAATCATTACATATATTACTTATGTAAGCAAATCACAATGAAGAAAAGAGGCAGAAAACTGATGGGTGGGAGGAGAGGGGAGAGTGCAGGAGGGATAATTGCACACAGGCTATCTTATTTATTTGTCACATTTGATTTCACTGTTTCACTTTTACAAATGAATACATAGAAATTGCATAATGCATAAATGTGACTATATCAACATACTTTTATTTTACATCTTTTAAAAAAATGTTTAATTTTGAGAGAGAGAGTGAGAGAGAGCGCACAGCACCGGGCTCAAGTGGGGGAGGGGCAGAGAAGGGGGGAACAGAGGATCCAAAGCAGATTCTGGGCTCACAGCAGCAAGTCTGATGCAGAGCTGGAACTCATGCTCGGTGAGATCATGACCTAAGCCGAAGTCAGAGACTCAATCAACTGAGCCACCCAGGTACCCCAACATACTTTTATTTTATATTAACCTTCTTCTTTGTTTAGTTCTCCCTCTTTCCCCTACTCCCCTTTTTGCCTCAGGCAACCCATGTGAACAATCTAGTCTACCATAATTTTCTTCTCTCTCATATAAGCATGTAAGAACTCTATTAATCATATACACACACAGGAGTTTTTAATGGTTCTTTAAAAACTGGATTATTTTACACACTCTTTGGCAACTTGCTTTTCTCACTCATGTTATCCCATGAGAATCCCTCCCAATCAACTGGAATAGGTAGAACTAATTCATTCTTTGTAACGGCTACATAAAATTCTGTGACCTGGATGTTGCATGATAGTACTTACTTTGCTTCTAGATTTTCTCTACTAATAAACCATGTTATAATAAATGTGATTGCACAGATATTTTAAGTAGTGGTAATTTTATTTATAAGGGATAGATTAACTGGAGTGAAATTTCTGGGTCAGGGTATATATGTGTTTATAATTTTAAAACTGTTGACAGATGTTATATCACCAAAAGGCTGTAAAAATGCATATTTGCACCTGCAGTGAATGTGAGAAGGCTTTGCCTGGCATCCTCACCAGCAATAGGTGTTACTGGGCTTTTCCATTTCCATCTGTCTGAGAGTTCTAAAATGATATCTTGGGGTTATTTGCATCACTGGGTCACTAGTGAGTTTGAGAATCTTTTCATGTGTTTGCTACCCATGTGAATTTTCTCTTATGTGTATTGTTTGCTCATGCTTTTTGATATTATCTCTACTGAGGTCTTTTGGCAACTTGTTTGAATTTGTAAGAGGTCTTTAAGTATTATAAACATTAATCCTCTGTCTCTTGTCTGTATTACAAATATTTTCCCAAGGCTTTCATTTGCATTTTGATTTAGTTTATAGTATTTTTTGCCCTATTGATATAATCTAATATTCTATCTTTTACTTAACAGTTTCTAGGTTTCCAGTAATGAGTAAGATGCCTAGATTCTTTTAAGCACCTAGATTTTTCACAGTCATCTAGATTTTCTTCCACAACATTAATATTTTTATGTAAAGTTTCTAATCCATTGGAAATTTTTTTATAATTTAAAATAAGAATAAATGTGGGAGTGTAAATTTACTTTTTTATATTAATAGCCAGTTACACTGGCACCATTTATTAAATAATTCATTCTTTCTCAGTGAACTGATATACCTACCAGTTTTGTATTTATTAATTCTCACATATAATGGGATATATTCTTAGATTCTGTTCTCTATTCTTGTCTCATGAATCTACTTGTGTATTCCTAGGTCAATAGCATTTAATATCTATTAGGGAAAGTCCTCTCTTACTATCCTTTTTCCCTAAAATTATATTTATTTTTTGGTTTTGAAGAATTTATTTTTCCATTAAAAAATTAAATCATTTTATTCCATTTTCCAATTCTCCCCCCCACCACCACCATACTCCTATGGGATTCAATTCAAGATTGCATCAAATGCATTTGTTAATTTTTTGAGAATTGACTTTTATGATATTGTTTTTCAATCCAGGAAAAAGGTATGCGTTTCATTTCTTCCAGAGTTGTTTAACTCCTAACTCCTGACCTCTACCAATAAGATGAGACCCTTGAAATACTTTTTCTTTCTCTCTTCATTCATCCTCAATCCTAGATGACACCTTGGGAAAAAATTTTTAATTTTTCTAAAATGTTAAGTATTTTTATTTGTAGATTATTACTAACACTTACCTTGCCATATTTATTCATGCATGCAGCTAAACACTTACTGGGAGCCTACCATATGCTATGCATGGTTTGAGGTACTAGGGATAGGTCAAGGGGAAAATTTTTCTGCTCTCATAAAGTTTACATATGAAGAGAGAGATACTGGACAAAATAAATGAATAAAATATAACTATGTAGAAGGTGATAAATATTATGGAAAAAACCAAAACATGAAAGTGGAATGGAATGCCACAGCATAGAGCAGACAGTAAATTAAAATGTTGAATAGTGTGATCAGAGAACCCTGAAAGAAAGTGTGGCATTGGAGAAAAGACTTGAAAGATGTAAGAAAGCCATGTAGATGTCTGAGAAACAGCAATTCAGGCAGAGGAATACATAGTAAGAATCCAGTGAGGAGGGATCATGCCAAACCTACTCAGGAACAACAAGGAAACCAGAGTGGTTGAGGTGGAGTAAAGGGCAGCATCAGGGGAGGTGAGAACAGAACAGGAAGAGATGAGACCATAGAGATCATGGGGTTCAGGTCATATAGGGCACCTTGCTGCCTATTATAAGGACTTCAACTTTCACAGTCAGGATAATGATAAAATCATTGGACAGTTCTTCTTAAAAGCACCATGATCTGACTTAATAATTTAACAGAAAGATCACTGCTGTGTTAAGAGTAAAGTTTATGGAAACAAGATGAGTTAGGAGCCTACTGCAATAATCTAAGCAAGAAATAATAGTCTTATAGACCAGGACCAGGGGACTAGTGATGACAAGTGGTTATCAAAGGATACATTTTTAAGATAGAGCAATGAGATCTGCTGAGGAATTACATATAGGGTATATGAGAAAGAAAGAGGTGAAGGATAACAGGATTTTTGCCTGAGCAACTGGAAAGATGAGATTCTATACACTGAGACAGAAAACCATGAAAGGACCCACATAGGGAGAGGAATGGAGACATTAAGTCAGGAGATTAATTTTGGACATGTCTACTAGACTTCCAAGTAGCCGAGATAATAGGTGGATACACCAGATTGGTGTTCAGGAGAGAGGTCCAGAGTAGAGATATAAATTTAGGAATTGTTAATATATGGTTGATATTTGAAAGTACATAACTGGATAAAATCATTAATGAGGTGAGTGAAGGTAATGAAGAGAAGAAGCTGCAGGATTTTACCATGAGAAACTCCAAAACTGGAAGATTGAGAAGATAAGAGAAACCAGAAAAAGAAAACTGAGAAAATGTGGCTAGTGAGATAGGAGGAGAGCCAGAATAATGTGGTGTCTTGGAAGCCAAATGAATAAAGTATTTCTAGAATGAGGGAATGATCAACTCTGCCAAATGCTGCTGAAAAGACAAGATGAAAACTTAGAAGTTCTCGATGGATTTAGCAGCATGGACATTATTGGTAACCTCAATAAGACATGCTGGGGTCATGTGGATGGCATAAGAGAAGATTTAAAAATATAAATAGCATAGACTTGTGAAAAACATCTGAAAAAGAAGTGATATATTTCTTAAAGTTGGGGTTACATTTACACTTGGATTGTTAACTATGATTTTATTTTTTATCAGGTTTTTCATTGTCTATTGGCAAGAGATAAAAGGCATCTTTATCTCATATTTAACACTTACAGATGCTCGGTAGATGTTTGTTGGCTAAGTAGGTATGATTTTCGTATTATAACACTTCCTAACATGGGCTATATTCATTGAATGAACATGTTAATAGAATGACAGGAGTAAAGAACATGGATGGTCTCCTTAAAAGATATAAACTAATATCTTTTACAGTAGTACCTAAAAGATCTCAGTTGTTCTACATGGTGAAGTAAATAACATGAATTCTAGTCCAGAGCCCTAACTTCAACTTAAATAATGTTTGCAAGTCCCTACATAGGCACTGGGGGAGGGGGGGGGGGCAGAAGGGTGAATATGTCATCTATGACAGATGGCACTACTATATGATATTTTAATCAAAGAGCCAACTGGCTTTTAAAAGTCAGTTTTCAAAATTGATCTATATATCTAAAAAAAAAAAAAAAAAGAACAATAGCACCAGAAATAATAGCCTAGGAAATAATGTAATCCAATATGCCAGGTTATGGTAAAAGTGTCTTCATGTGAGAATAGTAGATGGTGATCAATCATGGAAGAAAAAGAAAAAGAAATTGTTGTAAGAGATAATGTTCATAGTTCCACTCCAGTGGGTTATGTGAATAAACATTTGTGAACTCCCTTGAAGTATCTTGGGACTCAAGACATTAGAAAGGGTGTACAATGTTTCTTTTTCATAAAGTAGAATTAAATTAGATTTCTCAAAGCTTCACCAATCTTGCCTCATGTACAGCAATTTGATTACCTGTTTCAACACCTCTAAAATTCAGAGTAAACATTCTCACCCATTTAGAAGAAGCACACAAGAATGAAATTTTACCTTCAGTACATTAGCTAGAAAGTCACATAGTAGAGTCTGTGTGAGGAGAGAAAATTCTAATAAGGTGAGGAACATAAGCAAGGCGGTACCTTTATCCTTAAGGAAATGAAAGAATGTAATAAATAAAGGTGAAAGAAAGTATGGAAAGCCATAAAATGTTAACAAATATATTTCCCCCTGTTCTGTTAATCTTTGTTTCTAATTTTTCAACAATGAAGCTGAATTACTTATATAGTTTTTAAGGGTTAAATTTGTTGAAATGATCATGCATGGAAAAGTAATGGTTACTAGCAAACTTAGGGTGCTTGATCTGAAAAATTAGAGAGTACTTCACCCAATGTTTCAATGTTACAGATGAAAGACTAAAGTAGACAAAGATTATGTTAGTTTTGCTAATAATGATCTGAATGTGTAGATCATGTAACTCAATGATCCTCAACCCTGACTGATAATAAAGGATAATAAAAGCATGCCTGACTGGATTGTAATCAGAGCTACTGTGGACCAGAAGTTCTAGGTTCTCCACGCTACCTCCAAAGAACCTAAGACAAAAAATGGGGAGAGAAGATCATTACATCAAAAATAAAATCAACAGAAACTTTACAAGCATCTCTGTAGAAATTTCCCTTTCCTAAGCATATACTTGTCTATGAAATGTGTGAGCCAGCTCATTCCAAAACAGAGCTTGGCAATAGGAATGATGTATCTGTCTCTTATGATAAGGGTGTGAGTTCTTCTTTGCACCCTTTAGATAAATTCACATCTCAGATTCTGCAAAGCATAATAAGAGTAAATATTTATTGAGTGTCTATTCTATGCCAGCTACTGTTCTACATATTTTATTCAGTTAATCATCTCAATCCTAGGAGGTAGGTATTACCTTTATCCCCATTTCACATGAACACTGCAGCTCAGAGAAGTTAGGTAACTTTGCCTACAGTGACAAAGCAATCTAAGTGGGCAAGCCTGGAGCTGAACTCAACCACATTCCAGTGTCTGTGCCCTTACACTGCATACTACCATGGAAATAAGATGTTTATACTTAATCATGTCCAAGGAATTAAATTGTCTTCTGATTTCCACATAATTAAATCAATAGCTGGGCTCCAGAAGAAGAGGGGGAAAAGAAGACACAGGGGAGAAAGAGAGGACTGTGTGAATAGTGTCTGAAGCAGAATCTAAGTTGTTTAAGTGGTTCCTCTGGATAAAGTCTCTAAGCTTCAGAGTGTGGACTGCAAGTCCTCTTTTAACTGTGCAGCAAACTTCTTGATTCATGGCTGTGCTCTGAAAAACTGAGGTTGCCAGAGAGTGTCCACTATATAGGGATAACTCAGTCAGTTAAGTGTCCAACTTTGGCTCAGGTCGTGATCTCACAGTTTGTGATTCAAGCCTGGTGATGGGCTCTGTGCTGACAGCTTGGAGCCTGGAGCCTACTTCGGATTCTGTCTCCCTCTCTCTCTCTCTACTCCTCCCCCTCTTGAACTCTGTATCGCTCTCAAAAAAAAATTAAATAAACATTAAATAATAATAATAATAAATAAAAACACACAGTAGTGGTGCCTGGGTGTCTCAGTCGGTTAAGCATCCAAGTCTTGATTTCATCTCAAGTCATGATCTCACAGTGGTAAGATGGAGCCCTGTGTTGGGCTCTGAGCTGGGCACAGAGCTTGCTTGGGATTCTCTCTCTCCCTCTTCTTCTGCCCCTCCCCTGCTCACGTGCACGCACGTGCAAACTCTCTTCCTCTCTCTGTCTCTCTCTCTCTCAAAAAAAAAATACATATATATATATATACACATATATGCAGAATAATGTGTTCCTTGTCACAGGCTAAAGGAAAGAAAATAGATGTAGATGTAATAGATAAATAATTCAATTTACACCAAGTTACATGGTAACCTTTCCCCATTCCTCATTCCACCCTGGGCTCACTCACTCTGTGCAAGCTAAACTCATATTGTCCAGAAATGTCAGCTTTCCTAGAAGTCCTTGACAACCTTGTTTCTCTTCCTTCACTCACCGTCTGCCCTACATGAAGACTGATATGGTTAACATTTGCATAACCCTTTACAACTTTTTTTCCTTTTTATTTTTATTTTAGACAGACAGACAGCATGAGTGGAGAAGAGGGGCAGAGTGAGAGAGAGAGAGAATCTTAAGCAGTCTCCATGCCCAGCTAGAACCCATCTCAGGGCTCGATTTCACAACAGGGATCATGACCTAAGGCAGAAATCAAGAGTCAGATGCTTAACCAAGTGAGCCACCCAGGCACCCCCAGGTGACTGATCATCCTTGAGTATAGCACGTGGAGCTGGTTTAGGGGCTGAGCTATTGCACAGGATGGATCAGTGAGAAGAAAGTTAGGGAAAAAGAAGGAATGGCTGGCATGGGGCACAGGGCCAGGAGGGAAGAGGTGTTCCAGGCGGCATCACACTACAATCCTAAATTAGCCCTATGTTATCTCAAATTCATTTCAAAACTCACAAGAAACTTTGCTGCTTAAAATGCAGAAAAAGAAACAGAACCAGAAGCAGGAGGAGTAAAGGTAAGTAGGCTGCCTTTCCCATGGGATTGATCCCAAAAGGGCTCCAACTAGAATGTGCAGAGCATGCCAGGATGCCTCCTTCCTGTCATTCAGCAGAGGGAGTGACAGATTCAGCCTGCAATGACGCATTTCCAGGGGGGGCTACAGATGGACAGTAGAGCTGAAAAGAGCAATTCAGAACTCTGTAACACATCACATATTCCAAATGTAGGTAAGAACTAGGAAATAAGCAGAAATGTGGCTGAACTGCCAATATAGTTTGTCTACTGCACTTCATGCATTTTCTCAGAGAAGCAACACATGCTCTTTTCTGTATCCACTTACTGGTTTTTTATGCAAAACTCTATCAAGTGTAACATCTACATTCAAGCCCTCAACAGATTAGAAGCAGGAGGAAAAACCAACACACTAATTTCCATGAGAAATAGCAGACAAGAGTTTGATACGGTGGGAAGAAAGAAAAAAATCAGAAGCCTAATAGTCTGACATTTCATCTAAAGGCAAAGAGCAAAAAAAAACCTTACACATCTCAATAGTCCCATGACACCATTAAGTTAGAACAAATCATAATGAAAGAATTGCTCAATTTATATACTCAAAAGTATTTATTCAGCACCTAGTATGTGTCAAGAAGTGGGCTAGTTGCTTGAGACATAACCGTAAATGAGACAAAGGTCCTATTCATAAGGAAGGTTTCATCTAAATGAGGAAATATAACATTTTAATGCAATACAGTTGATGGTGGAGAAAAGCAAAGAACGCTATTACAACACAGAGGACCAACATAAAACTTCACAGAAGAAGCTCAGAAGAGACTTTTCAGAGACATTGGGGTCTACGCCAGAGCTTGAGGGATACGTAGGAGTTAGAAGGGGAAGGAGAGGCAGGAGAGAGGATATCCCAAGCAACAAGAACACAATGTGCAAAAGTCCAGAGGCAAATAATGGCACAGGGTCAGTTTGATGGGCATGCAACCCGTCCTCAGATTCCCTATTCAGAAGCCTGACCCCCGGCCATTTGGTTTAATATTCTGCTTTCACCGTCTTGAAATTCTTGATGATTTTATCTTTGAACTTGCAGACCAATGGATAATGGGGCATGTGCTCACGCAGAGGAGACACGACATACAGTGGGTGCCCACCATTACTTGCTGCTCCATTCGCCTACAGCATTCATCTGATGGGCACGGAATTTCAGTAGATCCACAAAATGTGGAAGTTCAGCAAGACAAGACCCAAAGCAATTTCAAAATAAGCATGTTAATCTTTGATTGGGTGAGTGAGGACTCTAATGGCCCCAAAAGGCTACATGTTCTGTTGCAACCAGAACTTGCTTCAAGTGGAGAAAGAAGGCAATGGTGTTCTAAGAAATATCACTGACCAAGGACACTTAAGATATCTTTTCTTACTGTTACTTCTCTGTATTAGTGAATGACTTAAGCTGAAAATAACGACGTCAAAAGAAAGGGAAATAAAAGGTAACTCACAGTTCTTTATAATTTCAGTCTTTCCTTACTCATCAGTAGATGAGTAAGGTGCTGGTAGAATGTGTGTCAAAAAGCCAAAGAGGAACAGTTGAGTTGGTTTTGTGAAGTGTTTCCACTGTACTGAAGAAAACCAAATATGTATGCATGTATGAACTACAAAATACAACCTGTGTAATTTCAGTGATTAAGTGTACAAGATAAATGCTATTATATATATTTAAAAACTGTCATGACATGATATAAAATGAAAGATAAAAATCATGATGATTCAAAATTTTAATTTTTCTTTACTTACAATGACATTAGGTGGCAAATAAAAACACTGTACAATTGAATAGAGAGACTGTGGAAGAAAGGAAAAACTATATATTTCTCCCTGCTTTTGGAAAAAGGACCCCACATTTTCAGTTTGTACTTGGCCATGCAAATTATGTAGCTGGCAGTGACAACATAAGAAGTTTGTGTGATCTAGAGAGGAGACTGGGTGGCTCAGTTGGTTAAGCGTCCTACTTTGGCTCAGGTCATGATCTATCTCATAGCTCGTGAGTTCAAGCCCCACATCAGGCTCTGTGCTGACGGCTAAAACCTGGAGCCTGCTTCAGATTCTGTGTCTCTGTCTGTCTCTGCCCCTTCCCTGCTTATTCTCTCTTTCTCTCTCTCAAAAATAAATAAACATTTTAAAAAAAGGAAGTTTATGTGACACAGAAAATTCTGAGTTAGAGGAATATACAATATGTATATTTGTGGTTGTGGGAAGGAAGGAGAGATTCAAGTCAGGAAAGACCATCCAGCGATCTGGTTGTAAGGGGAGAACAGTGACTTCGAATATCAGTGAGAAAATACCAATTTTCAGAATCGAATAATGGAGGAAGACTGATAGGAATTTTAGAAGGGCTAAAGTCTTGCCAAAAATTCACCTAAGGGTAAAAGACACTGATTAAAGAAAAACAGTCAAACAGATTTGCAGATGGAAAGACTACTTCCATGGCCACCACAGGGAAAAAATGGTACATGTGTTCCACGGGGTATATACATAAATATTTGTAGCACAGTGTTAATGATAGTCCCAAACTGGAAATAATCCAGATGACCATCAACAGCAGGATGATGAATCCATAGCAGCACAAGCATACAGGGGACTCGGCAACTAATGGACTACCACTACCGTGCAATGACAAACAATGTTGGACCCCAAAAAAGGAAGTTGCAGAAGAATAATGAAATACAGTAATTCCATTTATCAGGCTCAAGTATAGGCAAAATTAAATTAGGTATTCTTAAAATTTAATTTTTTTAATGTTTATTTATTTTTGAGACAGAGAGAGACAGAGCATGAACGGGGAAGGGTCAGAGAGAGAGGGAGACACAGAGTCCAAAGCAGGCTCCAGGCTCTGAGCTGTCAGCACAGAGCCTGATGTGGGGCTCAAACCCACAGACCGTGAGATCATGACCTGAGCTGAAGTTGGAAGCTCAACCGACTGAGCCACCCAGGCGTCCCATAAATTAGGTATTCTTAAGATATGTACATTGACAATGAGACCATAAAGAAAACAAACCTTTAACATAAGTGTTAGGATAATAATTACCAATGGGAAGAAAGGAGGGAAGTCTCAGTGGGCTTCTAAGAGACTTTAACTGACAAATGAGTTGATGCAAGGGTATTAATTCTAATATTGTTCTTTGGACTGTGCATACATGCTTTAGAGACTTTTTTCTATGTATGATGTATTTTTCAATGAAAAGGTTTAATATAACCATTTTATTAGACATATAAAAAACATTTGCTTTTTAAAAAAATTCTTTCGGCAAGCTAGATATAGAAAAAAAACTTCTTCATTCTAATGAAAGCTAATCAGAAACCTGCATTAAGCATCACAAGTAAGAACAGAACATTAAAAGCATCCCCAGTAGGGTCAGGGGAGGTACAAGGCTGCACTGTCACTCCTAGTCTTCATCCTGGAGGAGACGCATATAATTTTTTTATAAACTTGAAAACATCTAATTCACTAAAGAGTAGTTGGTACTTGTTCCATTTATCATATTGACAAAAAGTAGTCTGACATTCTCATCACAATGTGACTTTGCCTTATTCCCAGAAACAATTACAATTATGCATTCCGACTGCATTGAATAATGAACTAATTGTTCCAACAATACTAATTGCTTGAACTGAGCTTTGTGGACTTGTAATTCTATTTCTCTGCTTCTTTTGACCACGGATTACCTTTTAGAGATCCATGAGATTCATCCAAGATGAAACAGTGAAGCAATTTGGTATAGCAAAAATGTGTAGACCTTGAAGTCAGTCAGGTGTATGTGCAAATCCAGCTCAATCACTTTCGAGTTGGGTGTGACCAAGGGCATATCACTTAATTTTTCCATTCTTCCCCTTGATATCTTAAAAACTGAGGATAATAGTATAGACTTCAAAGTCTACTTTGCAGAAATGTCACCAACCTTTGAAATCATACATGGTAATAATACAAACCTAGATATGAAAGATGATTCAAAACAGTGTAGTTGAAAGTTGCCTGGCTCACTCAGTCATTAGAGCATGCAACTCTTGACATCAGGGATGTAAGTTCAAGCCCCATGTTGGGTGTAGAGATTACTTTAAAACAATAAAATATTTTAAAAAATAAAATAAAGGGCACCTGGTTGGCTCAGTTATTTAAACGATTGACTCTTGATTTTGGCTCAGGTCATGATCTCATGCTTGATGAGACTGAGCCCCACCTTGAGCTCTGTGCTGACAACATGGAGCTTGGGATTCTGTCTCCCTCTCTCTCAGCCCCTCCTCTGCTTGCACCTTCTCTCTAAATAAATAAATAAATAAACATTTTTTAAAATAAAAATAAATACATACATACATACATAAAATCATGTAGTTATGATTATTTTCTTAATTTCATAAGAACCAGCCTCCTAAGTTCCTAAAACCAACCCACAAAATGCTGCCTAAGAGTCCTGAACAGAACTCTGCTGTGCTGCCTCTGTATTTGCTGACTTTCTCGTATTCAACATGTTTACCAATAGCGTGAGACATGGATGGAATGGTTATTACATTTCTAGATGACATGAAACTAGACCAGATAAATAAAACAATTCAGTGGTCCCCAACAACACTGGGACCAAAACCAATGAGGTAAAATTCGATGTGAGTGGAAGGAAGGCCCCGTGCTCAATCTTTCTGGCATTTGCGCCTCACCCTACATTAGCAGCCAGTCGTGTCTGAAAGACCTACGTGGCTTTGAGTTTGATATGAGCTAACATGAGAGCCCTGTCACAGATGAAAATTTAGGCTGCAGTAGTCCTTCTTATCCACAGGGGTACATTCCAAGACCCATAGTGGATGCCTGAAACCATGGATAGTAAGACCCTGTATATATTATGGTTTTTTCCTATACAGACATACCTATGACAAAGTTCAATTTATAAATTAGGCCTAGTAACAAATAATTATTTTATTATTAGTTATAATAAAATAGAATAGTATACTGTAATAAAAGTTATGTGAATATAGTCTCTCTCTCTCTCAAAATGTCTAAGTGTACTGTACTCACCCTTCTTGAGATGATGTGAGACTATAAAACGCCTACATCATGCATGAGATGAAGTGAGATGAATGATACAAGCTTTGTGACATTAGCATCAGGCTACTACTGACTTTCGGATGATACAGCAGTAGGAGGATCATCTGCTTGTGGATCACAGTTGACCGTGTGTAACTAAAGCTGTAAATAAGGAAGGACTACCGTGCTCAACAAGACAGGCAGTGTCCTGGAGGAAGCAACAGAGACACATGATGTGGCAGGCCCCAGAGCAACAGGCAGGGAAGGAAGCTCTCTGCTCATCACAGTCCTATTACCCTCCTTAAAGGTCCTCGTAAAATGGTGGTGGAAACATGCAGACTTGGATTACATGGATATCGATCCAGTTTTTAAACTACTGAAGCGTCAGGGGCACCTGGGTGGCTCAGTCAGTTAAGCAGCTGACTTCGGCTCAGGTCATGATCTCACGGTTCCTAGATTCAAGCCCTGCATCAGACTCTGTGCTAACAGCTCAGAGCCTGGAGCCTGCTTCAGATTCTGTGTCTCTGTCTCTGTCTCTCTCTCTCTCTGCCCCTCCCTCACTCACCCTCTCTCTCTCTCCTTCAAAAATAAATAAACACTTTTTAAAAATTAAAAAAATAAACTACTGAAGTGTCCATTTCAATAACAGCCTCAGGGGGTGCCTGGGTGGCTCAGGTGGTTGAGCACCGACTCAGGCTTAGGTGGTGATCCCGGGGTCGTGGGATCGAGTCCCACCTTGGGCTCTGCACTGGATATAGAGCCTGTTTAAGATTCTCTGTCTCTCCCTCTGTCCCTCTCCTCTCTCTCCACTCACACTCTCTTTCTCTCTCAAGAAACAAAAAGAAAAGTTATTAACAGCCTCAGTGAATAGACACTACAAACTATCACAAAACTCAGGTTTAGATTTTGGGGGGTGTGTGTTTGTTTTTGTTTTAACACATGGCAGCAACAATATAATAAAATGTCATGAAATAACCAAGAAACAAAAGCAAAGAGAATGAAAAGGTAAGAAATACAGTCATGGTGATCACAATGACCTCTTCATATGCCAACTTTGGAATCACCAGTTTCTTCAGTTCATTTCAAAGAAAACTAATCCATTATTTCTAATATTTTCCTCCATCTCCAAATAATTTTTTTTTACGTTTTTGGCCACATATTGCCACTGGGTGGTGCTCAATGTCCACAAAGGTACCTTGGGGTTGCGGAAAGCAAGTAAATAAAAAACAGACAGCCACTGACTGGTTTTCAGACACACACAAAACATTTAAAACATTTTGTCTCTTGTGTTGATGCATAAAGGAGCACAAACACCAAAGGAGAGGAAGTGGCCATCTTTATAAAGAAAAAAAGCATCTCTGCTACTGAAGGGGAGAAAAAAACAAAAAAGAAAAAACCAGCCAGCTATGAAAGAGGTTGCTGAAGCAGTTTTCAGAGATCAATAACGTGCAATCTCCTGAAGGTGTGATCGGTGGCTTTCAATAGTGATGGAATTGTGCTTATACAGAGATTTGTTTATTTTTTATTCAGCTTTTTCACTTGCACAGAGGCGCTTGCCTCTTTTGAAGCTATGTTTTGCATATAGACATTGTGTGGATATGTTCTTCTTTTTGAGTATATGTTAAATGCATTCCTGCAAAGAAGGCCAGGGGATGCCCTTGGGGTCCAGACTGTCTGTCTGGCTCCAGTATCTATCCCTTTGGGAAAAGCAAATACAAAATGTCTCCTGGACAACCAATTATTGCACTGTTATAGATGAGGCAACTTGCACTTTCCCCCGTTGTCAAATTCCTGAAAGCAAGGGTTGCAAACCAGAGAAGAAAAGAATAATGAGCTTTTCATTACCTATAGAGCGTGTGCTGAAAGGTCCTTTGACAAAGAGAAGATGGAAGTCGATGTGTCTTGATTGGCTCTCGCGTTTTCTTTTGTAGCTAGAATGACATTCTTTTTCAATTTTCAGTTTCCTTTTATTGTAATGATTTACCTAATAAGGTTTAACAAAATACAGTTGAGTAATAACAAAATGCTGGTGGTGCTGGGTAATAATAATAATAATAATTTTTAAAAAGTTGACACTTAATGAGCTTTTATTACATGCCTGGTGCTAAGCAATTTACTTCCTCATTCCCTTTAATACAACAATCCTATAAGGAAGGAATTATTATCTACACTTTGCAAGTATAGAAATGAAATCTCAGCAACGTTAAGTAACTTATGCAGGACACACAGCTGGGAAATGGCAGTACCCAGCTCAGATGCATCTCTGCACCAAAACACATGCTCTTCCTTTTCTATAAGTACATTTCACTGAGATTTCAGGATGTCCTAGTTAATGCACTGAGCCTGAGGGAAGGTGTCCTGGTTATGAGCTACTTTGCTGGCCCCACCCTATCAGCTCCTTGGTCCCACAGAGCAGCACTGTGATCTGAGGGTAAAGGGAAACCTGGCTTTCCGGTAGGACTTTTCTTTTTCTTTTCCTTTTTTAATGTTTATTCATTTTGAGAGACAGAGTAGGGGAAGGGCAGAGAGGGAGGGGGACAGAGGATCCAAAGCTGACTCTGAGGTGACAGAGGTAAGCCTGATGCAGGGCTCCAACTCATGAACCCTGAGATCATGACCTGAGCCAAAGTCAGATTCTCAACCAACTGAGCCACACAGGCTCCCCTCCAGTGGGACTTTTCACCCAAAATAAGCTCCGCATCCCCTTTGCTCCCAAAGGGACTCAGTGGAGTCTTGATTCTGCTGACTTTAATTTCCATCCATTGTAGTCACTGGAGAGCACCTAAATCTAACTAGCTGCAAGGTTACGTAACCTCACTTGTGCTTTTTTTGTTTTTTTTTTCCTTTGATTTGTTGTTGTTGTTGTTGTTGTTGTTGTTTTTTGGGGTTTTTTTTGCTTTTGTTTTCGTTTTTGTTGCGTTGTCATTTTGAGAAAGGGAGGGAGCACGAACAGAGGAGAAGGGCAGAGGGAGAAAGAGAGAGAATTTTAAGCAGATTAATCTTAATCTCCACACTCAGCTCAGAGCCTGAGGTGGGGTTCAATCCCACAACCCTGGGATCATGACCTGAGCCGAAATCAAAAGTCAGACGTTCAAATGAGTGTGCCACCGAGGCACCCCATGTTTTTGTATCTTTGAAACACAAATCATAACAATACCTACCACTTAGGTTGTTGTGAGAATTGAATGAATTAATGTATATAACATTGCCTGACACACTATACAAGCTAACAAATGTTGACCATTGATTATCAGTATCATTGATCCTACATCTCCAGATTTGCATCCTTTTTCTTTTTATTTTTTTAAGTAAGCTCCATGCTTACTCCCAACATGGGGCTTGAATTCACAATGCTGAGACAGAGAGTCAGATAATTGAGCCACCCAGGTGCCTCTGCACCACATTTTCTAATCACAGCCTCTCTACCTGCCACCTCTCTGCACACACGACTGCTGGTCTACCATGGAAGCATCCACACTTCCAGCCCACCCCCGTCTCCAAAGAATCTTGCAGCTAGCTGACAAGATTCACGTCACTAAAATGCCACCAGCTTCCTCACACTCTCCAATTTAGTAATAATAATAATTCTCCATTATCTGGCAAGTAAAGTTTTCTGTCCTTAGTCCACTACCCAATGCCTTCTACAATCTGCTTCCAACTTATCTTTCCAAGGTTTTCTCCCCAGTTCTTGCTTTATTTCAGTCATGCCTCATGACCATACCAAGCCTTTATACACACCATTTTACATATCTGTATACCCACCCCCATTTGTCAGAAGTTGACTTACCACTTAAGACATAGATTAAATTCTACTTTCCACCAGCCTGAAATAACCTTTTTCTAATAAGAATTCCCAAAGCTTTCTTTTTTCACCACTCATTTATTTCTCTGCACTTATTCATTCACTTTATTGTTATCCTACCCTTGCTTTATGGCTTTTTCCCCAGGTAGATTATAAGCAGAACGAGGGCAGGGACTGTTGAAATTGTATATATTAATTTCCATAGCTTAAAGGTCCCAAGCTGGTATATGAGAAACTCTGAAAGAATTATTTACCAGAACAAACTTCCTCCCCCAGACTAACAGGAGTCAATATTTGTTGTCCTGAGAGCCTGAAAGCATAAATGGAAGCTTCTAAGAAGGTGGATGTGAGTCCAGGACTCTGGATTTCCTGAGATAGCAAAGTCTTGTTGGAATTGCCAAAGGGAGAAAATAGCAACCTCTCTGGCATCAAGCACTGAGCTGATTAATTCTTCCTGAAGGCTCTGGTCAACAAAACACTCCAGCAACCTCTAAGGATGTCATAGGAACTGCTATTAGCAGGAAATTTTAGAAATAACTAAGCAAGGACATACAGCATTTTTTTAAAATGATTTTAACATTCTTGAGTATGGAGCTATTCTCTAATTAAGAGCCAGAGTCTTCTGGCCCAAAAGTTTGTGAAATAAAATGTGTGTTATTTTATTTTATTTTATTTTATTTTATTTTATTTTATTTTATTTTAATGTATTTATTTATTTTTATTTTATGTATCTATGAATTTCATTGCTTTAAGTTCTACCTCCCCCTACAGGTTTCATTTTGATGTTCCAAACACTGATCACTCTAAAGAAAACATAGCAAATGAGCCCATGTCTTGGGGAATTTTTTGGTACCTTATAATGCTTACATTGGTCAAGTCTAGGTAGGCAGTTCTACTGTGGTCAATCCCAAAATTTCAGTGGCTCAGTAGAACTAAGCTTAATTTTTTTACTCGTGTTACATATCCGTTGCAGCTGGGGAGCCCTGGTGCATACAGTTACCCAGGGACCCAGACTCAGAGAGGCTCCATCATCTGGAAATTCACCCTGGAACAGTCCAGTGGGAGGCAAAGAGAACGTACAGGAAAGTCACTTCCACTCCTATTTAATCTATTTAATTGGTCAGAAGTGGTCATATGGCTCTACCCACCTGTAAGCATGAAATATACTTGGACCTCTTGGTGGGAATTACTGTATTCATACAAGACACACTGATCTAGATTTCTCCTCTAGTGGATATCAGTTTTTGTTGCTTCTGTAAAAAGGTACAAGAAATTCAATAATGTTACTTCAGTAAGTGAACACAGTGGGGAGAACAGATATCCAAGCAGATGACTTCAGTATTCTTAATTCCTGGATCAGGAAATTAAATTACTTCTGAATCCCACCAGTATGTGTCTCTTTGAGTTAAAATAGTCATCGAGGCATTCTTTGATATTTTGATTAATGGAATGATCACAGAATGTGATTAAGTGGAACATTTTCTCTTTCCCTTCTAAATAGAGAATGGACAGACAATACACAATTGAATTTATTTGGTCAAGAACAAGGTTAAAGACTTAATATTTTCCTTTGTGCTATGACTTCATGGAGTTGTTGCTTGTGGTAGCAGTGATTTTTTTTATTTCCTGCGACCTATGAGAAAGAATATGCCTTAATGAGAATCCCCTAACCAACTTTCTTCACATAGAAATGTGAAGTGACATGACAAGTGAATCTACTGGGAAATTCCTCTAATTTGAGTACAGCCAAAAAACTACAGGGACTAAACACAATAATCATTGCTGCTTTCTCTTGCTAAAACTTAGCCCAAGATGTTTATTCAAGAGAGTTAGGGGGGAAAATGCAAAATAAAGGATTTTCAAGAAGTACTTCAAAATTAAGATGGAATGTCCTTGAGGGAAGCAATTTCAGAAATAAAAATAGTTAACACCAGTCCCCATTCTTATTTGCATTCTTACAGCAAATACGACTTTTATAGTCATCTGAAACACCATTTTTCAAGAAATGATGGACATTAGAAACACCTGTGGAGGGTCGCCTGGCTGGCTCAGTCAGTAGAGCATGCAACTCTTGATCTCTGGGTTGTGAGTTCAAGCCCTGCATTGGGCGTAGAGATTACTTAGAAATAAAATCTTTAATAAACACCTGTGGAGTTTTAAAGTATGCATATACTTGACCTCAAAAAACTAGGGATACTGATTCATTGGGTCTGGGGTTGGGCACCAGGATCTAAAATTTTTTTTAAGTCTTATATGAGATTATGATTTTTTTAAATAGAAAACGCAACTAAAGGCAAGACCTCTATTACCTAAAGGAACATGGCATTCTGTCTTTTATTCTCCAGTGCAATTTCTAATCACTAATGTATGCTCCATTTATTGAACTAAGGAAACTGAGTCAGGCCACCAAGGGAAAGAGTCATTATTAGAGCTGAAATTACACCTAGGATTTTCTTAACCAATAATCATTTACCCATTATTTGCAGCCACATAAGTAATAATTAAATCCTGCTTATCAAAGTTACTCTCTGAACTGTGTATGGTCTTTATCTGGCTATGAGCAGATTGTCAGTACACGACAACACAACAACTGGCATTTATCTTCTTTCTGTACTTGGAACAAAAGCAAATCCTTTGTGATGTGACCCCTGCCTACCTTCACTCATTCCAGCCATACCATCCAACTTTGGCTATTTCAACATGTCAGCTGGACTTTAAAATGTGGGTCAGGAACATGGACTAGATGCCCCCTGTGTGGAACAGGTGCCAGGGCAGGGACCCAGCTGTGGCCCTGGGAGCAGTCCTGTCTGGCTGAAAGGACATGTGCTTTACTGAGAAGAGGCCCGTCAGTATCAGGACGATCCACCACAAATTAAGGTGTGTGGGGAGAACATAGTCACCAGGAATTCAGAGGAAATTGAAACCTGGAGAGCCACTAGCAGCTAGACTTTCAGAGTCTGGAAAGGCATTGAATTAGGACCCATGGCTGGTCCTGAGTCTCCTCAAAACTAAGGCGAAGAGACAACAGGCTGATTTTCACAAGATTCATTTTCTGCTCTAATAAACATAGAAAAGTATCTTAGATAGATGCTTAATAAGATTGAAAGTAGCAAGAGTCTGTGATTAAAGAACAATTAAGCCCCTTAATTGAATTTCTTTACTAATCTTTTTAATGAAAACACAAATAATTCTTTCACTGACCCCTTTGCATAGATTGAGAACAAAACTCAATTGAGAACAAAATAATTTCCTTAGAGCAGCCCCTTTGTCATGTCTCCAGTACAGACTTAGCCAGGGCTCCACATTCCCCAGCCCACAGCACTGAACCACTGTGCCAATGTGCCGGACTACTCCCTCACTCACACCAGCTCACAGAGCCCCAGAGCACACGGACGAGCCTTTGCCTCCGGCTGGAATGTCCTTGGTTTTCCTTTCCTGCCTTGTGAAGCTATGTTTCCCCACCAAAGACTGCCTCAGATATTACCACCCATGTAAAGTGACCCTTGCCCCAACCTCCTGTCCCAGGCAGAGCTGAATACCCGACATCACCACATTGTGCTAGGACGCCTCAAGGCATTTTCATGGGCAGCCACAGTTGAGAATCATTGCCTTATTACTAGTATGTAGTATATATTTGTTTGAAAGTCGACAATTCTCTTTTTCACTTAGGTTGAATCCAAATGAAACTGAAATAAAACAGCATATACAGTGTGGCCATGTTAGTATGTATATTTATTCTTCTTTTTATGTACATATTAAAATATCTGATTATGATTATTGTTTCTGAGTGGTGGAACTATGAGCAATTTTTTGCACTGATTTTTGAATTTTCCATATTAACCGAATTGTTTTAATAAGGATGTTTTCATAAAATTAACACTCATTTTAAAAAAGACCTTCTCAGGGGCACCTTCTCAGGGGTGAATCAGTCTGTTAAACAACTGACTCTTGATTTCAACTCATTTCAGAATCTCATAGTTCGTGAGATCAAGCCCTGCATTGGGCTCTGCACTAAATGTGGAGAGTGGAGCCTGCTTGGGATTCTCTCTCTCTGACTCTCTCTCTCCCCCTCCCCAGCTCCTGCTCTCTCTCACTCTGTCTCTCTCAAAATAAATAAACATTAAAAAATCATAAAACAAAAGATAAGAACCATATGATCCTGTCAATCGATGCAGAAAAGGCCTTTGACAAAATTCAGCAACCTTTCCTAATAAAAACCCTTGAGAAAGTCGGGATAGAAGGAACATACTTAAACATCATAAAAGCCATTTATGAAAAGCCCACAGCTAACATAATCCTCAATGGGGAAAAACTGAGAGCTTTTCCCCTGAGATCAGGAAGACGACAGGGATGCCCACTCTCACCGCTGTTGTTTAGCATAGTGTTGGAAGTTCTAGCATCAGCAATCAGACAACAAAAGGAAATCAAAGGCATCAAAATTGGCAAAGATGAAGTCAAGCTTTCACTTTTTGGAGATGACATGATATTATACATGGAAAACCAGACACACTCCACCAAAAGTCTGCTAGAACTGATACATGAATTAAGCAACGTCGCAGGATACAAAATTAATGTATGCAAATCAGTTGTGTTCTTATACACTAATAATGAAGCAACAGAAGACAAATAAAGAAACTGATCCCGTTCACAATTGCACCAAGAAGCATAAAATACCTAGGAATAAATCTAACCAAAGATGTAAAAGATCTATATACTGAAAACTATAGAAAGCTTATGAAGGAAATAGAGGAAGATATAAAGAAATGGAAAGACATTCCCTGCTCATGGATTGGAAGAATAAATATTGTCAAAATGTCAATACTACCCAAAGCTATCTACACATTCAATGCAATCCCAATCAAAATTGCACCAGCATTCTTCTCGAAACTAGAACAAGCAATCTTAAAATTCATATGGAACCACAAAAGGCCCCGAATAGCCAAAGTAATCTTGAAGAAGAAGACCAAAGCGGGAGGCATCAGAATCCCAGACTTTAGCCTCTACTACAAAGCTGTAATTATCAAGACAGCATGGTATTGGCACAAAAACAGACACATAGACCAAGGGAATAGAATAGAAACCCCAGAACTAGACCCACAAACGTATGGCCAACTAATCTTTGACAAAGCAGTCAATATTTTTTCCAATGGAAAAAAGACAGTCTCTTTAACAAATGGTGCTGGGAGAACTGGACAGCAACATGCAGAAGATTGAAACTAGACCACTTTCTCACACCATTCACAAAAATAAACTCAAAATGGATAAAGGACCTGAATGTGAGACAGGAAACCATCAAAACCCTAGACGAGAAAGCAGGAAAAGACCTCTCTGACCTCAGCCGTAGCAATTTCTTACTTGACACATCCCCAAAGGCAAGGAAATTAAAAGCAAAAATGAACTACTGGGACCTTATGAAGATAAAGAGTTTCTGCACAGCAAAGGAAACAACCAACAAAACTAAAAGGCAACCAACGGAATGGGAAAAGATATTTGCAAATGATATATCGGACAAATGGCTAGTATCCAAAATCTATAAAGAGCTCACCAAACTCCACACCTGAAAAACAACCCAGTGAAGAAATGGGCAGAAACATGAATAGACACTTCTCTAAAAAAGACATCCGGATGGCCAACAGGCACATGAAAAGATGCTCAACGTCGCTCCTCATCAGGGAAATACAAATCAAAACCACACTCAGATATTACCTCACGCCAGTCAGAGTGGCCAAAATGAACAAATCAGGAGACTATAGATGCTGGAGAGGATGTGGAGAAACGGAAACCCTCTTGCACTGTTGCTGGGAATGCAAATTGGTGCAGCCACTCTGGAAAACAGTGTGGAGGTTCCTCAAAAAATTAAAAATAGACCTACCCTATGACCCAGCAGTAGCACTGCTAGGAATTTACCCAAGGGATACGGAAGTACTGATGCCTAGGGGCACTTGTACCCCAATGTTTATAGCAGCACTCTCAACAATAGCCGAATTATGGAAAGAGCCTAAATGTCCATCAACTGATGAATGGATAAAGAAATTGTGGTTTATATACACAGTGGAGTACTACGTGGCAATGAGAAAGAATGAAATATGGCCCTTTGTAGCAACATGGATGGAACTGGAGAGTGTGATGCTAAGTGAAATAAGCCATACAGAGAAAGACAGATACCATATGGTTTCACTCTTATGTGGATCCTGAGAAACTTAACAGAAACCCATGGGGGAGGGGAAGGAAAAAAAAAGAGGTTAGAGTGGAAGAGAGCCAAAGCATAAGAGACTCTTAAAAACTGAGAACAAACTGAGGGTTGACGGGGGGTGGGAGGGAGGGGAGAGTGGGTGATGGGTATTGAGGAGGGCACCTTTTGGGATGAGCACGGGGTGTTGTATGGAAACTAATTTGACAATAAACTTCATATATTGAAAAAATAAAAATAAAAAATCATAAAACAAAGAGACATTCTGTTTTATAAAAACATCTAATATACCCTCACCCCATTATTCTCTATCACTTCATGACATTGGTTTTCTTAATAGCCCGTACCACAATTTGTAGTTATATACTTACTAATTTATTTGTTTCTTTGTTTATTTTCTGTCTTTGCCTCTTGCCTATAAACTCCTCAAGGGAAGAACTATGTTATTTCACTCCATGTATACACAAAACCTAGCTCAGTGCCTGGTACAGAGCAGCTGCTCCAAAATCTTTATTGCTTGATGGATGGGTGGACAAACAAATATGATGTAAGAGAAGGGAGTGCAGCATGCCTTCAGGAAAAAAGAAGAGAATGAATACTGTTAGAGAAGATCGAAGAAAGCATCACAGAGAAGACGACACATGAACCGAGTGTGGAACAATTAATAGGATTCGGGGCAGTGAAGAAGGAAAGCTTTATAGGCAGTGAGATTATCCAGAGCAAGGGTACGGAAGCATGAAAGGATATAAGTGTTTGTGAAACACAAGTTGGGTGTGGCCAGAAGGTAGGTAGAATTATACAAAAAACTAAGGCAGAAGGGTTGGTTTGGAGCCCACTGTGAAGAGCCTGTCTTTACACAGGGGAATTTTAATGGGAATTTTAATTTACAAGGCAACCTTAGAGCCTAGATCTAAAAGGAAAGGAGGGCAAAGGCCAAAACTCTGGGAAATACCTTCTTGAGAGACATAGAAAGGAAATGGGTTTAAATACAACAGTTGGAGAGAAGGATGTGATGTGAGGAGAGAAGAAAGTGTTATATGAGGCAAGGAAAAAGAGGTTCATTTTCAAGGTTTATTTATTTATTTGGGGGAGGACAGAGGGAGGGACAGCGAGGGAGAGAGGGGATCCCAAGTGGGCTCTGAGGCAGAGTCAGATGATCTCACAAACCATAAGATCATGACCTGAGCCAAAATCCAGCATGGGATGCTTAACCACTGAGCCACCCAGGGGTCCCTGAAAGGAAAAAGAGATTTAAGGAGTAAGAGGCCCAGAGGGTCAGATGTTGCAAAGAGACAAAAAAAAACATTAGACTTTGGCACATAAACAAATCAGTAATGACCATAAAGAGACTCAATACAGTAGAGGAGGGGATACAGGACTATGATCCTAAGAAGGATTTCTGTGAACTTTTTACTGAAATAATTTTAGATTGGCAGAAAAGTAGGAAAATAGAACAGAGTTCCCATATACCCCTCACTCGCCTCCCGCTAATGTACATCTTGCATAACCATAGTACAATTATCAAAACCAAGAAATTAACATTTGCACAATACTATTAACTGAAGTACTGACTTTATTTGGATTTCACCAATTTTTCACTAATGTTCTTTTTGTGTTCTGCGGTCTAAGCCGAGACCCCCACTTTGCAATTGGTTGTTGTATCTCCTCAGTCTTCTCCCATCTGTGACGGTTTCTCATCTCTCCATGACTTTCATGACCTTGACATTTTTAAAAAGAACTGGTCCGTTATTTTGTAGGTTGTCCCTCAATTTGGGTTTGTCTGATGCTTTCGTATGAAAGCAAAATTCAAGGTTATGAATTTTTGGCCCTTCTCAGCACGTCATTTTGGGGGCTTTGATGTTGATAACACCTGATTACTGGTGTAAAGTTATGACTTTCCCCTTTGTAATGAGTAAGTGTCTTTGAGTAAATACTTTTTGATAAAGTAATATCCTGTATTTCCTCAAAGTTCTGCCCACTAATTTTAGCATCCAACAGTGGACCTACCTATGATTATTACTGTGGTGGTGACTTTCTATTTTTGTCATTCTTTCCCCATCTGTTAATTGGGATTCTGCCATAAGGAGAAGCTGTATCTTGTCCTCATTTACATACACAGTTAAGCATTTGTATTAGCATGGATTCATAGATATTTGTACAATGGGTTTAATCAATTATTATTGTTATTTATTTTGTTACTCAAATTCTTCCAGCTTTGGTCATTGGCAGTTCTTTTAGGTTGGTTCCTGTGCTTTTCAACATGACTCTATCAAGTGGAGTTTCTAATCTAAAGATTTGATTTCAGCTTTTAAAATAAAATCAGCTTTCGGGCATGTGGATGGCTCAGTTGGTTAAGCATCCAACTGCTGATTTCAGTTCAGGTCGTGATCTCAAGGCTATGAGATCGAGTCCCACTTCAGGTTCTGTGCTGGGCATGGAGACTGCTTAAGATTCTCTCTCTCTCTCTCTCTCTCTCTCTCTCTGTCTCTCGCTCTCTCTACCTCTCTCTCTCCCTCCCCCCTACAGGCTCTCTCTCTCTAAAAAACATAAAATCAGCCTTGTAGAAAGATTGCACTATAATGCTCTACTCTGATAAAACTCTCCACTCATTTCCTTCCCAAACCTTAGGACAGATTGACTGGGAGCCTTGGATAATGTCGAAGGCTGTTATAAAGCAGCCAGTATGATTTTAAATTATCTGCTTCCATCTTACAGGTGGATGAGAGGAGGCACATTCTCCCAGAGGGAGGGTCAGAATCACCTGGGGGGCCCCAACCACAGCATCTCCTTCAAAGCTGCAGTGAGCACCTGTTACTAATGTATGTATACAATCCTTCATGTCAGTTGTGATGGGCAGGGGAGTAAAGGTAGAGAAACACACTAATATAGGAAATTCTGGAAATGATAACACAGTTGTTTGTTGTTAAACCCCCTTCTAACCTGCCTTTGGCCTTAGATTTATTGTCCTTTTAAAACATAACTTTAATCTACAACTCTCTTGAATTCCCAGGCTCATCAGCCCTCCTAAGGCAATTCTGAAAGGCAAAGGGACCATCTGGGACGCAAGTGGACCTGTCTGGGGAGCCAGGAGAGCTTCAGAGATTTTAATATTCCTGGTGTGGGGTAAGCATCAGCCTTCAGGAAGTTCTCCTCCACCCCCAACTTTCACCACAAATTGCTGCTTCCCATTTTTATGATGAAACTGGTCATGCCAAAAGGTGAAAGTACATTGTTTTTATTCTAAATTTGTGATCATAAATTTACTGAGGTTCTGATATCTGGAATAAAACAGCCTAAAAACTTCAAAAGTTATTCCAACTGGAGATGCCCTTAGAGAAATTATGGAATTGATAACAGAATTTCTTCCAAGACATGGGGTAGAATTCTTTGAGAAGGAAGTTTGTGACGTGCCCAGTGAGAGAGCCCATAAACCTGCCCAACTTCGGTCTTTATCTACCACTCCTTTACTTCCTTTTCCTTCTCTTCCCTTCATGTCCTGAGGGAGTAGGAATGGCCAATTAGGGCAGCAAAGGGGTCCAGCTATAACCTCTCCCCCCCCCACCCCTAGCAAACAGTGGATAGGTGGAGAGAAACTATTCCCTTCAAAGTTCAGGAGTTAAATAAATCCTGGGGATGTAATGTACAGCAGGGCAATGAAGTTAACAATAATAACAATACTGTACTGTGTATTTGAAAGTTGCTAAGAGAGTATACTTTAAAAGTCTTCATCACATGCAAAACATTTAACTCTGTGAGGTGATGGATGTTAACTTACAGCAGGCAATCACTTCACAGTAAACATGTATCAAATCATTATGTTGCATACATTAAACTAATTCAATGTTTTATGTCAAATATATCTCAGTAAAAGTGGGGAAAAAACAAATGAATTAAAAAGCATAGTGGTTTTCAACAATATCTCCTGAATAAACTAATTAAGAATTTAATGTTATGAAAAAAAAAAAGCCACGATCACTGGTCACAATTTATCTGTTATTTATCTGTACAGTAAACTGGGCTCAGAACTCTCTGAATTCTGGGGCGCCTGGGTGGTTCAGTTGGTTAAGTGCCTGACTCTTGATTTCAGCTAAGGTCATGACATCACGATTCATGAGATCCAGCCCCTTGTCAGATTCTGCACTGACAGAACGGAGCCTGCTTGGGATTTTCTCTCCCTCTTTCTGCCCCTCCCCTACTTGTGCTCACTTGCTCTCTCTCTCTCTCAAAATACATTTTAAAACTTTAAAAGAAGAACTCTCTGAATCCTTGTTAACAAGTCATTCTCACTATCTTACCCAAATTCAGCTCTCAAATGAGTAAATGAGCCCATAAAGATGAAAAGATATTTAGTGGCCCTTTTTCCAGCCACAGAGAGAAAATGGACTTGGCAGAATGAACGTATGAAGGCACTTAATGAATATTTTTATGTTCACTAGTGTAAAACAATAAAGACAGCAAAACAAATGAAGATAATGTTAATGGCATTTCACACATCTTAAATTATCTAATTTAAATTATCTAATTATATAGATTACTATATAATTATTCTATTTCCCATCCTTATCTTGCTAAACATTTTTCAGGATCTCTCCTGAATGTTCAGTAGATGCATTTGTGTATGTTTTGTTATAGATGACAACCAGTCTTTCTTTGTCTTTTTTTTTTAATCTTGTCTTTTATCCTACTGCTTCCTAACCTTTCATGTCAAGCAAGACACACAGAAAAAAAAGTAGGACGAACTAGGGCGTTTTGGAGATGCCCACATAGGGCTTGATTTTTAAAAAGGTGGGGGGGGGGAGCACCTGGGTGGCTCAGTTGGTTGAGCGTCTGACTTCAGCTCAGGTCATGATCTCACGGTCTGTGAGTTCGAGCCCTGCTTCGGGCTCTGTGCTGACAGCTCAGAGCCTGGAGCCTGTTTAGGATTCTGTGTCTCCCTCTCTCTCTGCCCCTCCCCCACTCGTGCTCTGTCTCTCTCTCTGTGTCAAAAATAAATAAACATTAAAAAAAATCCTTTAAAAAAAAAGGTGGAGGGCATCTGTGTGGTTTAGTTGGTTAAGCATCTGACTCTTGATCTCTGTCAGCTCAGGTCTTGATCTCAGGGTTGTGAGTTCAAGCCCATATTAGGTTCCATGCAGCCTACTTGTAAAAAATAAATTAACTAAATTAAATTAAAACTAAAAGAGGAAATGTGAAATTCATCATCAAGACTTTTTAATGAAAATCTCTTCAAATTCTTGATAGTCCTCACCAGATAAAAACTTTGTTCATGTAAGAAATTTTAAAAAATTTTAAGCCATTATTTCACAAACATGCAAAACTTTATAATAATTTAAACTAAATGTAAAGGACCCAATGGCTTTTCCTTTTCTTTCATTGACAATTGTCACATTGAAATTCATGTAATAATGTGAATAGATTTTGAGCTTTAACTTCAGCTCATCAAATATTTCTGAAGAATGTTGAAGCTACAATTTGCTGAGTGCCCATGCATTGAAGCTGTCCCCCTGCAGCTAGTTGAATGTGTCTAAAAGGGCACATGAAGAGGTAAATGAACAGAAGGATCCCATCAACATAAAGACAAATGTACCCAGTCAGCTGGACCCATCCTGCCAGGCCTCCCTGGAAAACACACAGGCTCCCTCCCCAGCCTCACCCACCAACTCTTCCAAAAGCTCAATGTGCCTCTTGTCCACTAGGGCCAGCGGCACCTCTGCTTCTGATTGATGGACTGGAGGAATCCACCACGTAGGGGAGCGCCTCTCTTTGGTCAGGCTCAGCTTCATAATGCTGTGGTGAGCACTTGTGTCTTCAGCTTCAGTCACCACTAAGGCGCACCTTCAGAGGTCTCTCTGTCTCAGCAAATGGTGAACACATCCCTGATGTTACGACCGTCTTCCATATTACAGAGTGATACTAGAGACACAGTCACTAGACTAACCATACTTTAATTTAAATAGTTAATAAGTTCTACCCCTATTACCCAAAGTTAAGGCTTTAATTCCTCCCACCATAACTTCAACCTAAGCTTCTGCCAGCAACCTCTTCCACACGCGCACACACACACACACACACACACACCACTTCCTCCATGCTCGCAAAGCTGCAGTGCATTTGTAGGTCAAGCCCTGGTTTCCTTTCTTCCTCTTCGTTCATCCCTCTGAAACTATCCTGGGCAAACCACCACTTCTGCTTTGCCTCCCCGTTCTCCTGTTTCCTCAGCCTAGCCCTAATGCTGCCTTTTTCTAATTACTCTGAACGTGAGTTGCAGCTGAGAAAAAGGTGTGTGTCAGGAAGTCTGTACATGCTGAAATCCTACTGTCAACTCAGTTGAGAATCAATTACTGTTACAGACAATGTACAGATGAATAAGTGACTAGAAGTCAAACACACTTTCTGATCAAGAGCATTTAGAGAAAATTAATACAGCTTTTTGTGCTTTCCCCTTTACTATCCTACTCTTCTGCGACAATTTCATTAATGGAAATGGCCTTAAGACAGCAGAACATCCTCATTGGAAACATTCTTACCAATTTTCAGTTGTGTGCCAAACTTTCTGGTTGCTTCTTCAAAGAGTCCTCCCTGACCCCCATTTTCCTCATTCTCTTCCCAAAGCTTGCAAATCCTTCAGATGAGTGAGCTCTGGAAGTCAGGTTCGATAGGAAAGTACTTATCAGAGCGTGAGCTTCTCTAGGGTTCAGAAGGGAAATTCATTAAAAAAACATCCAACCATCATTTCCTTTTTATGTCTCCCATTTTGAAGTTTGATGCAATAATTAACTTCTCTCTTTGCTTCAAGCAGATTCAGATTTGGCTTCAGTTCTTTATGAAAACAGCATTTAATATTTACAATTCCATATGCTACACAGTTTTGAATAGGAGAATATGGAAATCCTACTTGGGTTTCAGAAGAGAAAATCTCTTTGTGTTTCTCCTAATCCAGTTCAAAAAGAAAGTGTCTGGAGGATATATTGAATGAACCAAAAAGTGTAATAAAGGTAAAACTGAAGTTCAAGCTTCCAGACAAAACATCAATGGACGATTCATAGTTCAGACCTCATTTCTTTTAATACGATGGCTTTTCACCTTGGGCAATCTGCAAGAGAGTTCTATTCAGTACCCAGGGAGAAATAGGTTCTTTGTAGTTAAAGCAAAAACTTCATACCTTGAGAAGAAATTGGAATTTGAAAGAAGCAGCACAAAACTGGACATGGGGAACCCCGTTGGTTCCATACATTCTCAGTCCTGTACAACTAAAGTTCCTTGTGCCTCCATTTATCCAACTGTCAGATAGAGACAGTGCCACCAGCCTTGACCTGCAGTCCACAAGAGGCTGAGTCAGACTCACCGATATTAGACACAGAAATCTCTGAGAAAGTAAAAGTGCTGTACTATTGTCAGGTGGTTTGATGTCGATTAAATTTTATCAAGTAAGGGGGCCTCTCTGGACCTCTTGAGGTTTGTGGTCCTAACCACCTTCGTCATATCAGCTCCATGGTCATTTACACGTGGATTCTTTGGTTTTACCTTCCTATTGGACCAGATTATGAACATCTCTACTAGTTTCCCTACAGCTAGTAAAAGTGAAACCAAACTGTTTGGGGCAATATTTTCTCCAGAAGCCTCCCAGCAGTATGTAGATAATTAGGAATCAACAGTTGGAATCTCAGATGTCAACTAAGATTCTCACCAATTTAAGACATGATCTCCCATGGTCATATTAGGATAAAGAGATTGTGATCAGGGCTGCCATGTAAGATTGCACAGTGTGTATGCTACACAAAGATGCCCAGCCAGGGATTAAGAACTGACTAATACTCACTTTTCTGTGCCCTTTAGTTATGAAGACATTTACTCAAGGTGCTCTGCCTGCCCAGAGAGGGTGTCTTTGTCCATTTGTACAAAGGCTCCATATAGGCCAGAGGTCTTGACTTTGGGTGATTACTTAGATTCCGGCAGTGGTGGGGGAAGAGGCGGAGGTATGCAGAGCCATGGCTTTCTCCTCCTGCCCTAGTCCAGGACAGCCACCTCTGAGGCCGCAGACTCCTCCAGCACCTTTTCTTGCCTCTCCGCCTTCCTTCTTACACATTTTTCCTGCCCCATCTTGTTCTATCCCCTCATTCTTTTTTTTCCTCTTCTCTTCCCCCTGGGCTCTTTTCCTTTCATCTTTGCCTGCCCTTTCCTCCCACTCTCAGGGGACAGACTGATGCACAGGAGCCATCCCTTTTCCCTTGACCTCTTCCTTGAGCCCTAAGCATCATGACATCGCTGTAATCACTTAGGGGTTTCTGCTCATGGTCAATTCTGGACACAACTACAAAGTAACAGAAGTCTTGCTGCTTTGTCCTTTTATCACTCTGCCTGACACCCCTCTCTCCCTGGTGACCAGGGTCCCAGACCCATGCAGACAGACCTAGTGGTCCGTTTGACTTATCTTGTGGTGTTACCTCAGTCAGATGCGTTATCATTTTGTTTGTTTGTTTGCTTGCTTGCTTTTTGGGTTTGTTTTTTGTTTGGGGTGTGTGTGTGTTTGGTTTTTTAGAGGCGTTATCATTTAAAAGGAAGGTGCCTGGGATACTGTGTTTTAGTCCAAAAGAGAGAATCTCAAATGGGAGAATTTCAGGCAGCATTCTGGCTGAGATAAATGATTGAGAATTTTTTGATGGAATAACACCTCAAACACCTCATTCTACCTCTTTCTTTCAGGAATTTTTCAAATAGACTTTAAAAAAATGCCCAGCCTTGGGGCGCCTGGGTGACCCAGTTGGTTGAGCATCCGACTTTGGCTCAGCTCATGATATCACATTTCACAGGTTCAGGCCCCATATTGGGTTCTGTGCTGACAGCTCAGAGAATGGAGCCTGCTTCAGATTCTGTATCTCTCTCTCTCTCTCTCTCTCTCTCTCTGCCACTCACCTGCTCACCCTGTCTCTCTCTCTTTCTCAAAAATAAATAAAATATTTTTTAAAAATGTTTAGATGTCCAGCCTCTGCACTTGTCTCTCTTTCTCCTTGCTACTTATATACTTGAGGGTATAATCTTTTCTCTAGAGCGCTCATATTAGGGCTTTCAAATTGACTGTCCCACAAGACAACGATCATTTTGTCAGCCAGGCTGGCCCATGCCTATCCTCGCTGGTTGAACATCTTCTCTTCCCCACACCTCTCACACCCTCCTGAACAATCCTAGCCACCCCCTGTGCTTTTGGCACCACCGACAACTGATAACCCTCAAGCCCTGGAATTCTTTCCTTAGCCTCATATCACTGTACATGATGCTTATCAAACATGTTCACCTGGTACTCCTTAGACACTTCAACTGAGAAGGCTGCAGAGTGAACGTCATCTTCCCACTCTGCTACCATGCAAACTGTTTCCATTTCCCAGTTATTGACATGATCATCCACCAGCCACCAAAAAACAAAACAAAACAAAACAAACAAACAAAAAACAGGAGCCACACCCACAATTACTTCTTCATTTCCTCCCAATTCCTCCCAAATCTGTCCCTTTCTCTTATCCTCACCCTCACTGCCAGTAGACTAAGACATCTCTCTTGCCAACACATCTCTTGCCAAGACAACTGAAAGGACCCCAACTTGTGATCCTGTGCCCAGTCTCTCTTTTTCAAATCACCCTTTGCTCGCTGCCAGAATGATTTTTCTAAAGTGTAAAGCTGACCAAATTATTTCTTTAATAGTAGCTTCTCCACTTAAGTATTCCTAAAGCAAGAAAAGTGCAGGAGCTTCCAACAGTCTTCAGAGAGGCAAGATCTGGGATGCTCCACCTTGCTTTTTTAATCCCATTTTTGCAATTTTGCATTCTATTTAAAATGTATCAGTTTTTGTTTTAAAATTAAAATAACATCTTCCCAAATCTTCAAGCAAAATTGATCCTGTAGAAAAGTGCATGTTTGGGGCTCCTGGGTGGTTCAGTCAGTTAGGCATCAGACTCTTGATTTCAGCTCAGATCATGGTCTCCCAGTTTGTGAGATAGAGCCCCTCGTTGGGTTCTGTGCTTACAGCATGGAGCACGCTTGGGATTCTCTCTCTCTCTCTCTCTCTCTCTCTCCCTCTCTCTGTCCCTTCCCTGCTCCCACATGTGTTCTTTCTCTCAAAGTAAATAAACATTAAAAGAAGAAGAAGGGGCGCCTGGGTGGCGCAGTCGGTTAAGCGTCCGACTTCAGCCAGGTCACGATCTCGCGGTCCGTGAGTTCGAGCCCCGCGTCGGGCTCTGGGCTGATGGCTCAGAGCCTGGAGCCTGTTTCCGATTCTGTGTCTCCCTCTCTCTCTGCCCCTCTCCCGTTCATGCTCTGTCTCTCTCTGTCCCCAAAATAAATAAACGTTGAAAAAAAAAATGTTTAAAAAAAGAAGAAGAAGAAGAAGAAGAAGAAGAAGAAGAAGAAGAAGAAGAAAGATGCATGTTTATTGTGTGGCTTCAGGAAACTTCAGGCCCTCCAGTTTGAGAAGCTAGGATCCCCACTGGAATGCACGTTTCTCTGCATATTATACAAGGAACTTCTTGACAGGTATCTATTTGTCTCTGCAGCTCCAGCCCTCCATCCATCTCCTAGCAATACAGTCACACTGAACTTCTTGCAATTCTGTGATCATCATACCGGTTACCATCTCAGGATGTTTTCTTATGCTCTTTTCCTCAAACTAAGCTGAGCCCCTCTCCCATCTTGCTACTTAGCTTCTAGACCCAACTCAAGTATCACCTGCCCTGGGAAGCTCTCCATGACAAACCCTACCAGGCTGAGTTAACCATCCCTCTTTCTGTGCTACCAAAGTCCACACCTCTCCCATAGCATGTATCTCATTAGATTATAATTCTTCATTTATGCCTCTCTTCCCCACTGGACTATGGATTGCTTCAGAGCAAGGTCTGTGTCTTACTCATCTTGACCTTCCCAAGACCAGCACCATACCTGGCACATGCTCAGATAAGACATCAGTATGGCCAAGACATTTCATCCTGGTGCTCTCCAGGGTTGATCTGACTTATCTGAATGACCTTGAGGATGTCTCCTTCCCCTCTGTCAATTAGATGATCCCAGATGGACAAGGACACTATGATCAAGGCTTTCCTCTCCTGCTGAATCCTCCCTTGAGCTCTCAAGACCTGACACATAGTAGATTCTCAATGAATATCTATTAAATGTCTGGATGAACTAATGATCAGCACCACTGTTCTCTCAATCAAGCTGCATTATATTTTCTCAATCTTATCTTTCAAGGAATCCTGTTATCTCTGAATCCCCATGATGTAGCAATGTGCCAGCACTTACTAGACACTAAAAAAAAAAAAAGTGTAAAAAATGAATGAAAAAATGAAGTAATGTCTTCATCTGTTTTTCTCTAAAAGTATATGCACTCATTCTCATTTTTCATCCTGACACCTGGTGCATTTACCAACCTGTTAGAAACTAGCTTTTCACTTAGAAATGGAATCTTGACAAATTGGTGATAACTGAAAAATTTTTTGAAAACCTTATCTGTGACCAGTGTGATTTTTTTTTAAATTTCAGCCTCCTTTAGAAGTAGATTTTTTTGAGTAGCTTTGATCTCTTCCATAGCTAACATAATTTAATGTATAAAACTATAATCCTCAGAGTAAGGAGTATCTGTTTTTAAAATATAAATTCTCAATAAATGTGGCACTGCTCTTATGCATTTGGATAGAACTACACAAAATTCTACTAAAGTAAAAAGCTTGGCACCCCACCTGGCCCGCAGCGAGTGTTCAGTGAGTATTTCGCTCATCATTTATTCATTCCCACCTAGGCTTGAATGTGGAGTATAAGAGCCAATGCCTCTGGAATATCAGAGCAACGCCCAATTTTAGTTGAGGACAACAATGCCCTTTCCTTAGCCACTATTCGATTATAACCTAGTTGCCAGAGACTAATAAAATGTGCTTCTATTTGGCTAGATATAAGCCAAGTGGATAGAAATTTCAGGGTGGGAAGGATTTTTTTGTCTTGCTCAAAACTTAGAGCAGTGTTCTCTAATTTTTTTTTATTTTGCACACTTCTACCAGTAAAAAGTACCTGACCACATATCCTCAATATATGCATAATTATTTATTTATAAATTTTATACGTTTATTGTCATACTCATGTATATGTACTTTTACAAAAACTCATCAGATATAATATAATAAATATATATTTATATTTATATAAAGGGGAATATAATAAAGAATAGCAGTAGAAGTTCTTGTTTTCTTTCCTCACTCAAACAAATTGCTTTATAACTAGACCACTGGCTAGGGTGCCGGGGTGGCTCATTAGGTTAAGCAAACTGCCTCCTGATCTAGACTCAGGTCATGGTCTCACAGTTCATGGATTCAACCCCTCTTAGGATTCTCTCTCTCCCTCTCTCTCAAAATAAATACACTTCAGAAAAAATAATAACCAGACCACTGGCTGAAAGATATACAGCTTGTTCTAGAAGCCTTGGTAGGGGCAAGGTCTTCCAGGGTAAGTTCACTGAGTGCATGGGACCCCCACTCACCCATTGACCCACTCCCTTCAATTAATCCTATCAAAAGTAACTGACTTTAAACTCTTAAGGGATGCCTGGGTGGCTCAGTTAAGTGTCAGACTTTAGCTCAGGTCATGATCTCATGGTTCATGAGTTCAAGTCCCGCATTAGGCTCTATGCTGACAACTCAGAGCCTGGAGCCTGCTGCTTTATGAGTTTGAGTCCCACGTTGGGCTCTGTGCTGACAGCTCAGAGCCTGGAGCCTGCTTTGGATTCTGTTTCTCTCTTCTGTCTCTGCTCCTCCTTCGCTCTCTCTCTCTCTCTCTCTCTCTGCCTCTCTCTCTCTCTCTTAAAAATAAACTCTTGAGAAAAAAATTAGAATCCAGACATAGAATGATGATTTGAAAGGCTTTATTTCCAGAGGAACCAGCTTTTTATGGTCACACTAAATGCTGTATTACACTCCAAATGAAAGGAACTAGACTTCTGATTATACTGTAGGATAAAGAGACAGGCAACAAAGCCGCAGCGCATCCTTGAAGCATGCCAAAGTCGTTTAGTGAGGAAAAGAGGGCTTTATCTCACAAGGCCATAAACGCTGAAAAAATTAATTTTTCATTCCAGGAAATCAGCCGTCATCAACACGCACTTTGCAAAATATTTAAGATTTGTGATAATAACAAGTACTGCAGTGGCACTCTGTGTGATTCTCCACTTTGGCATTTCCCATTACCGTGGCCTAAAGAGAAAGGGGGGAAAAAGTGGATGGATGGATGGATGGACAAAATTGAAAAATGTTAAATACAATTGTCTGTAGTCATCTGTACTAAATAGATGCTTGCTACATTTGTACATTCTCCATTTCAGCTAATATTTCACTCTAAAACATTGGGTTTGCACTATGTATGCTATCCTCTCTTCCAGCCTACCCATTATCACCTCCACAGCTATTCCTTTCATTCTGAATAAATCCAGCCTGTCCCCACAAGGTTATTCTTTTGATTAAAGGGGAGAAGTCCTTGTACAAATGCCCAGCAAAGATGGGTCATTAGACACCTCTGACATTAAACCCCATGGATGTGTTCTGAGGACATTTCTCTGGCTGGACTGTTAGAAAGCTGCTGGGGCCCTTTAATTCTCACCTTGGTAAAGGCTTTGGCCACACAGCATGTGGCTTCTGAGGTGATGTTCTTTGGGACCAACATTGTCTTCTTGGACCTTGCTGGAGTGGGGTATGCTCTGGAGAAGCAGCAGCCCATGCATTGATAAATTGGGGCACCCAACTTGGAGAAGTATTTGTTTTCCTTTAGCTTGCATTCTGGGCACCCTATCACCAAAAAAAGGCAAAGAGTAGAATAATCCAAGGATGATTCAAAAAGAAACTGAGGAACGCCTGGCTCCATGTGACTCTTGATCTCGGGATCATAAGTCCAAGCTCCACACTGGGCATAGAGTTTACTTAAAAAAAATTTTTTAATAAAATTAAAAAAAAATAAACTGAATTTTTCTTTATTATGAGACAGTAAATATTCTTTTTATATTGTAAATAAAAGGAAAATAATAAACACTGTTAATCTTCATGCATATAATCTATTTGTATTGATTATAGTTATTTTCATGGGAAACAATTTTTGCAGATATGTGTAGGAGATCTCAAGAGTAGTAGTTTCTCATATAAATATTTAAAAAAGAGTAGTGGTTCCTCTTTCTTCAACCATGGATTCTCTATCCCAATGCTAATGGCATGCCTATAAGGAGCACAAAATATGACAGATGAAAACACCATGTTCATCTGAAAGGAGAGTTTTGCCCAGAGGCGAAATATTTTCCCCTTTAGAATCTGCTATTGTTTTTCCCCATGGAAACTCCAAATATTGACAGAGAAAAATATGTCAGAATTAAGAAAGCTTGTTGAGTGTAGACAGCTGATATTGGATGGAGTACCCGCACTTGAGAACTGAGATTAAAATATTACCACTTGTCTAAGAAAAACCATAACCAAGAGTAGGTCACAGTTTCTTAGCAGATGGACTTATATCAGCTTCTATATGAGATTTTTCAAACAATACAGCAAAATAAATGTACTGCACAAAATGGTTTTGTTTTTCTCACTTGTTAACTGATGTGAAAATTCATCAACAAAAGTAATGTTGAAATCTTCTCAAATCTGAGAGAACTGTAAAAAAAAACTGAGCTAACTGAATAAGGAGCATTTTCTGCTTGTAAAACTCAGATAAAAAATAATATGGAATCTGTTTCAGATGACAATGTATATGCTGCTATTTAAATGGACATGTTAGATAAACTTCACTATAGATTTTCTGAAACTAATTTAACTTCATGTTTACAATCTAAAAGTGCCTAGGTATGTATCCAGCAGCAAAGATTTATCACATTTAAAAAGGAAGTAGAAATGTAATTAATGGAGTTATTGACATATATCTAGAAATGTGTGTTTTCCCTATTGCTGAAAATCTGTTTGGTCACATACCCTGCATTGTAAACTCTCCATCAGGAAAAGAATGGAGACTATGCAGAAACACAGAGAGTATGGCCAGAATGACAGCTGCATATTTTCTGTAGTAATCCATGGCTCTCCTGCAAAACAGAAGAGGAAGAAAAAAGTTACTCTAAAATAGGCTTACCAGTCATTACAACAACTAGTAGTTTCAGCATTACTATTAATAATAGTCATCGGTGTCTTGACCCCTCTTCTTACAGCTCCCAACACACTCTGGAGCCAGGTAAAGAAGAAAAAAAATTTCCTAAGGAAAAAACTAAGGCATCTAATCTTTCCATTTCTCATATAAACAAATAGAATTGGACTTGATGCTAATAAAAAAAATTCTCTTTTTAAATATATCATTCTGTCAAGCCTCAGTGTCCTTATTTGTAAGACATGAAACTTAAACTAGATAATATCTAAGAATACAGACAGAGAAATAATAGATGATAGATAGATAGATAAGCTCATATAAAATAAATAAGCTTATATACAATGTATAAATTGTACAAGCAGATGAGTTCATCCTTCCCATTCCTATATTGTCAGGTGGAAGAATAGAAGGAAAGGACAATGTCTACCCTTCTTTTTATTCACTGGTGGTAAATGAGCTCTAAGTTTCATTATCAGTGTGCAACAGAAAATGCTAGCCTAGCAATGTGGCAAGAGTAGACAGCAGAGAATATTTATCAAAGTTTTCCTAACTGCACTTCTTGACTTATTTATACCTGTAGATACAGCTTTACCTGAGCATTTTTAGTGCTTAAGATCAGGCTAGCCAAAGTCATCTGAGTGACTGACCATATCCAGCATTGACAGCACTGCACCTGAGAATGGGAAGACAAGGAATGGACTGTGTCCCCACATGTCCTAGAAATTTTTCATGTAAGATAAAATGGGCAAGTTTTATTCCTATTTTTTAAGTGAGAGTGTTATGGATTGCTTATGTTCAAACCATGAGAGATAAGATGAACAGAGCATCAATTACCAATAAAAAGACAATTCAGAATATTTAAAGGAGAATTAAAACCAACTTTACACAATCTATTTTAGAAAATAGAGGAGGAAGGAATAGTTCCAACTCATTTTGTGAGACCAGGATTACCCTGACACAAAAATCAGACAAATTCAGAAAGAAAGAAAGAAAGAAAGAAAGAAAGAAAGAAAGAAAGAAAAAGACTAGTATACATCATGAAATTAGATGCCAAATCCTAAACAAAATAATAGCAAATTGAACCCAGCAATGTATAAAAAGATTTATACATGACCAACATGGAATAATTCACATATGCAAGGCTGGTTCAGTATTTGAAAATCATTTAATATAATCTACCATATCAACGGGATAAAGAAGAAAAAAGTCATATGATTTATCAGTTGATGCAGAAAAGCATTTGACGTATTCAATACGCTTTCATAATAAAAAGTATCAGCAAACAAATGTTTTTCTCAACTTGATAAAGAGCATTTATAAAAAACCTGGAGGTAATATCATACTTAATGGTGAAAACTGAATGTTTCCCCCCCAAGACCAGCAATGTGGCAAGGATGTCCACTTTCACCTCTGTTATTCAATACAGTACTGAAAGTTCTAACCAGTGCAATATGGCAAGAAAAAGAAATTAAAGGCACACAAATTGAAAGGGAAGAAATACATCCTTATATGTAGATGACATGATCATCTATGTTAAAAAAAAAAAAAAGGAACTTACAGAAAAGTTCCTGGAACTAAGCAATGAGTTCAACAAGATTGCATGACATAAGATCAATACACAAAATTAACTGCATTTCTTCATACTAAAAACAATAATGTAGAAACAAATTTAAAACACAATACCATTTGCAATTGCTCCAAAGAAAAGAAAATTACCTAACTATAAATCTACAAAAATATATACAGGACTTGTATGCTGAAAGTTACAAAATACTGATGAAAGAAATCAAAGACCTAAATAAATGGAGAGACATAGCATGTTAATGAATTGGAAGACTCAACATGATAAAGATGTCAATTATTTCCAAACTGATCTTTTTGTTAAATGAAATGTCTATCAAAATCCCAGTACAGCTTTTATAGACATAGACAAGATTATTATTATTATTGAAAGGCAAAAGATCTACAATAGCTAAAACGATTATAGAAAGCAAGTGGGAGGAATCACTGTTCCCAATGTTAAGACTTAGTATATAGCTAATCAAAACTGTGTGATATTGGCAGAAAGATAGATACATAGACCAATAGAACAAAATAGAGAACCCAGAAATAGACCTACACAAATATGGCCAGCTGCCTTTTGACAAAGATGCCAAAGCAATTTAACAAAGAAATTCAACCTTTTCAACAATGGCTGCCTGTACAATTGGACATCCATAGACAAAAAAAAAAGAAAAAAGAAAAAAGAATAATGTAAACTTCATACCCTGTATGAAAACTACTGAAAATGAGTCAAAGACAAATGTAAAATGTGAAACTATAAACATTTTTTGGAAAAAAAATAGAAAAAAAATTGGGGGGATCAAGGGCTAGGTTAAGAGTTTTAAGAGTTAACAATGAAAACATGACCCATAAAAGAAAAATTGATAAATTGGACCTCATCCAAATTATAGGTTAATCCTTTGTTAAGAAGATAAAAATACAGGGGCACCTGAGTGGCTCAGTTATGCATCATTATGCACTCTTGATTTCAGCTCAGGTCATGATCTCGTGGTTCTTGGGACTGAGCCCCACATTGGGCAGTGAGGAGCCTTCTTGGGATTCTATCTCTCTCTCTCTCTCTCTCTCTGCCCCTATCCCCCTTGCTCATTCTCTCCCTCTCTCAAAATAAATAAATAAACTTAAAAAAAAAGAAGATAGAAATACAAGATACAGACTTGAAAAAAATATTCACAAGCCACATATCAACAAAGGGCTAGTATCTAGAATATATAACAAACTCTGAAAAGTCAACAGAAAAAAATCCAATTAGAAAATGGGTGTTGCAGCAGAAAGGATATATGGATGGCAAATAAGGACATGGAAAGTATTCAACATCATCAGCCATCAGTAACAAGCAAATTACAGTGAAATATTAAACTACAGTGAGAAATAAAACTACAGTGAAATATTATATACCTACCAGAATAGCTAAAATAAAAGACAACGATAATACCAAATGCTGGCATGGATGCAGAGACACAGGATAATTCAAACATTACTCATGGGAATACAAAATGGAAAATCATTTATAAATTTCTTATAAAACTTACCATATAATCCAGTATTTGTACTTAGGCATTTACCTCAAAGAAAGGAAAATTGTGTTCGTATAAAACCTGTATATGAAGGTTCAGAGCAGCTTTATTTATAATAGCCAAAAACTGGAAACAATCCAAATGCCTTCAACAGATAAATGGCGACACATCCACACCAAGAAAGGCTATGTAGCAACTAAAAGGGACACATTATTGATATAGATACACATGTAACGTGGATGGATCTCAGATATTGTGTTGAGTGAAGGTTGCATACTGCATGATTCTGTTTATGTAACACTCTTGAAATAGTAAAATTAGAGAAATTCAGAATAAATTAGCAGTTTTAAGGAGTTAGTATTGGGAAGGGAGTTGATGGAGGAGAAGGTAGCACGAGTGAGTTGTGTGGTGATGAAACAGTTCTGAAGCTTGATTGTGATAGTTGTCACACTAATATATAATGGGATTAAATTACATGGAAACACACACACACACACACACACACACAACAAGTGAAATCTAAATAAGCTCTGTGGGTTGCACCAACATCTATTTCCTGGTTTGCACATTGTACTAGAGTTAGGCACAGTATTATCTTTGGGAGAAACTGGCTAAAGTATACCCAGGACTTCTCTGTACATATTTTTACAACTTCTTCTAAATCTATAATTCTTCAAAACAAAAAGTTTACTTTAAAAAAAAGGCATTCTAAAATAAAGTTTAAAATTGCATGAGTCAAAATTTGTGGTTATTTTTCATGTAGACTGACATAATAAGACCATATTTTTGCCAAAAGTTTATATCAACCTATACATCTTTTAAGAAAAAATTGTCAGACAGCAGTTTAAACATATAACAGTTTATGTACATATGTACATATGTACAACATAACAGTTTAAAATATAGAAAAGCAAACTGCATAAATATAGGTAAGGCTAAAACAAAGGTATGTTATTATTTCTACCTGATGTATATATTTATACGTAAGTAATTATGGGTTTTATTTGTCTCCATACGTAATTAGAACTAACTAAATATTGTTCTAGATTGGTGGTTCTCAAAGTGTGATGTGGGGACTCTAAACACTTTTCAGTGGATTTGTGAGGTCAAAATGATTTTCATAGCAATACTGAGATGCTACTCAGTGTTTTCACTCTCAGCCTCCCAGGAGTGTTCAGAGATATTTTGTAGAAGCTACATGACATGTACATTGCAACAGATTGATTAAAGATATACATGAAAATCCAACTATTAGATCAGTCTTTTAAAAAAATATGAAAAAAAATTTTAAATGCCACTTTTCTCACTGATTTTTTTTTTGTTTTGAAAGTGATCATTTAAAAAAATTAATGTTGGGGCGCCTGGGTGGTGCAGTCGTTAAGCATCCGACTTCAGCCAGGTCACGATCTCGCGGTCCGTGAGTTCGAGCCCCGCGTCAGGCTCTGGGCTGATGGCTCAGAGCCTGGAGCCTGTTTCCGATTCTGTGTCTCCCTCTCTCTCTGCCCCTCCCCCGTTCATGCTCTGTCTCTCTCTGTCCCAAAAATAAATAAACGTTGAAAAAAAAATTAATGTTTATTCATTTTTGATAGAGAAAGACAGAGCATAAGCAGGGGTGGGGCAGAGAAAGAGACACAGAATCTGAAGCAGGCTCCAACCTCGGAGCTGTCAGCACAGACCCAACACAGGGCTCGAACCCGTGAACTGTGAGATCAGAACCTGAGCTGAAGTTGAAGGCTTAACCGTCTGAGCCACCCATTTGCCCCCCGGAAGTTGGCATTTTTTTTAATAAATATACAGTTGTGTTAATATGTGATAGGTTAATTGTGGTTGTTTTAAAATGAGTAAATGAGCGCCTGGGTGACTCAGCTGGTTAAGCAACCAACTCTTGATTTGGGCTCAGGCCATAATATCACAGTTAGTGAGTTTGAGGCCCAAGTCAGGCTCCATGCTGACAGTGTGAGGTCTGCTTGTGATCCTCTCTCTCCCTCTCTCTGCCCCTCCCCTGCTTCTGCATGCACACACTCTCTCACTCTCTCTCTCTCAAAATAAATAAATAAACGTTATTCTTTTTAAAATTTTTAATGCTTATTTATTTGTGTGAGAGAGAGAGAGGGAGAGACAGCAAGGGGGGAGGGGCAGAAAGAAAGGGAGACAGAGGATCTAAAGCAGGCTCTGTGCAGACAGCAGAGACACTGATGAAGGGCTCAAACTCACGAACAGTGACGTCATGATCCCAGCCGAAGTCAGATGCCTAACTCACTGAGCCACCCAGGCACCCCTAAATAAATAAACTTTAAAATAAATAAAAAATAAATAAAACGAATAAATATGTTACAACTTTTTCTAACATAATTTCTAAATCAGTAAATATTGACAAATATAACTTCAAAAAATAATTCTTTGAACTCTTCAACAATTTTTAAGAGCATAAACAGTTTTTTGAGACCCAGAAGTCTGAGAACCACTGCTTAAGTGATACACAAAGCCACAAGAAAATTTTCAGAATTGAAACTAGTTTCCTTTTTTAAACTAGTATCATTTTTGTGCTTTGATATTGCAGCTCATATATTATGAAAATTCAGCATTATGCAGTGAACAATTATATCAGAATTAATTCAGAGAGAAACATTTATAACAAGATTGCAGAATGTGAGAGCATGAAGTCAATGCACATTTTAGAATTTGCTTTATGATAAAGTGAAAAGAAGATTGAAAAGGCAGAACCAAAGTCACCATCAAAGTCCCCATTGCTGTAGCGCTCAGTAACAGAAGTGACTTTATTTTGAGAAGAAATGAGATTAATCAAGCAGAAAAGGATTAACCTCCAAATCTTGAAAACATTTTAATAAATGTTTTTATCATTCTAATCACCTTTAGATCTTTCTGTTTTGGAATTTGGAAGGAAAATATTAAGAATCAAGACAGGGAAAATAATTACATTTGGCTGAGATTTATGCTATCTTGCAAAATGTGCTCAAGCGAAATCAGATTTACTACCCCAACCTCTTCTGGCATTCCAAGCGAGTACCTTGCAGACATCACAGACTGTGCACATCTGACCCCACAGTGCACCTGCAATGTCCACTAGACATGGTTTTACCTCCTGCCCCCTGACACATCAGAATGATGTCAGTCCAAGAGAATGTGTGTTCTCTCACCTTGGCCCAGTGCCTTTCTCCCCCTTCTCAGTCCATCCACCTCAGTGCTTTAAGGATCCGCCAAGCTGCCAGCTTCCCTGTGAAGGTTTTACCCAAGCCCAAAGCCAGAATACATAATTGTCTCCACTGCATCCACCTATCACTTTGCTCAGAATTCTTAGACGAAGTTCCACAATCTGCCCTGATCTCTAGCCCGTTATGTATATGTTTGTCTCTCCATTTCTGTGAAAAGCTCCTAAGGGTAGAAACTAGGCCCCTCTGACCTACCACCACCCCAGCATAGGGCCTTGTACAGACTAGATGTAAGTATGTTGCACTGGGAATTTAGAACAGTAATAATAATATAACCCAAAGTTGCTAATGTAGAGTTCTCATTAAGGAACAAGATAACTCTTGAATGAGGACTTTGAGCACATGTTTAATAAAATAAAATAATTTCAAATAATAAATTCATTAGAGGCCTTATGTTCTCACTTAGTTCTGCAATTTGTAGCTGGCTAACATGTGAACCTATAGGTGGTAAATATGCCACAGATAGAAGCCATCTCTCTCTCTTTTTTAAGTTTATTTATTTTGAGAGAGAGCAAGCACAAAGGGGAGATGAGCAGAGACGAGGGAGAAAGAGAATCCCAAGCAGGCTCCCCACTGTCAGCACAGAGCCCGATGCGGGGCTCAAACTCACTAACCTCGAGATCATGCCCTAAGCCAAAATCAAGAGTCAGATGCTCAACCAACTGAGCCACCTAGGTGCCCCCAAGCAGAAGCCATCTTATGCAAAGATATAAAAGTCATAAAAATTCAAAAGAAAGCATTCATAAAAAGCATACATAAGAGCTTCAAGGTTTAAACTGGGCATCTTCTTAGTTTATATCAAACTATATGTGTGCACAAATTTGGATTCTTGGTAAGACTGTGGGGAAAACATAGCATTCTTAAAAGTATAAAAGAATATTATTGCTATAATTTACTATTATTATTTAATGTTTTCATAATATTATTCATTGTGATTATATATAATATATTAAATGACTTATGAAACAGGTAAACGCTCTATCAGCATACCATACAAGCTAGTTAGATAGACCAAGTACCCTACACATACACACACACACACAATTCACATACCACTTTTGGAGATGCAAAACAGACACACCCCTTTTTGATATGGAAATGGCACACGTACTCTCATACTGCAGAGCGAATTTAGTCTAAGAGATATTTTTGTGGCCTTCTTTGGAACTACAACCTGCTATCACATGAAAACTTAGGGGCAATGAATAACCAGGGGGCTTCTCTTTGCCTCCTCTGCTCTGTTTTCATCTTATAAAGTAAGATGCCTGTCTATCGATAATCCTGGCCTATCTATCCTATTATGGAAAGACTTCAAGGCAAATTGAATATCTTTTCACATACTTATCCATGGGTAGATGTGCACGTCTATATGTGTGTACCTATCTGCTCACATATGTATACATACACATATGTATACACATATATGTAGATGTACACATATGTAAGAGACTGTGCCAGGAAGACTACAAGTGCCTGGTACAATGTGACATCCTGCCCTTCACTTGCAAAGATGCTGCCGTTGCTCCCTCACTGCCAGAGTAAAATTTTCGGTTTTTCTAATGTTGGTGATGGCAGGGGTGACTCATCCATACTCTCCACATGGGGAAGCCCATCTGACTCATAGCACACTTTTGAGATGACTGGCTACGATTAGAAGCACAATTCTTTGTTAACAAAACAGTAGAAATCTAACTGACTTCTAGAGGGTTAACCCAAGGCTTCTCCTCATTAGCTCCATCTAACCCAGCTAACTACCAAGGAGGGGACAAGTAGGCTGCCTTTAATGAACATAACTAATGAAGGGGAACCCTGAAAATAAAGCCTTTAATCCCTAGCGCATTGCCTGGAATGAGGTGGGCATTCAATAATTGTTTATTAAACAGAGGATAGGCCTGTAAGTTTTAGCATCTTGCCTGGTGCCAAGGACATGGCCATAGTTCACCTTGATGAAAGATTTTTTTTTTAATTTTTTTTTTCAACGTTTATTTTATTTATTTTTGGGACAGAGAGAGACAGAGCATGAACGGGGGAGGGGCAGAGAGAGAGGGAGACAGAATCGGAAACAGGCTCCAGGCTCTGAGCCATCAGCCCAGAGCCTGACGCGGGGCTCGAACTCACGGACCGCGAGATCGTGACCTGGCTGAAGTCGGACGCTTAACCGACTGCGCCACCCAGGCGCCCCTTGATGAAAGATTTGAAGGAGAAAAGCCACAAGGGAAAGTAGAAGGTTTGGAATCCATCTTCCCACAACTTCCACCAAGCATCCACCTCCCGCTGAGTGACCGTCTCGGCCTCCTCCGGGTGGATGAATTTAAAGAGCCTGCAGTCAGTAGTAGGGGATCCCAGCTTGGAGTGACCCTGGCAAGTATTTTTCTTTCCTCGTGTGCTCTACTTGCAGCAAGTGAGTTTCTACCTTGTTATTGTAGCATGTTCTGCACCGCGGGTCCAGCATGAGCGTCTTTCATGATCCGATGCTCCAGCCCCTAGTCTCAGTAAACCTCCAGCTTCCCAGTTCTTCCACGTAGACATTCAAACACTGCTCCCAGGTACCACAGTGACCTTCAGACCCATTAACACCTTCACAGATAGTTTTTCTAAAGGTGGTGATGTGGATGGCTGAGCAATTGGGGGAACAAGAAGAGACTGCTCGATGCTCCCTCAATGTGTCCCCAGTCATCTCATCCACTCTTGGGTATAGGTAATTACTGTTTTCTCTATCTTATAAAAAGATGAGTTTGGGAAAAGTTGACAGGAGCTCGGTGTTATTAAGTGCAACATTTAATGTCCAAATTGAATATGTGAAAGATTTAAAGACTTTGAATAAGCCCCTGCTACCTGCCAGCACTATGCCAAGTATGGATGACACAAACAGGAAGAAGTCTCCCGCTCTCTGACCCAGATACAAAAGCAAGTCACCATGAGAGGGAAGAAAGCTGGAATGAGAGCATCTGTGGACATGGAGGCATTTGCTGGGCTGAGGACATGAAAAGGGAGAGATGACAAGCAAATGACAATAAAGAGCATCCACTTGATGGAAAAAGAATCACTACAGCAGCAAATATATACGTTAGTATCTTGATATTTGTCCAGGAACTTCATGGATTCGGTGGTCCTCAAAATTCACACAGCAGGTAGAGGTCCCTGTGCCTCAAAGTGCCCCAGGATCCAGAGGAAAATAAGGCTTAGCGAAGCCACACAGCTTGCTGGCAATATTTGGGATGGATTTCTGTCTCTCAGTCACTTAACAGTGCTTTGTGCCTCTTTTGTCTGGGCTGCTGACACGCCATCCTGACTGAGGAAGACCCAGAAACTTCAGGACCACGTCAGGCACGGCCAGGGCCACATGGGCAAGCACCAAAAGCACCCAGGAAGCCAGGATAATGCTGGTGGCACCACCACAGGATCAACTTCCACAAATATCACCCAAGTGACTTTGGAAAAGCTGCTATGAGGCATGACCACTTAAAGAGGAATCAGAGCCTCAGCCCAACTTTCAACCTTGATGAACTTCGGACCTTGATCAGTGAGGGGACACGGGTAAATGCCGCCAAAAACAAGACTAGAGCCGTTTCTGTCATTGATGTGATGAGGTTGGGCTACTACAACGTTTTGGGAAAGGGAAAGTTCCCAGAACAGCCTGTCATCATGAAGAAGATTCAGGGCCAGGCCGGTGGGAGTTGGGGGGGGGGGGGGGGGGGGGGGGGGGGGGGGTGGTTGGTGGTGGATTGGGAAGAGGAGCCTGCGTCCTGGTAGCTTGAAGCCATGTGGAGGAAGGTTCATTAAATGCTAACAAGTGCTTTTCAAAAAAAACAAACAAACAAACAAACAAAAAGTGTTTTGTGCCTTCACTAAAGTTTTAAAGGGAGCCAGCTTGTTTTCCAAATGAAATGGAGAGAAAAGGAATGGGAAACAAGGATCTCATGGACAGAAGAAATATACAGCACAACTTATACAACTATGCTTTACCAAACACAGGTGTTTCCATAAAGAAACACTGAACAAAAGATGACCTTAAAACTCATTTTAAAAATAAAGGGAAAAATGTAAGCAGGAATTAGAAGAAAACTGAAAGGCTCATGGATTTATAAAAATGATTTCAATCCCTTTATGACCATTCTTGTAACAATCATACCTTGAGAAGTTTCTTTTCTTTTTTTCTTTTTGAGAGAGAGAGAGCACACAAGTGTGAGCATGGGAGAGGAGCATGGTGGGGGCACGGTGGGGTGGGGACAGAGAGAGAAAGAGAGAGAGGGAGCTCATGGGGTCATGACCTGAGCTGAAATCAAGAGCTGGACACTCAACCAACTGAGCCATCCAGGCAGTTTCTTCTCATCCTGAAAGGTTTCTTTTTTTCATTAAATAAATTTAAGGGTCATATAGTAAAATGTGTACTTTCTACTTCATTATTTAAAGGCACTTTACAATGTTAACTTAATTATGTAATTAAAATCTTGGTTTTCCCATTACCCTCTGATTTTCCTAGCACATCAGTCTGTTTTTAAATTGTCTGCATACTAAATCATAGAAATAAGAAATTTTGATAGGACAAACTCTATGCACCATAAAATATTGTTTTAAATGAGAATTTCAAATGTTTGTTGTTTAAAAATACCCAATTTTTAAGATTAAGATTATTGTAGTAATAAATGCTGTCAAGGATCAAATACTGGATAGTATCGATTTATCACTCAGTAAAGTAAAATAGCCAAAGGCTAGAAAAGTTTTATATGGAGCATGATTAGAGTCATATAAGAATGTTTCTTATAACTTTTAAAATTCGTGCATTGTATTTTGTCATGTTTATCTAAGCTATTTTTATGCAGTCTTTTGACACACAAACTTTAATTCCCATTTAAAAGCATTAAAGCATTAAAACATATTTCATTTGCCTTGAAGTTTTTCAATAATGGAATAGACAGACCAGGATTATTGATTTCTCCTCCCTCGCACCTGACTTTATAAGGATTTTTTTTTCTGTGATAAAAACACCAGAAGAACTTCAAAGAGAAACTCCTTTGTTGTTCCCGGCCCCTAAGTTTCCATTGCTATGGCAGGTTGTGCTTCCCAAACATGGCAACAAACATCTCTCTCAACCTAGGTTCCTTCTGCAGTATGACCTTGCCACTTCCACATCAAAACATGGTGTGTCTATTTTTGTGCCCCACTTGATGTTGATGGATCCTCTTACTACTTAACCAATAGAATATGGCAGGAGCAACATTGTGCCAGTTGTGCTGTATCCCTGCAGTTCCTGCTTCCGGTCTCTTAGAAGACAGTTGCTGCTACTCTGAGCCCACCATCGGTAAGAAGCCAAGACACATGGAGAGAGAAAAGAAGGCCAAGAAGTAAGAAATGAAGAAGCCATCCTGGATGACCAGTCCAGTGGGGCCTCCAGATGACTCCAGCCCCAGGCACTGTCTGATAGCAAATACACGAGAAACCCGTTTCTCACCCTGCCCAGGTGAGCCCAGGCCACCTACAGAACCATGACAGAATAATAACTTGTTGTTTTACCCAATAAGTTTTTGGGTAGTTTGATGCACAGCGATAGATTACTGGAACAATTATCTATCGCTCCCTCTTATAACAAAAATTTTTCCTCCAGGGTCTGAAATATAGGACTCCAATCTTGCTTTTCTGCTTTCTCCTCTTTCTACTTTCTCCTTACTTTTCCTCTGTGGATGGTTATTTATATAACACATATCCAGTTACTCTATTTGGGAAATGTAGCAATGTGTGAAAAAATGTTGGAGTTAGCGTTCTACACAGTATCTGCAATACTGGCTTTGGTAATAATAATAACTATACTTTAAAAATAATGCCTACAGTTAATGGAGCACTTGTGTGTGATAAATGTTCCTTTGGGCACTTTGAACACACAAACATATTCAACACTCATGACAATCCTGTGAAGTGTTATTCTCATTTTGGCAGATAATGAAATTCTTGAGGCAAAGTAACCCATACAAAGTCACAAAATGTTTTGCTGGTGGAGCCAAGATTTTAGAACATCTCTTTATAACTCCAAACTCGAAGCTCTGAACCACACTTCACTATACTGCCTGCAAATCTTTATATTTTACAATGAAGTTCTTAAATGATTTTTTCAGATGGTATGTCCCTAAATAAGATGCTGACATTTTTTGTTTAGAGCAACATTATATTGTGCCAGCTTAAATATAACTTGCCAATGCAATTTTTTTATTTTACATATTTGTCTGACTTCACCTTCTTCAGAACAGCCTTAAGAAAGCCATTTCATTTAGATCGAGAGGCATTTTATACTTGATCAATTATGAGGACTAGTGTCTGATTGTGGGAGAAAGGGAGAAACATTGGCTTTCACATGCATTCTCTTGTTTGATTCTTTTTACACCTCTGGGAGGAAAGCATTCTTATGGCACCTATTTTATAGACCAGGAAACTACACTTCAGAAAACTAAAAAGATCTGCCAAAGTCACTTGGAAAGTGATCTGATCCTAAGATCGTGCTTTTCCACCTGTACTACCCCTACAGCCCAGAGGTATATAGTTAATCCATTACCTCCTTTAGGACATTGATTTACACATAGATCATGCTGTTACAAATGTCTTTTGCATTTTTTTCCAAAGTTTATTTATTTTTGAAAGAGAGAGCACAAGCAGGGAAGGAGCAGAGAGAGGGGGAGAGAAAGAATCCCAAGCAGGCTCCATGCTGTCAGCCCAAAGCCCGATGCAGGGCTCAAACCCACCAACTGTGGGATCATGACCTGAGCCCAAATCAAGAGTCAGACACTTAACCGACTGAGTCACCCAGGTGCCTTGTCTTTTCTATTTTGACTCCCAACACTGCCCTTGGTTCCACTCTCAGTTCAGCCTAAGCCCCATCTAAACCCTCACTTTCTCTTAGACCCCAGCGTATTAAGGATGGTGGAGCATTTTTATACTGTTATCTCTGAGTCTGATGAACCGAGAATGACCAGATTACTTTGTGCAACATTACAATAGGTAATGCTGAAATGTTATACACCAAACCCAGAATTTGCAAGGGTCATAAATTGATAGCAAACTACCCTAGGATTCACAGTCTGTAAAAACAGAAGTTTGGTGCTATGGGTCATACTGTTCTCAATGGAAATCTTGATTGCTCCACATTTTCTCTTCGTGAAAGTCAGATTTATCTTGATCTGTTTTTGAACAAGATGCACATTAACCTTCTAATTTTGCTATTTCTATTTCCCAGCTCTTACTTTGAGTTTTCACGTAAATTTGAGTCCCACATTTATAAGAAATGTGCAATGAAACCAAGAATCTGTTCTGGAACATAATCAATTGCTTTTCTAACATTGTTCGCATGCTACCTTTTTCAGCAGGAAATGGTAAGAAATATGACTCAAAATTTCAAAAACTCTGTTACCGAAAAGAAAAGAAAAGAAACTTAAACCAAAACCAAAGTTAAAATTGAAATGAAAGCACATGAACTTTTCATAAATGGTAACTGTTCTTATCTCTTTAAAATAATTCAAGACTATATAGCAACATATTACAATGCAATTTGGGTGACCAATAGTTTGAATAATTGATTTGGTATTAGGTCAAGTAATTATTTAAAAGACATCTTCAGAAAATTAAGAAGATTCCTTTGTTCTAATATAAAATATCTTATTTTTGAGTGAGGAAAGGATTGGAAGTTCTTAGGGAATGAAAGTTCCTATGCAGATTAAATGGAGCTTCCACATTCCGAAAGGACCCATAATTCTTCCATGCGCCCAAATCCTATTCCTCGACACAGACAAGAGAGCACTTTTATTTTCTAGTCTCAATTTCTCAGTAAGCTGCCATTTCAACTAGTGCTCATGTAAATATAACTAAGGTTAGCAAAAGTGTCCAGAAACTCTCACTGGAACAAACCAACTGGATTTGGTCAAGAGATTCAGAATTACAAGGTCATCAGTAATAGTTGGAGAAATAGCACTGACTCTTATTTTTGTAGCATTTTATGAAAGAAGAAAATGGAAACAATGTTGTCCAAAAATTGTTAGTGTTGCTATATTCAAGTCTACAGGAGAACATGTACTCAAAAGATGTCAGAAGCTATGGTCCTTCAGCTGAAGAGGTGAGCTGCTTTATCACTGGTCAACTTGAAGATATAGTTAATGCATCATTTAAAAACTTATGGTAAAACAATATCAGCAACTTACATAATGTCTACTCTCCTTCTACCTGACCCCTGTAAGCCACTCAAACAAATGTCTTTCAAATGACATCCAGTATTTCTTGAGGAAATTTTTTAGATACTGACAGGCACTTGCACATCTCAGCAGGAGACATTTGGTTTCTGGTTTCTGTTAGATAACATCTTAGCCTGTGATCACAGACCACAGTTTTGCAGACTTCCTCCCAATTCAATCATGAGTGTTGAAAAGAGAAGGTGTAAATGTCTGTCTCTCTCCTCACTAAGGCTTATGCATAGTTGGCCTATAGTATTGAATATTTTACTCCGCACTCAATTAAAATCTCAAAAATTGTTTCATTCATATTACCTTCCTCCGGACTTTTTGCAGGATGTGTTCAGGGCAGTTGACCGTGGATCTGAAGAGGGATTTTGGCTTTGCCTTGTGATTTCTCAGTAACTACAGTTAATAAAGTCCTCACTTGTCTTTTATACCAGCAGAGTAATAAAAACTGCATGTTCCCACCTGCATCTAAGCCCAGGGATCAACAGTAAATTCCACCCAATGATTGAATGGTCCTTCATGTAATTACCATGACATCAATTTGATCTTATCTTGTTTCAACCCTCAGATCATTTTTTGTTTTGAGCCATTTTCAGGCGGTGGTGACTGCAAGGTCAGCCTATGAAAAGAGGGTACACTGTCATTTTCTACGTAATTTTATCAAGACTTGCACACAACATCCTGAAAGCTGACACTTTCCTATAAACAAGATCCTATGAGTATTGCATTTAATTAGCTAAGTACCTGATGTTTACTTAAAATAGGAGATGAGCTGTAAATTTCAGATAAAGATACAGAACATTTCCAGGCTTACATTATTCTAGGAGGAAACAGAAAAATAAAACCCATACCTATTTAGACTTTTCTAACATTAAATATGTATTTGGATTTGATAAGGATGCATAGAGAAAGAATGAGATGATTCTGAGAAGGACTGATTGGTTCTTAATATTGTGCCCTTTTTTTTTTTTTTTTCACTTTGATAAAGCTGTATTTCTTCTTAAACAAAAAAATACATGTTACGGCTTGCCAGCTATGGGACATTTAACTCCAAGATTCCCAATCCATGACTCTCTAAAACTACCATGCTCCTCAGGACTCAGCTATGGCTTTGACCCAGAGATTATATAATCCCTCAAAGGTTCCTCTTTCCATTTCTGTAGGAATTGGCATTAGATATAAACCACCAAGGACCTCCCCAGGGGAGGGTTTAGAAGATTCTTGTGATACAAAAAGCAACTCTTGTTTAACAAAAAGACACAGATCAAAGAAAGCAATGTTGTTCTGTGATTTATTATCTGTGATAAGTTGATTGTTTCAGTTCTTACACCTTTTCAGATTTCCATTATCTCCTTCCAATGGTTTCTCCTAGTATCCACTGTATCCATTTACCTTTGCCTGGTGACAGTTGCTGTCACCATTATTCATGAATTTCTATCATTTACATCTTGAAGGATTAGCAGTACATTCTCAAAGTCGCACACTTATTGTGGAAATCTCGTCTTTATAGCTCCAGGGGAAGGAAGTCTCTCTAGTCTTAGGGATAGCCTCCTTTTCCCTCCATTCAGACATTTTGTTCTATTCTTTCTCCTCCATTTGTGCCTTCTTTTGATCATTCTTTTTTTTTTATCTGCATGATTAAGTAAATAGGATGTTTCTTGTGTGCCGTTATGAAATTATTTTCATTTGGTTTATGATTTAGTAATGGGTTTCATTTTTATTTCATGTTTCTGCATAAGAATGAGGCATATTAGAGGATTCATATGAAAGTTTTCATAGTGTTTTTAAAGTTTACAGTGCTTTCATATTTAAAAAAAAATGGTGTGGCAAATAATAAATTAGACAAAAAAAGTTATTGAAACAGTCTCTTCCATGTGTGACTTCTCCCCCTCCCCAGGCCCCCAGTTTCCCTATTCAGGAGTCACATTTGATTCACTACATCCTAGACCTGAAACCAATATTATCCTATATGTTATTAAACTAGAATTTAAATAAGAACTTGAAGGGTGCCTGGGTGGCTTGGTCTGTTGAGCATCGACTTCGGCTCAGGTCATGATCTCACGGTTCATGAGTTCAAGCCCCGCGTCAGGCTCTGTGCTGTCAGCTCAGAGCCTGGAGTCTGCTTCAGATTCCATGTCCCCCCACCCCCCCCCCCATCTGTCCCTCCTCGGCTCATGTTCTGCCTCTCTCTCTCTCTCTCTCTCAAAAATAAACATTAAAAAAAAAACCTGAGACAAAAATAAAAGGAATGATGTTTTCAGTTTTTATATATATTTCTGCTTTTATCCTATGTATGTATATATAAGTAAATTATATCTAACTCCCCTTCCCCATTCAAATTCTCGTTAACAGGATAAACAGAATACAAGTTGGAGGAAATTGAATTTGTGCTCATAATTTAGGGATATTTCTTTCTGTTAACATAGTATAAATTGTAGTTCTTCATACCTTCAAAAATGAGCATCTATTACTTTTCATTATAATTGGGGAAATGAATTTTTAGTTAATGGGGAAATAACACTCTTCAATTACAACTGGGTAAAGTACCAATAGCAAAAATATGTTCTTAAGTCTCATTGTTTTATGTAGCTCCTTTCCTGTATTACTGACAGTTCTATCCTGTACCTGGCAGCTCGATTTTCCCTCTTCTTGGAGAACTGGTAGGGCCTGGTGGGTAAGAGATCCAAGCCACTCCTCATTCATTTATACTTACCCCCCAGATCCTAAAATTTGGAGTGCCCATTTCCAAGAAGGTAGACTGGCTGAAGACACTGGGATGACAGGGCAACTAGCCACCCCTACTGGGCAAGGTGCTGAAAGCCTAGCATGGTATGGAGACTATGTCAGGATCATCTTTACATAGTAGCAGGACACAGTGAGTTTTATGAGGTTATGCTAAATGCATGAATTTTTCCCAGTGAAGTTTTGTCATCTACGCACTGAATTTTTTTAAGTAACAACCTTTACAAGTGTTTCATATGCTTACTTGATTTGTTTCATTAAACCTAATTTGATCTTTCTAATAGCAAAGTGTGATATCACAAACACTATGCTATAATCAGAAGAACAGCTGAGGCATGATAAATGCTTGCTTTTTCAAGTAGTGTATTTTTCAGTAATCTCAATAACAAATTACATTACATGATTTTAAAGTTTCAAGCAACCCCAGAGTACATACAATGAAAAATAAGTCTTCCTTCTACCTCAAAACCTTCACTCCCTGTCCCAAAGTTAATTTTTAACAATTTCTTGTTTGCTGACATTTTCTATGTATATAGACATGTTTTCAGAGATTATACTGTGTCAGGCAGCAAGAATTCCTGTCCTTGCAAAGGTACTCCTAACTGGACTAAGAATCAAATTGACATGAGACAGATTAATAGGAGAAAATAAAATTTAATGGGCATTTGTACAGGGAATCCACATAGACATGGAAATTCCAAAGACAGTCAGGCAAAATGAAGTATATACTGTATGTCATTCTGAACTAAGGAGAAGGAGATAGGGGCCTGGGACTTTAGAGGAAAAGAATGCACTTTACAGGCAATAAGGAGAGCACATGTTTGCCCTGCAATACAGATGGGTCACTCAGATAAAATTTATCTCCGTTAATAATCCTTCTTCTGGGAAAGACTCACAATTTAGATTCTTCTGTGTGGTTAAAGGAAGGGGGGCAGAAGTTTCTCTTGACTCCACAGGGTCTCAAGTGCCTTCAGTGCCTTCAGCTCAAAATAATCCACATGCCAAAATGGCACATTCTGGGGCGGAGGGCTATACTGAACCCCTCCAACTGTAGAGAAATATAATATACGTATTGTTTAGTGCCCTGGCTTCTTTCTTCTTTTTATTTTCTTTAACATTTGTTTGTTCGTGTATGTTTGTATGTATGTATACATTTTAAGCACTCTCTATACCCAGCATGGGGCTCAAACTCACAACCTCAAGGATCAAGAGTTGCATGCTTTTCCAACTGAGCCACCCAGGCGCTCCTTTCTTCTTTTTAAACCTAATGATGTATTTTAGTGGGTTTTCCCACATGCAGATATGCAGATCTAACCATACTTTTTAAATAGCACAAAGGATTATGGACCATTAATTATTTAACCAGCCCTCTGTTAATGATCATTTGCATCATTTCCAGTTTTTTACTACTGTTAACAATGCTATAATTATCATCCTTGTTCTGGTTGTACATACAATCATAGTTCTAGAATACATTTTTATAAGTGCAATTGCTGGATCAAAGAATATGAGTATTTAAAACTTGTATAGAGATTACTCAAGTGCTTTGCACCATTCTTCAAAGCCGGTGCTCTAAAATATGTTAGTTTTATGAAATAGATAAAAAAAATAATTTTATTTTCATTTGCATCTATATAATTTTGAGCAGGGTTCAGCATCACTTCATAAATTATAGTTCAGGTGTGCCTGGGCAGCTCAGTCAAATGAGCATCTGACTCTTGATTTTGGCTCAGGTCATGATCTCAGTGTTATGGGATCGAGTCCAGGGATAGCCTCTGCCCTGAACATGGAGCCTTCATAAGATTGTCTCCTTCTGCCCCTTCCCCCTGCTCACACACATTCTCTCTCTCTCTCTCTCTCTCTCTCTCTCTCTCTCTCTAAAAAATAAAACATATAATTAAATAAAAATAAATTATAGTTCATTCGTGGGTTATTTTTCCATGAACTCTTTGTTCAAAAATCTTTCTCAGGGCACCCAGATGGCTCATTTAGTTAGTTGTCCGACTCTTGATTTGGCTCAGGTCATGATCTTGGTGTCATGAGATCAAGCCCCATATAGGGCTTCATGCTAGGAGTGGAGTCTGCTTAAGATTCTCTTTCTCTCTCTCGCTCTGCCTCTCCTCAACTCGTGCTCTCTCTCCCTCTCTCTCTCTCTCTCAAAAAAAAAAAATCTCAAGCTGTTAATTCCATCTTTAATTTTAAGCCTGACTTTTAACTCTTTTATGGTACTTTTACCATACAATAGTATATGTAGGCAAAGGTATCTATCTTTAACTTTTAGACTTGTTGATTTTATGTAATGCCAAGATACTAAAAAGAAGTATTCATTTTTTACTCCAGAATGTATACAGCTTTATTTATTTTCAGTTTAGATCTTTAACTCACCTATAACTTATTTGGGAATGAAGAGTGAAGTAGAAATCCAGCTTCTTTTTAAATCTAAATAGCAGGGAGCCTGGGTGGTTCAGTCGGTTAAATGACTGACTCTTGGTTTGGGCTCAGGTCATGAGATCAAGCCCTGCATGGGGCTCCACCCTGAGTGTGGAGCCTGCTTGGGATTCTCTCTCCCTCTCTCTCTGCCCCTCCCCAGCTCATGCATGCATTCTCTCTCTCTCTCTCTCTCTCAAAAATAAATAAATATACTTAAAAAAATAAATCTAAATGGCAAATCAGTTGTTATAATACCATGTGGGGAAGGAATAATCAATCCTTTTTCTTTCTGGGCTAATTTGAAATGTTACTAAATTCTCAAATATTTGGGGTCTAGTTTTGGGTTTTTTGCTGTGATTCATATTAATAAAAATTGTTCCATAAATGATAATAGATGTTCTAATTTGGTTAAGATAATTAAGTATTTGATTTCATTACTTAGTGCCTACCTATCAAGTTTACCAAGCAAAGTACATCACCAACCAAAGAGAAATTAGATGTAATTCATATCCTTAAGTTGCTAACCATTTGGTTGCTATAAATTGAGGTATTGGGACTTTCCCTCAACATTTCTTTGACTTACCATGAAGCTACTAAGACAGAATCTTGATTTCCTAACTTCCACTCAGCTCTTTGATGCTGTGTAGCTATATTTCTTGCAGTATGTCCCATTTCTCCACTAAATCAGAATTTTCAGGCTGTTTAAGATACATATTCCTGGGTCCCATCTGAGACCTACTAATCAAAATCTCTGTCAGTTGAGCCAAGAAATTTGCATTTTACATACCAAAGCTTGAGAACCATGACTGTACAACACTGTTTAGTAAGCCGGAAACATAGTTAAGAAACAATATGGTTTGTTTTCATCTTCGGCTGCCCCTGTAGCATAACTAAATTGAAAATGGTAAAGTCATTTGTTCAGCTATGTGAGTCTCCATTCCACAAAAACAGCTGAAACACGCAGCCATGGGAATCTACAATAAAGATAGCCCAAAACACCAAACAACTACCCCATGGTCACAGACACAAAAACAGCAGCAGAGTTTCTTGGTTGAGATAAGATTTTTAATCAGCACAGCAGGTAAGGTGACTGACAGTCTGAAAGAACAACCTGAGATGTGATATCTAATACATGCAGCAACAAAATCTCCCCAGACTTGATGGACAAGAAGCAGACCAACTTGACCCATGCAAAGCAGCCAAGAATATTCTCCACTATTTCAGTCAAAACAGCATAGCCTAATCAATAATGCAAACATCCTGTTTCTCAGGCTAACAACCCCTGTCACTCGAACCCTCAGAGAGATAAAGAACCTGCTGGTACAATTATGCGTAATCTTCCTCTAGTCTGAAATGTCAATAGATGAGGCAAATAAGGCTGCCGAGAAAGGGAGGAAAATCTCACAGGTGAAAAGTAATTTGTTTAACAATTTCCCATTTCTTTCTGATTTGCACATATCTTCTGCTTCCATTCCAGAAAGCTTTTGGTGATGGGCTATCAATGAAAAGCTTCACAAAAGAAGCGGGTTTTGTACACAACCGAAAAAGAAGCGATGGTACTGATAGAGAGAGCTTCAGTTGTATTTATAGTGCAGTGTGGGAGACAGGCAAATGAGGTCCAACAGAACTTCCTACCCTAATTTTTCAGGGGAAGTCTTAGGAGACATTAGATGTCACGTGGGTTTGCCTAAAGCATCTCTGCCCTAAAGGGCTTGGCTATTTTGCCCTGAGGAGCTAGGGTGCTACATTCAGAAACCTGCATATTTTCCTTCTGTGGCTGAATGAATGGCCATGTGCAGGTTTAGAGACAGTGAAGAACTTGGTGGGAGAGAATTGGAGCCACTTTTATAAAGTAAAGGAGATTTCCTTTGGACAAAGTTTTTGGTGTGGCTAACAGAAATCCCGTTGTTCCTACAAAAAGGAGGGGCCAGCAGTGCCAGTTTTCCTGGCCTCAAATCTTGGTTTCTATTCAAAAGAAAATGTGTTTAAGGAAAAAGAGACCCTGTCACAAACATTATCCTGACATCCCCCTCCCCACATACCCAACCACCCTGGAGCTCAAACTGAATCGGAGGATGGAAAGAGTCTAATTTCAGCCCTTAATTGCTGCCAAACCCTTATTTGAGCTGGTGTGAGTCCCAGTCATCATTCATTGGGAGACTCTGCCTCCCACAGAGGCATCCCTCCATATTTCACCAGCATTTTAGAGGCCATGTGACTCAGCCATTACCCACCAACCCTTCTCTACACCCATATATTGCCCATAGTCACATCTTCAGGATAAATGTACTCTCTTGGATTTGGGGACCAGTTGGAAATAGGGGTAAAGGTTTCCCCACTTCATCCTTCTCTATGCCTGACCAGATTCCATGGGAGCCGTTTTAACTTGGATCACTCCATGAAACACTAAAGCTAGATTCCAAGGATAAAAAGAAGAAAGAGAAGGGGGAGGAAGTGTGGAAGGTAAAAAACTTTACCTGAAAAATACCTGAAAATTGTCAAAAGAATAGAATGTCATAAAACATAGCATTACAATTGTTGATAAAGAGATGGAAAAAACCAGTGTGGAGACTGACACCTAGAATTCAGAGAGTTGAGACAACACAATCATTATTTGAGTATGTGGCCCCCCCAAAACTGTATTTTTTAAATTAATTTTGTTTTGAAAATTATTTATACCCTTTGAGATAAAGATATTCTGGATGCGGTCCCAGAGCTAGGGTGGTAATCTCTGACCTCAAGAATAATCCATGCAAAACTAGTCCTCTCTTATAGTTCCATATGAAATCTCTATTCCAGACCTGGCATCTCTGTTGACCTTCATGGCAGTGTCTTAGTCCAGTGTACGAATTATCTATTGCTGTATAACCATTTACCCCAAACTTAGCACCTTAAGACATTTATTATCTCACATAGTCGCTCAGGGTCAGAATTCTGGGAGCCTCTGAGCCTGGAGGTTTCAAATCAGGGTCTTTCATGAGATTGCAGCCAAGTTATCAGATGGGGCTGCGATCATCTCAAGGTCCGACAGGAGTGAAGAACCCACTTGTACACTCACTCATGTAGTTCCTGGCAAGCCTCAGTCCCTCAACGGCTGCTGGGCAGGGGCAGGGGGTTTACCACATAGGCGTCTCCATGGAGCTGCTAACAACTTGTAGTTGGCTTTCCTGAGAGAGACAGAGAGAGAAAGAGAAGACACCCAAAACAACCACAGCCTGTGAGGATACAGAGGAACTGGACTCATACATTATTAGTGGGAATGCAAATGGTACAATCACTATAGGAAATAGTTTAGCAATTTCTTATACAGTTAAATATATATTTATATTATGATCCAGCAATCTCCCTCCTAGGTCCTTATTCAAGAAACATTTAAACATATGTCCATGCAAAGACCTGTATGTGGAAGGTTATAGTAGCTTTAAGCATAAAGCCAAAAATAAAAATAATTCAATTGCTCTTCAACTAGTGAACGTATACATACAAAGTATGGCACACCTATACATAGAAATGCTATTAAGCGATCCAAAGAAATGAACTGCTGATACATACAACACATGAATGAAACTCAAAATCGTTATGCTAAGGAAAGAAGCCAGACACAAAAGGCTACACAAAGTATGATTCCATTTATATGGCATTCTGGAAAAGACAAAACTATGGTACCAAAATCAGATTAGTGTTTGGAAGATGGGATGAGGGGATTGACTCCAAAGAAACACACACAAAAATGTCTATATCTTGAGTGTAGTGGTGATTACATGACTGTATATTTTTGTAGATACTCAAACCATACATCTTAGAAAGGATAGATTTTATTGTACATACATTATACATCACTAAAATGACTTTGAAAAATAATAAAAATAAGTGTAGGAAGGACATTTCATCAGAGACAACAGCAAAAGTCATGGAATTATGACAGTATGGTGCATGCAAAAAAGAGACTATAATATTACCGTATTCAATATTACGAGGACATGAGATTCAAAGCAACGAGTTGCAGACAGTGAAATTCTGACCTTTTCACATGCATCTCCAGCTTTCACCTCAAACTCAATATATCCAACACTAAAGCCTGCTTCCCTCTCTCCCCCAAAGGGTACCATCTTGTCTATTGATGATGTCATTTTCCTAGTCACTGAACTTCTAAAGCTTAGAATCATTCTTGACTACTTTCCTTACCCATCCTACCAAAACCAAAATCCATGCTACTCTCTTGCAGTGCTTTGGTTTTTGTGGTATTTGTGGTGGTGCAATGATGACAGTAGTGATTTTCCATTTCCCTCATATACCATTCTTTCTTACTCCACTGCTGTCATACGGTTCAGGCTTTTATTTCTTCTCACCAGGTTTGGCATGGCTGTCCTCTGACCTGTCTTGGCACACCTGGTCACTCTCTCTTCTTGCCAGATGAGTCTTCTAAAGATACCAATCTAGGGGCGCCTGGGTGGCTCAGTCGTTTAAGCGTCCAACTTCAGCTCAGGTCATCATCTCATGGTTTGTGAGTTCTAGCCCCGCGTTGGTCACTGTGCTAACAACTTGGAGCCTGGAGCCTGCTTTGGATTCTGTGAAGATACTAACCTCCTTCACTACATCCTAATCAAACACCTAAGGTCCTTGTCGATGAAAAGACCCTCTCCACTTAATCCCAATCTACTTTTTAAGTTTACTCCTCAATACACCTAAGTCAACAACCTGCTCAGGAGGCAGCCAGCTTGAGTTGTTCATTCCCACCTGTGTGCATTTTCACATCTTACAGCTCTTTCTGAGGTGACCACTGCTCTCCTCTCCACGTATTTAACTCCACCATGACACTGCACAAATCCTACCTCCCCACTCTCACTTCTCGCTCTCAAAGAGATCCCTCAAATCACACTATCTTCCTTCTCCAAACTTCAGCACTTATTGTTCTATCATTTGGGGTTTTAGGGTAACATTGATAATAGTAGCCAGTGTTTCTACAGCCCTTGACAGGCTTTTCAAAGCCCCTTCCTATTCTTCGTCCTCTTTGAGGTCTTCTCAACAAACCTATGAGACTATTCCTATCTCAGAGATAAAGAAGCTACAGCTCTATAATGCACAGTAAGTTGCCCAAAGTCCCATGGCTAAGTAGACAATTTTTAATATATTTTTTAAGTGAACAAATGAAAACAGAGCCAGAATATTGACTTGGCAATCAAGAGGAAGAGGCAGGATGTGTTTTATTTGCTTTTTTGTTTTGTTTTGTTTTGTTTTGTTTTGTTTAATAGTATCTTCTACTTAACCCAATGTATCCAAAGAGTCAGGACTGATTTTATTGGAGAAGAAACTATTTTAAATCCAAAAAAGACTACGTAAAGTCAAAATGTGACCATGATTACATTCAAACTGACCACTCTGTCTGCTCAGTCTTTGTGAGACTGGTAAGATAAAGGGCAGAATTTAATCTAAACACTTCAACAGATGAATTTTTAAAAAGCTTAAAACTGGGAAACTGTACCCTCAGCAAGCATATTTCTGCTTTTGCGGCTGTTGGAGTTGACTGTGTGGGAGAGTTAACTGCTGCGTAAAAAGTGAAATTAAAATTAAAAAGTTCTCATGTATATTTTTAGAGAACAGAAACAATTAAGATTAAATGTAACTCAAAATCCAGTTAGTAGAGTTGGCATTTAAATTGACTGTTTAATTAGCTGAATTCTATATGATTTGAGTAGTCACTTGAAAATGTCTTTCAAAGCAAAGCATTTTAATATGATATGCTTCAGTTCTTAGATGACCTGTATTACTGGATCTCCGTGTTCCCCTCTGGAATTGGCTTGTTCGGCAGTCTGAGTTAAGGAGCTCCTGGACTAATGATTTCTCAGAATGGAGCAGAAAGTGAATCTTGACAATAAAACACACTAGGCCTTGAAAAACTTCAGCTATCTCTAGTAAATCAAGGATTATAGGGAGAAACCTTTTTTCCATATTGAAGGCTTAGACTCCTAGCCTACATTCCATCTGAGGCACCAGGTGGGTGACTACCTTTGAGGGCATTGTTGAATCAGAGAATTCTTCAGATTGTGTTCCTGCTCTAAAGCACTTTTGGGGTGCCTAGGTGGCTCCCTCAGTTAAGTGTCCAACTTCGGCTCAGGTCATGTTCTCACAGCTTGTGAGTTTGAGCCCCATACCGGTCTCTGGGCTGATGGTTCAGAACCTGGAGCCTACATCCAATTCCATGTCTCCCTCTCTCTCTTCCCCTACCCTGCTCACAATCTGTCTCTCTCTCTCTCAAAATAAATAAACATTGTTTTAATTTAATAAAATAAAACACTTTTTAAACAAAAGACGCACTTTTAAAAACCCTCATGCACAACCATAAGAAGGCCTTTGAGAATGGATATCTAGTTCAATTCCTCTTTTTCATTTAGAATTAGACCAAAACCATAACCAGCAGATAAAAATCCAAACAGTTGTTTATTTTTTATTTATTTTTCAAAGATTTTATTTTTAAGTAATCTCTAAGCCCAAAGTGGGGCTCGAACTTACAACCCCTGAGATCAAGAGTCACATGCTCTACCAACCTGGTAAAGCCAACCAGGTGCCCCCAAATACTTTTTTAAAACTCCCCATGGAAGAGACTATCCAGATATTCACCAAATGTATTTCCTTTTCCAGTGCACCCTGATAAGCTACATTTTATGGACTTCCTTATACCTAGAAGTGGGATCATATGATCTCTTCTCGGGAATGAAATGTGAGAAAGGCTGTGTTACTTTGCCATCATGGCAGTCAGGAGGGGCATGCCTTCCCCATGTGCTCTCGCTTTTCCCCTGTGTGCCACCTGGATGATGCCAGGGCCTTGAAGGTGACACGTTGAAGCTGGCAGAGCCAGAGCATGGAAGGAGCCTAATGTAATCTTTAAAGGCCTGTATATAGGAGACCCTCCCACACATTGTGTTGCATAGCCCCGTACCACCCCACCTCCCACCACTGACTGCATTGATCTATGAGGTGAGGCAGAAATAAATTACACCTGTGATAAGGCACTCGGGTTTGGGGGATTATTAGACCACTGGGTACTGGCCTACCTGCTAACCCTACATTGACTTGAAAAGAAATTCCCACTCCCACTATAATTCACAACGCAATGTCTAAACAATGTTGCTCCATGTCCTTTTGAACTAGTTGCCTGTCATGGAGGCAAGTGGATCCTAACCTTTGCGGAGTCAAGGATTTTTTTGAACCTGGTAAAAATTCAAAATCCATTTCCCTTGGAAAATAAATACATGTATACTCAAAATTTTGCCTAAAATTTCAAGACGTTTTAGGAACTCCCAAGAAGCAGGCGCCTGGGTGGCTCAGTCAGTTAAGTGTCCGACTTTGGCTCAGGTCATGATCTCACCATTCATGAGTTCAAGCCCTACATTGGGCTCTCTGCTGTCAGCACAGAGACCACTTGGGATCCTCTATCCCCCTCTCTCCCTGCCCCTCCCCTATTTGTACTCTCTCTCTCTCAAAAATAAAATAAACATTAAAAAATCTATTAAAAAAAAAAACTACCAGAAGCTCATCAATAGATTCCCAGCAAAGATCCTTGCTATCAATAACTAGTGTATTAGAAATATAGAGGCTCTTTGAGTATGTATTAAATGTGTATTATTTCCAAGCTTTCCAATTTTACTCATCACTCCTTTCATATACAGCTTCCCTGTCATATTCATGCCTGTGATCTTTAGATTTTAAAAATGTAGAAAATTTAGTGTTTTAACATTGATGTTTCTCTCCCAAAGCAAAGATGTCAGTATAACAGTCCCAGTGCCAAACATCAATTATGTGACCATGCCTTTTGATGTCTGGATCGATTGTGAGCGGCCTCTACATCAGAACCATCAGCAATGTGATGGTCAATAATATTTTATGCCAGGCACTGTGCAATTGCTTTTGGAAACAAAATCTTAATTACCTAGCATGACCCTTGAGACCTTTTCAATTTTGCCTTGCCAAGCTCCCTAACTTCATTGCCATCACTCCCCCACATACACTTTTTATTCTTTTAATATCACACTGATTATGGCACACTGAATCTACCATGTTCTTCATGTCCCATGACTTTGCCCTAAATGTCCCTTCCTTTATTGTCCAACAACTCCTGTTACTCTCTAAGATTCAGTCCAAGTATCACCTTTCTGGTAATCATCCCTGGCCTGCCCTCTCCTGAGTGAAGCATCCCCAAGAGTGCTCCCACAGTGCTGTCTAACCCCTGCCATAGTACTCATCAGACATGGTGAGGATTTACTGCTCTGCCTTCCATTGAACTGTTGGCTCCTTTGGGGTAAAGACTATATTCTCTTGCATATTCTTTATGTAGCACAGTGCCTGACACAGACTGAAGCATGTCACCCATATAACATGTTTATGTTCCAGGTTACACTGGAGAGTCCACAGTTGTGAAGTTGTTTTTGTTTAATTAAGCTACTAAACTCCATTGAGTACCCTCAACACCTAAGATTTCTTTGTTGCAATATGACAAGTTGGTAAATGAAAGGTAAGGATTCTAACATGTTGACCTTCTGGGATACATATATATTCTACAGATTCTATGGATAGAATAATATATCCATTCTAAAAAGAACTTAATTTTATAACATACATAAAATTATAACATAGGATGCAACTGTATATTCATAACTTTCATTAATATCTCCCATGTGCCAGACGCTGTCCATCCAGACACTAGTGATGGATGAACAAAAATTTATACATGAGTAAAATATGTATGATCCTTGCTTTCCCAGTGCGGTATAGTTGTGTAGGGGTGATAAATGCTACGTGAACACAAGTAAATATATAATTACAAATTGTAGTCATGTTCTGAAGGAAAAGAGGAGACAAAATGTGAAACAAAATTTAAAGGAGATGATATTTAGCTGGGAAATAGGCCAGAGAACTTCTACAGTTTTTCTCTTCATATTAAAAAAACTCCATCAGACATAAGGATGAATTAGCCACATTTACCTCTTTCATCCTTAGGTAATACAACACTTACATTTCCCTAGTAGTATAGGCCCAGCCTGGATTTTGGATGTATAGCTTCTCTTTCATGTTCTTATTTTATTTTTTCTAAATAGCCCATGAAGGATTGGGGGTGACTTCCTGAGGAGCCCTATCTTAAGCTTTCTGGTGAGCCACTCCTTAAGATTTAGACATATTTATCTGAAAGGAAAAATTCTCTCTAAATGTATTTAAGCCCAGAATCTGGGTGTGTTGAAAGGTAGCAAGTAAGATAAATCTAGAAAAAGTTTTGGCCATATCTCTACCTTGGATATATTACAGATGATATCATGTTTATTTCCCTCCTGCTTTCTCTCAAATTGACTATTTGGACTAGGATAAAGTGATTATTTTTCCTCCCCTTTTCCATTCCTTTACATAGTTTGTCTAGAAGCTATTTACTCTCAGGATTGTATGGCAAAAAGTAAGGCCCTAGAACAGTTAAAGGGATCAGGAATCCTCCTGAGTCTATGAGTGGCTTTTTGCTATACAGTGTCTTTTAAATTCAGCATTGCTGCTTCAAGGGCAAGAGCATTGCTCCTCTCAGTCTTATCTATAGATTGCTGATCACACACACATGCCATTCTCTCAAAACACTGGGCTCTCCCAGCAAGCAGTTTGATAAAGACGGCAGGAATAAAAAAAAAAAGCCATAATTAGTAACAAGACATCTGAAACAAATTGGAAGATGCTTTTGACTTATTATTCACTAAAAATGGTTAATCTCTTTGTCTTTTTTTAAGGAGGAAAGAAATAACACATACAAACACACACTCAAACTCATCTTGTATTACAGCAGGATCTGAGTTTAACTATCAGATCAGATAGTATAATGAGGGCAAGTTCTGGGGCCATGTTATTCAAGGCATGAATTTTTGAATTAAATTGTGGAGCCTCAGATTTTGGTTGTTGAAACTATCATCATTATCATCAGAGTTATAAGTGATTTCTGAGGGTCAGAACCCATACTAAGCATTTGATATATAGAGTATATCATACACATACAGTACATATTACCATAATATGATCATAACAACCCTGATCAATAGGAACAACCCTGAGATCTCAGAAATTTTATCCCCATTTTACGAATCAGTGAAAAGACACTGAGGAAACTGGGAAGCAGTAGAACCAACATTTGAACTCAAACCCCAACTTCCCACATCCTAGGATGCTCTCTGATTAGGTATCGGTATTGTCTTCATCTGTTGTATATTGACTTTAAAAGCTCAACCTAAATGAATAAAAGAGTAGTAGCACAAGATTTTGTGACTGTAAATTATCAAGACTGAAGCACTGGTTTTGAATGCATGCTTATCTGTTTACCTTCATTAACTTTACACATAGAAACCTGTCACTTTACACACCTGTATTACTTTAATCTCATTTTTCAGAGGGCAATTCTTAAATTTTTTTTTTCAACGTTTATTTCTTTTTAGGACAGAGAGAGACAGAGCATGAACGGGGGAGGGGCAGAGAGAGAGGGAGACACAGAATCGGAAACGGGCTCCAGGCTCTGAGCCATCAGCCCAGAGCCTGACGCGGGGCTCGAACTCACGGACCGCGAGATCGTGACCTGGCTGAAGTCGGACGCTTAACCGACTGCGCCACCCAGGCGCCCCCAGAGGGCAATTCTTTAACCTGCTAACTTACTACATCTCCCATCCAATGTGTATGCTAATAATGTGTTTTTTAAACCAATGCTGGCTTTCTCAGACCAATGTTTGCTGTGAAGAGCAGGCATTCTTGTTTAGAGAAAACCATTTCCCTATTAACATTATTAAGCTCTCCAATCATCTTGTAGAGAAATCTATTACAAAAAAATATCAATTAGGAGTGCGGAAGAAAAACATGTGTTAGTTGAAAGCTAGTACCTAGAGTATCATTTCCACCTTCCCTTTCATGTAGAGTCCAACAGTGATTCCTATTGATAGAGACTCCAAAGTTGTCACAAATCTGTTCACCTGTCTGTCTCTCCCCCACCTCCTCCCCCCATGGAACTCTGACCGTCTGTTCTCCAGCAGTGCCACCAAGAATCTTTTAAAGCACATCTACCCTGTCCACCTCCTGCTCACAACCCTCTCGTCCCTGCCCTTGCCAACTGGGCAATGTCCCAGCCCCCTCCCAAGGTTTCCTGAGCCCTGAAGGGTCTGCCTGACTCAGGCCCACGTCTTAAGGTTTCTCTTTGTGCACCTGATCTTGGAACATACCAGTGTCTCTCTTGTCTTTGCATGTGCTGCCCTGCTAAACCTTGACTTGCATTTTGCTTGTCATCCCCACCACCCACACTTCCTTTTCAGGGATGGAACAAGACCATCCACCCAAACCTTTTCACACTGGCCCATCTCCATCCTTCTCTGTGACCTGAACTACTCTCTCCGTTGTTCTGTCCTCTCCAGCCATGCCATTCTTTCTGATTCTAGAGATAGCAGACAGTTTTCCACTTCAGGGCTATGCCTTCTGCCCCAAAAACAATTTCCTCAGACACAGCTCATCTCCCTACTTCACATCTGTTCAGTTATCATCTTTCAGTGGAGCCTTCTGTAAGCATTACAATTAACATCACATCCCCTTGCACATCCTACTCCTCTCCTTTTTTGTTTCTCTCCAAACAGCCATCACCACCCTCTAATACACTGTCATCAAAGTAGCAGTCTTCTCTTTCATTCCATAACAAACTCCTAGTAAAGCTCAATGATTTAATCTAAACATTTACCCTAGTATTAGAATTAGGAAGGAAGATGATTAATTTATGGGATGTATACTAACTCACACATTTGATTCAAAAAATAAATCAGATTTATTCTGATGGAAAGTAGGTGTGATTTGGCTCATCAGTTGGACAAAAGGATTGGTGTGGCCATTTTACATGGTGGACATTTCTCACAGACTGAATGAACTAAACCTAAAGCTCCAAAGATTTTACAGCACCCCCCCCAAAAAAGTAAATCGCATATAAGATAAAATATATTTGCAAAGGTAAATCGACATCAATAGTTTCTCAATTTTCCCAACCCTTTCTGAGTATACTGACATGCCTCAAAGTGAACAAGAGTAACTAATACTCATTTGATAACTCTTAGTGAAGCCTCTTTGGGAGACTTCTCAGAAATCAAAGGACTCTAATGACTGAGTAACAAATACTTTTTAAGTTAGGTGGCTTCTAATTCTGAGCTTTCAACAAAATTGAAAGAGCCCCTAATCAAGTTGTCAGTTGCCATATTTTTAGCACATAAGTGGAAAGAAGTTTGACAAAATGAGTAATATTGCCACAATAAAACTTCTTCCATTCCCATTACTTATGGGGAGCTTACCTTATTAAAATAAACAAAAATAGAATAGAATTGATGCTAAATTCCCATCTTCTAGTGATAACAGTTGCCCATAGATACATGTAAAATATAAGTGGTAAGAGTCATACAGCATACCATTGGTTTAAAAAGTAAATAACACGAAAAGGGCTTAGACAATATGTGGCACAAAATGAATGGCAATATATATGAACCATGATCATCATCATCATCATCATCATTACCATTGTACATGGCATAGAGGTGACAGTCATGTATCACAGCTATCTCTACATGAATTTCCAAATGTTTTTTGTTAATATTTATTAATCAAGTCATAAGACGTGAATGCTCTTTTGGCAAATTGCACTGAAAATAATTTTTGTGGCATAAAAGGATGTTAGGATTATCTACTAAAGATTTTTCAAATATTGAAATATATTACATTGGTAAAAAATGATGTGGGGAGGTGCAGTAGAAAGGAGTTTGAAAAGAAAAGGTGACAATGTAAAATTCCTTTATTAAAGAAGAATTTGTTCATATATTTTTTAAATGGCTTATGATAGATATCAAATTGGTATAGCATTTGGATTACATGTGATACATTTAAAAGAGTGATATTATCATTTTAATTTAAAATGTCAAACTTAGAATATGCAGGAAGTTACACACTTTGCAATACTCCAACTTATGATGGAAATTTTTTTAGAACCTAAAAAATATATTGACTGAGCACATGTATTGTGAAAATATTATGAAGACCACTGCCCTGGAACTTCATCTTTGGTTTTCCATTTCCTCTATATCACCAGCTTAGTCACACTCCTTGTTCAATTAGCCTCCCAATCATCAACTTTAACTGTTAAAGGGAGATTGTCTGAGCAGATATCCCCACATATTTGCATTTTAGTTTATATTTTCCAATGTCTGTGGAACATCTCCAGTGACTGTTCTAACAACCAAACTTATTTCTCTTGCAAATTCTTATTCTATTTTTGTTAGTATATTATATTTTTAAGTTACAACAAAACTAATACAAATGGAGTTCACTTATTTATTTATTTATTTTAATATGAAATTTATTGTCAAATTGGCTTCCATACAACACCCAGTGCTCATCCCAACAGGTGCCCTCCTCAATTCCCATCACCCACCTTCCCCTCCTCCCACCCCCCATCAACCCTCAGATTGTTCTCAGTTTTTAAGAGTCTCTTATGGTTTGGCTCCCCCCTCTCTAATTTTTTTTTCCTTTTTTTTTTTCCTTTCCCTCCCCAAATGGAGTTCATTTTTAAAAAAATTTTTTAGGGGTGCCTGGGTGGCTCAGTTGGTTAAGCCTCCGACTTCAGCTCAGGTCATGATCTCACAGTTCGTGGGTTTGAGCCCCACGTCGAGCTCTGTGCTGACAGCTCGGAGCCTGGAGCCTGCATCGGATTCTGTGTTTCCCTGTCTCTCTCCCCCTCCCTTGCTCGTGCTCTGTCTCTCTCTCTCTCTCTCAAAAATAAATAAACATTAAAAAAAATTTAAGAACTTTTTAAATGTTTGTTTATTTTTGAGAGAGAGAGAAAAAGAGGCAGAGCGCAAGCGGGGAGAACGAGGGAGACAGAATCTGAAACAGGTTCCAGGCTGTGAGCTGTGAGTACAGAGCCCAACACGGGGGCTTGAATTCACGAGAGCCGTGAGATCCTGACCTGAGCCGAAGTCGGAGGCTTAACCGACTGAGCCACCCAGGCACCACTGGAGTTCATTTTAAAAGGGAATTTGTTGGTTCATAAACCTGAAGTTTTCATTAAGAGGAATAGTTGGACTGGCTTTGAGTCTCAAGCCTTGTCTTTGGTGCTCAGTATCCCTCCACAGCCTGATTCTCCCTCCTACTGTGTGGGCATTAGTCACAGGCTCCATATGATAGCAGACGGCTACAGCCGATCTGGACTCAACAATCTCTGAGTTCTAACTCATCAGTCAAGAGCATCTGTCTTTCTCCTCAGAAAAGGCTCCTACTGTCTTATGGACTCCTTTGGGATCAGTCACCCATGGAGGAACATGGAAGGAGTGGCCAGGGGGGAATCCCCTGAATCGTCTGCCTCCACATTTTAGGGCCTGATGGAGTCCGATGCATGAGAGCTACACGAAGTGAGATTCTGAGAGGAGAGATCCCAAACGAAACTTGAGGATTATATCTACAAGGGAGTTTAGATGCCAGGCCACAATTCTATTGTCTGCTCTACAAACTCAGTTCCATTCCAACCTCGTTCTCCATCTTGCTAATAGTATCACCACTTTTTCTTGGGATTACTTTTGACTTTATTCTTGTTTGATCCCCATACTCATTCACTCAGAGTGAAGTCTGTCTGGGCTTAAATCCCACCTCTACTCTTTCGTAGCTCCATAAATTTGGGCAAGCTTGCTTCGCTGCTTTTTTAGTTAGTCTCTTCATCTGTGAGACGTAGATATAGTATCCTTTTCATGGGGTTGCTGTGAAAAGTAAATAAGCTAATTCACATAAAGCATTTAGACAATGCTGGTGCATAAAAAATGTTCTGTGCATGGGGTGCCTAGGTGGCTCAGTCAGTTGAGTGTCCAATGCTTGATTTCAGCTCAGGCCATGATCCCAGAGTCATGGGACGGAGCCCCGCATCAGGCTCCATGCTGAGCATGGAGGCTGCTTAAGATTCTCTGTCTCTCTCTCTCTCTCTCCCCTCTCTCTCTCAAATAAAAAAAAAATGTTCCCTGCAAATTAACTATTATTATTGTATTATTATTGTTGCTGTTATTGTTGTTAATATACCCCCTACACTTGGCACAAAGGTTATAAAGATTAATAATGGAGACACTTTCGCACATGCATATGTGCTATTATTTGTTTGTTTGTTTGTTGTTTGTTTGTTTGTTTAGAGAATACATGCAAGCAGAAAAAGGGCAGAGAGAGAAAGAGGAAAAGAGAGAGAATCCCAAGCAGGAAGTCCCAAGAGTTAGATGCTGAACTGACTGAGCAACCCAGGTGCCCCTTGAGCCTGTCCTTCTGACCAGCATCACCAAACAAGATTACTCCAGAGGTTCTGTGCATGCTTGCTCTCTATGAGGAAATACCTTCACAGTCTGCTCCCATGGAGGATGTCATATGAGCCCATCTCTACCCTTTACTTTGTCCAACCCAGATTCTATGACCTCACTTGTCATTGAAACAGTATAACTTGGCATATAGAACTCCATAGTTCTCAGCCAAAACTGAGTCTTGGCTTAAAAAAAAAAAAGTAATGTAAGTTCACAATCCCACAGCCCTACATCTGAAATCTAAAAATCTCTTAAAACTGAAATTTCATTCTTAACTCAGTTGGCAGTAAAACTGGACCCAACTTAGACTCAGTTGGCAGTAAATCCTGGCCTGAACTGAGGAGACCATTTATAATCTTTATTTTGCTTTGAGTGAATATTTATGTTGTGCTGAGAAATATTCTTACACTTGATTATGAATTGCTTTTCCAAACTCTACCAAAGAGAGACACCAAATAGTATTATATTCTCTCTATATATCTATATCCATAACCTCTGGTAGAGTTGGGGAAAGTAACTCACAAGTAATCAAGCATCCCAATATTTCTCAGCAAAACATATAAATACATATACTTTTCTAAAATCATTATCGTCTTTAAAAAAACATCTTTGGGAGTGCCTGGGTAGCTCAGTCAGTTAAGCTTCCAACTCTTGATTTTGGCTCAGGTCATGATCTCACAGTTTATGAGTTCCAGCCTCACATCAGGCTTTCCGCTCTCAGCTGCAGAGCCTGCTTCAGATCCTCTGTTCCCCTCTCTCTCACTGCCTCTCCCCTGCTCATGGTGTCTCTCTCAAAAATAAATAAACATTTTTTAAAAATCTATGAATTCTTAGGGCGCCTGGGTTGCTCAATTGGTTGCACGTCTGACTTCAGCTCAGGTCATAATCTCACAGTTCGTGAGTTCGAGCCCCACATTGGGCTCTGTGGTGACAGCTCAGAGTCTGGATCCTGCTTCAGATTCTGCGTCTCCCTCTCTCTTTGCCCCTCCCCTGCTTGCACTCTGTCTCTCTCCCTCAAAAATAAACATTAATTTTTTTTTTTAATTTTTAAATTTTTTTAAAAAAATCTATGAATTCTGACACCTGTCCCCAAGGATTGCAGACATGGAAACTATGAACCTGAGCAGATATAAACACATCTACCAAATGCAGTCTTCCTTCACCATGTGTTTAACCTATTAGATATGGCCTGGGGTTGATTGAGGCTGGGTTTAAAAGCATTTTAAATGAGTACTAATGGGCACCATACAATTAATTTTCATCTACCTTTTCCTGATTACTAGAGAGTTTTCCAAATCTCTTTCACTTACAATCTCAAGGAAATGCTAGTAAACTTGTCTCACTTTCCTAAAGATAGTACACATCCTAAAAGTTAGCCTTTTTGTGCACCTGCTTCTTCATCCAAATGCTAAAGACTTTCTGCTTTTATTACTCAGGACTTGTAGTTGTCCCCAGAATCCCAATGTAGGCCTGAAGAGGGGCCCCAATTCACCTGCTCCTTTTGGGGGCATCTCAGTGTCCTTTGTTCTAACAGACATAGCAAGCTGGTTCCAACATTTGGCTTTTTTTTTTATCTTTGTCTAACTCAAGCTTTCTAAAATCTTGCTCTCCTAATCTGCCATTAATACTTTTGGCATTTTCTTCTTTTCTATTCTCAGTTCTCTCTTTCCTTTATTGCTCCCAAAATAATTACTCACCTATTTCGGAAATAAAAATTTCATGCTCCTTAAAATGCATACAAAAATAAAATTAAGTATACTAGAATGTCATATAGAAGGAACTTGCACCCAGGGGAGGATTGCTGGCCTTATGAGACTTCAAATATAACTTCTAGATGTCACTTTCATGCAGACAGTCCTGATTCTGTATATGCAGCCTAGTTGCAATAATTTATGAGATATTGTGAACTTTCCCCCAAAGGTGAGATTGATAAATTCTTGTTCCTGGTTTATGAATGGCTTGAATAACTCAAGCAGGCTTTCTCCTGCACACGCCTTCACACCCACCTTCCAGTCTGGGACTAGTTTAATAATTCAGTCTGATTATCCTGAAGGTTCTCTACACCACAATTTTCTAAGAAGGCATTGCTACAGAGTCCAGCACTTTCTCCGGTAGATGGTTCAAATCATAGGCACTAAATTCTGCTTTTTAGGTTTATATTTGTCAAACTAGACATACACATCAAGCAAAAAAAAAAAATCTTGAGCTCTGTGTATGCAACAATAATTAGCAGCACAGGATTATTTTTCCATGAGACTCTCAGAGAAAGTTCATAATCTGTACAAATTGTTAAAGCATGGCCTGAACAGAGGAAAATGTGAAACTTCCTAACTCCTGAGACAACATGAAGGGCTTCTCTGTCATTTGTGCACAGTTCTGTTCTCTAAGTGATACTGTCTTAAGTGACAACTGCTATGTCTTTGCCACTGGCATTTTATGACCAGACCCAGCTAAAGCACTGACATGATGATATGTAAGTGGTAAGAAGCAGTAGTTTATGTTCATCTTAATGCATTCCTGCAGACTAAAAGTCAATAACCACTTGACATTCAGAAAACATCCGCATGCTGGCAAGCCCAATTCTTCTGTCTTAGTTTGTTCAGGCTGTCATAACAAAATAATTGGTGGGGTTTAAACAACAGAAATTTATTTTCTCACAGTTCTGGAAGCTGGAAGTCTGAGATCAGGGTACCAGCATGGTAGGGTCTGGCAAGAATCCTTTTCCTGGTTTGTAGACAACTACCTTCTCATCATGTCCTCACATGGCAGAAAGAAAGAGCGAGCTGTGGCATCTCTCCTTAAAGGGGCACTAAACCCATCACAAGGGCCTCACTCTGATGACCTCATCCAAACCTAATTACCTCCCCAAAGCCCCATCTCCAAATATCATGACATTGGGAGTTAGGGCTTAACCATTAATTTCAGGGGGACACAATTTAGTCCATAGCAACTTCCTAATAACCTTTCTAAGTAAGCAATGGAATACTTATGCAGAAGCTGAGCTTTGTGGGAAAACTACCTGGAGAGAATGATGTAGCAGGTACAGGTGCAAGGGCTTTACTGTGAACTACACACACACACACACACACACACACACACACACACACACACACACATTCCCAATTGTACAACATGGCATCTGAGAAAATCCCGTAAACTGCACTGCTTGGTTCTTAACATGAGCAACAATGGGCCTTCTGGTTTGATGATTCTGTTAGAGAAATTTACATTTCAGAATAATTTTTGGTGTTTTTTGACAATTCCACCTGAAGACTAGCCAGAGAAATAAAAATAGGAGGCAATAATTCTCTCCTGGCCCTTTTTCCCACTGAGGTGATCTCCTTGCATATCCACATGCACCACTGAGCCTTCACAAAGGCACCCTTTGCCCATTACTGGTTTGAACAAGTTGAGAGGAAAGGAGTTGTTGTTTATTACGATTTTTAACATTTTCAGTTTCCATATGTCCGTGCTTCAGTGATTGGTTTCAGCCTACAGGGATTCCAGGAAGAAAAGATTCTTCTTCTGAAGACCTATTCCTTCCTTGCCTGGTTTTTGTGTTTGGGGTATGTTTTATCTTTACTAAAACCCAGTAAGTTTCCACCTCTCACCCAAGATTTATCTCCTTCATGAATCTTATTTCATTCTACTCTGAATTTTCCCTTTCTCTGCCTCTTAAAACATGGGTTACATGGGCTGCACAATAACTTTCTCAAAAGTTTTCGAAGGTGGACACATACAACATTCAATAAATATTTGATTTGTTGATATTCCTTATAAATAGCTCTTCATCTATTAATTATGTATCTATTTTGTACAGTTTTTAAAAAGAAAGAAGGAGCAAGGTGAAAGGCAGGTTTTGTGCACTTGGATTTCTTCCTGGAAGCCTCTTTATTGTCTATGCTGCCCAAAGCATATCATCTGACCCTTTGGGCCACCCAGAAGAAAGCAGGACACTAGACACACCCACTCTCAGATACCGAAATTTATCGGAGAGTCTATTAACATCCCTCTCCCAACCCAGAGTGTTGTTTGAAGAGGTGCAGACCTCTTTTCAAGGGACCTCTCACTGACACCTGCCTACTGTTTCTTTCCAATGTTCTCTTCCTCTTCCCATGCAGGATGAGGTTCTAATGGGGGTGTGGTTTGGTTTGGTTGTTTTGTTTTCATTGCTATCAGGCAGGAACAAAGGGAGGTAGGGGCAGAGTGAAACTCATTGATCAAGTATTCTTTCCAATCTTTTCGCGTTATACTTGGTCCTGGAGATTTGAAAGCAAACAAAACAGGAAGTTGCTGCCTTGGTTCTCTGGTTCACTTGTCCTTGGGGCAATGATGACCTATTGTGTGCTATTGGGGAAGAGTTAAGGGAACAAGAACAAAAAAAAAAAAGGGGGGCGCCTGGGTGGCTCAGTTGGTTAAGCAGCCGACTTCAGCTCAGGTCATGATCTCACGGTCCATGAGTTCGAGCCCCACGTTGGGCTCTGTGCTGACAGCTCAGAGCCTGGAGCCCGTTTCAGATTCTGTGTCTCCCTCTCTCTCTGACCCTCCCCTGCTCATGCTCTGTCTCTCTCTGTCTCAAAAATAAATAAACATTAAAAAAAAAATTTTTTTTAATTAAAAAAAATTAAAAAAAAGGGACCACATCCATCCATATTTTGAAACATCATCTAGTTGCAGATTATGATAATTTGGTTCAATGTCGGTGGTACTGCAATAATTATTGAAGAAGTTATTAAAATAATACTTCCAGGTAGGGCAACTGGGTGGCTCAGTCAGTTAAGGATCCGACTTAGTCTCAGGTCATAATCCTGCAGTTTGTGACTTCGAGCCCTCCTTCGGGCTCTGTGCTGACAACTCAGAGCCTGGAGCCTGCTTGTAATTCTGTGTCTCCCTCTCTTTCTGCCCCTCCGCAGCTCGTGCTCTCTCTCTCTCTCTTTCAAAAATAAATAAACATTTAAAAAAATTTTTCACTAATACTTCTTGGAAGTAGGATTTTATAATAAATTTAAGTACTACTTTTAAATGAATCAAAATTAAGTTTATTGAATTTTGTAATAAATTTAAATAATATTTTTAAATGAATCATAATATTAAGTTTATCCTGGATTCCTTTAGGATTCCCCACGTCTTAGCTCAGGCAACAACTTGACACTATCAACAACCTTTATTCCTATGAAAATCCATGTGCAATTTCTATCTATAAAGTGGGGTTTTGATCTTTGATTGCTGTGAAAGCAGTGGGTTGCTTTCAGCAAAGGTGACATTTTGCCCCTAATCAAGTAAGAGAATAGTTGTGTAAGGCGCTGTTATCTTGGTGTTAAAAAACGGAGACAGTGCATCTCTGACAAGGAATGTATTTGCAAGTTGTTGATCTCGGGGGAGTAAGTTAATATTTTCTTGCTAAAATTTCTATCACATGAACTGTGAACTAATTGTAAATAATGCAAAAGCTTGTATGAGTGAAAATTATCTGTATACGAAGAGCTGTAGGAAATTAAATTTAGCTGCTGAAGATATATGTTATAAAGACTTTTTATTAAAAAGTGGTTAATATTACATTCTTCTCCCAATAGTTTCTACATTCTTATTACTGCTAGTCAACTATGTTACAAGAGGAATTTATTACATTCATTGAATTCCTATTCATCTTTTTAAAAATAAATATTATAGTGTTTTCCATTTTATCATTTCACAGCTATTGTTTTCCACTAAGCAATGATTTTTACCATATGGCTGGAATCAACAGACATTTCACAAGTAATATACATGGGTATATCATCAATCAAAAACCCCAAGGACCTAACATAACACTTACTAAATTGAGTTTGAATGTACCCTTGCTATTGTATGCTGTGAAGTCTTTTTTTAAAGGCTCTGATTTGTTTTACTGAGAAAATAATGCGATTCTCAATACTAATTAACAAAAATCAAAGGAAATATAATTCAGAAAAATAATTATTTACTTCACATAGCTGGAATGTGAAAATTTGGAAACGTTTTCCTTCCAAACTTGCTCCGTCTCTGGTAACGCAGTACAGCAGGATATTTTGAGACTACTTGGATTTTCTGCAATTTTTGCATAGAAAACCTTCGCTTAGAACAAGGGTTGGAGGTAGAGTGTTTGCTTTCTAAGAAGGCAAAACCAAACTCCTCTCTTTAGGAAAAGCTGTATGAACATGAATTGCTTGTGGTTATTTGATTATACCACCTGCCCCCGAGTCAAGACAAGGTCCTGATTCACTCTATACAGCATACGACTCGATCTCAGGGTTGTGAGTGAAGCCTACTTAAAATAAAAATTAAAAAAAACTTAAATATTAAATTATTAAAGTGATTGTGGCACCTAAATTAGAATATGACACTAATTCATTTGAGAGTAGAAGGGGAAATACATAGCTGCAATTAAGGAGATTTAAAAATGTGGCTATGGGGACACCTGTGTGGCTCAGTCGGTTGAGCGTCCAACTTCAGCTCAAGTCATGGCCTCACAGTCTGTGAGGTCGAGTCCCACATGTTTAAATAAACATTAAAAAAACATTTTAGGGGCACCTGAGTGGTTCAGTCGGTTGAGCGTCCAACTCCAGCTCAGGTCACGATCTTGTGTTTATGAGTTTGAGCCCCACATAGAGCTCTGTGCTGACAGCTCAGAGCCTGCTTCAGATTCTGTGTCTCACTCTCTCTCTCTGTCCCTCTCCCATTCATGCTCTGTCTCTCTCTCAAAATAAATAAACATTAAAAAAATTTTAATAAATAGACAATTTATGGGGCGCCTGGGTGGCTCAATCGGTAAAGCGTCCAACTTCAGCTCGGGTCACGATCTCACAGTCCGCGAGTTCGAGCCCCGTGTCCGGCTCTGTGCTGACAGCTCAGAGCGTGGAGCATGCTTCAGATTCTGTGTCTCCCCCCTCTCTGTCCCTCCCATGCTCATGCTCTGTCTGTCTCTGTCTCTCAATAATAAATAAATGTTAAAAAAATATTTTTTTAATAAAATAGACAATTTAAAAATTAAAAGAAAAGAAAAGAGAATGTGACTGTGGATGGGTCCATATATAAAAGAATCTAAGTATCACTTAGAGGTCCTGGTAATGAAACTCAGACAATTCCAGGTATAGAAAATATGGAGATCACAGAAATCAGCTGTTGCTATGCCAGGACCTCGGACTTTTCATACATCAGTTTCCATGTTTACAGAGTGCCTGGAATTCCTGATTCCTATATATAGTATAATGCTCCTTAATACGGGTACCTAGTCCTTTATCACAGCCCATCAATCCAATCTGCACTACTGCTTTGGGTTCTGGTAATCACCTGCAGGTTTCTCCCACCTGCCAGGAGGAATTTCATGGCTGAGTGTTTACCAGAGAGTAAGTCTCACCTATACTGATATGGCAGAGCATCACCAGTACTATAAGCACTCTTTCTCAATGTAAAGAAACTTGCTGCAAGGCCACCCAGCTGGCTCAGTCAGTGGAGCATGCAACCCTTGATTTTGGGGTTGTGAGTTCAAGCCCCATATTGGGTATAGGGCTTACTTACTTGGTTGGTTTAAAGAAACTTGCTACAATGATTTTTACACATTATCCTCATGAAATTGAACTTGGTATTATTTGGAATGGCAGTATGCATGTACATGCACACATACAGTTCTAAAAGAACTCACTAGGGAATGTTTTGATAGTAGAGAGAAGGAAAGGAAAGGAAGGGAGTAAACACTTGGTACAGAATTAAATTTAACAATTAGCAATAAATCGCTGCAAGATACTGGGAATTTTATAAAATAACCATAAACTCTCTGGGCTCACAAATCATTTTATAATCATTCTGACCTCTCTCCTGCCTTTTGGTATATAAATTAGAATCAGAGGTATTTTGTTGAAAAAGACCAACAAACCAAAGGGGATAAGGATCATTTGAAATTTGCAGTTTGAAGAAAAGTCAAAGCCAGAAACTTCCTGACTTCTCTATGGCTAATCTTATTTTTGCAGAATATGATACAACTTGACTACATAGTAACCCATAAAATGTTAGAAGCATAATTAGGGCAACAATCATCACTTCAAGCTTTAGTTAGTATTCCTTTAGAATAGGGTGATTTTTCAGAAACTTAAATGCTTGCAGCTGAAAACAGCTTTTATGAATAAGAATAAGGTAGATTCTTACCAGATCAATACCTTGTTTTCAAGGAGCCAGGTTCTCATTCCATGTAACTATGGAAATCAGATTACACAGGAAGGCAATCTTCCCCAGAGGGAGCTGGTTACAGGTGAACTTTCTGATACAGCCAGTGAAATTGAAATTCTAAATCCAGCCATGTTAATTGAATTCAACACACTCTAACGGGCATACACATCATTTTAGTAAGTTTTATTCTGGTAAAGGGAAACAAAGCACAAGAAATATAAGTGAAAGGCTTACTTATCCTCTAAGTATATGCTACTGAACAAATGTGGAAACATTCTCTGCATCAAAATCTCTTGTCTACTTAACACAGCATCTTTTAACTACTTCCAGCAGTAACACATTAGCGATTGATTTTTATAAATCGTTCTGAGCCAAATTACTAACACCTACCTTAAATATGTCTATTTTAACGTCTACCAAGATGTTGTTCCTAATTATACTAAAATTGACCAGTTTAAATACTATCTTCCTTTTATGACACTAGCACTTGTATTCGTTTCCTATGACTGCTAAAATAAAGTAATCACAGACTTGGTGGCTTAAAACAATGCAAACTTGTTACCCTATAGCTTTGGAGTTTGGAAGTCCTAAATGGGTCTTACTGTGCTGAAATCAAGGTTTGGACAGGTCTGCATTCCTTCTGGAGGCTCTAGAAGAGAATCCATTTTCTGGTCTTTTTCAGTTTCTAGAGGCTGCTACATTCCTTGGCTGGTGGCCCCCTCACATCTTCAAAGCCAGCAATGCTTTGTCAAGCTTTTCTCACATCCTCCTCTTCTGCCTCATTCTTGTACATTTAAGGGACACTTGTGATGACATTAGGTCCCCTCTGAGTAATCACCTATGTTAAAGTCAGATTAGCAACCGTAATCCCGTCTGCAACTCTAAATCTCCCCAGTCTCGTAACCTAACATATTCACAGGTCCTGGGGATTAGGGCATGGACATCTATAGGTGAGAGGGCATTATTCTGACCACCAGAATACTCCAGGGCTTATTGTAATTTATCACATCCTCAAAGACTCATTTTTGGACTAAAATACATTTCAACTTTAAAAGATCTTTGTAGGCATGTCAGAGTGGCTCAGTTGGCTAAGCGCCTAATTTCAGCTCAGGTCATGATCTCACGGTTCGTGAGTACAAGCCCTGTCTGGCTCCATGCTAAGTGTGGAGCCTGCTTGAGATTCTCTGTCTCCCTCTCCCTCTGTACCCACCCCCCCCCCTCACGTGTGTGCACGTGCTCTCTCTCTCAAAATAAATAAATAACTCAAAAAAAAAGATCTCTGTAGGTCGTACCCTGTTACAGGTTGGATTGTGTCCCCCCAGAAAGTTATGTCAAAGTCCTCACTTCTGTTATCTGTGAATGTGACCTCATTTGGAAATAGGGTCTTTGCAGATGTAATTAAGATGAAGTCATTAAGGTGGGCCCTACTCCAATACGATTGGTGTCCTTAAAAGAAGAGAGAAATTCCTTGTGACACATAGATACATAGACAAACCACCACAGAGACACATGGGGAGAATGGCATGCGATGGCAGAGGTAGAGACTGGAATTGCAAACAAAGCAGTATCAAGGACTTACAGCCACCACCACCAGAACCTAGGAAGAGGCAAAGAAGGATTCTCCCCCACAGCTTCAGAGTGAGCATGGTGCTGCCAACATCTTAATTTTAGAACTCTAGCCTCCAGAACGATGAGACCATAAATTTCTGTTGTTTCAGGCCATGTAGCTTGTGTTACAGCAGTCCTAAGAAACTAATGCTTACTCTCGGTTCTTATCACCCTCATTGACTCTGTACAGATTCTTTCTGGTCTATCAGCGTCATTCTTCTAATGGGCTCCAAAGTACACAAAGGTTTACGCAAAATGGAGTTTTACCAATGATGAGTTGAGATGACTTCTTGCATTTCTTCAAAAGTCCCTTGTCTAGACTTGTTCAAGTATTTCCTCCATTTTGTGGCAAAAATTTCCATTGCGTTGTGAGGTCTTCTAACTTCCAATCAAGCCTGTATCATTCACTGCAGATTAAGTTTGTTATAAATTTAACTTCACTTTTGGGGCACCCACCTGAGTGACTCGGTCAGTTAAGCATCTGACTCTTGGTATTGGCTCAGGTCATGATCTCACAGTTTTGTGGGTTCATGCCCCACATCGGGCTCTGCACTGGCAGCTCAGAGCCTGCTTGAGATTCTCTGTCTCTGTCTCTCTCTGCTCCTCCCCTCATGCTGTCTCTGTCTCTTTCAAAATAAATAAATAAACTAAAAAAAAGAAAGTGGCTTTATGAGATCAGAAGTGGAAGGAAGGAAGGAGCTTGAGCTTCAATTCATGAAGGTCTTTGCTGCAAGTTTCTCGGCATCCTACACGACACACTCCAGGCACACGTATTAATCCACAGTCATCTTTAACAGAACCAGGTGATTTACTGTGCTTTGAAGGGAAAGCATTTGGAGTAACTGTGAGAATTCTTAGTGCAAAAAAAAAAAAAAATTATACAAGGAAGTGATGGTAATCAGTTATTCTTTTAAAAAGTCTTTTGCTTCCCATATAAATAGTTCAAGTGTAGGGGCATCTGGGTGGCTCAGTTGGCTATGCGTCTGACTTTGGGTCAGGTCATGATCTCGCGGTCCGTGGGTTCAAGCCCCATGTAGGGCTCTGTACTGACAGCTCAGAGCCTGGAGCCTGCTTTGGATTCTGTGGCACCCTCTCTCTCTGCCACTCTCCTGCTCACACTCTGTCTCTCTGTGTCTCAAAATTAAATAAATATTTTTTTAAAAAGACTTCAAATTATGAAAGATGCAAAATACTCCAAAAGACTGAGTTCGTTATAAAACTAGTTTTTATAGTTATACACTTATAACCTCAAATAAAAAGTACAGGGTAGTTTCTAATACTTCTGTGAGGAGCAATACATATTGATCATTTGGAAGTTAAAAAACCATGCTTTGACTTTAATATTAGAAGTTCCTTTCAACCACATTTGGTTCATTTTTAAGTCCTGGTTCTATGCATTTGACAGGAAACTCAAGCAAAAAGAAAACAAATTTCTCATGGTTCCTCCTTTCAGCTTGACTCCCCTGCTGTGTTGTGCCAGTCAGTGCTCTGCGAGAAATGATTCTTGCTTTCTAAGTGATGAACCAAAGCTGCAGACAGTTGAGTGCTTATACCTGATCTGCTACTTTCTACACTTAAAATAGGGCAGAGCACCAGAGAAGGAAATGCTGCAGCAGAATGGAGGCGACAGCAAGACTCAAGCATCCTGAAGCAAAGGGTAAAGGAAGTAGCTTCCTTCTTTCACATTATATTGTATGCATAAAATCAGTAACTCTTCCTAGAAATCAAGCCATTTATCTTTGTCACATATTCAAAAGAGGAATAATACACCAGAAAGCTATTCAATTGGCAGAAATATTAAATAAGAAAGAAACATTAGCTCCATGTCAATATTCCTCTATTGACTTAAGGGTAAATTATTCCTAGGGCGCCTGGGTGGCTCAGTCGGTTAAGCATCCACTTCGGCTCGGGTCATGATCTCATGGTTCGCGGGTTCAAGCTTCATGTTGGGCTCTGTGCTGACAGCTCAAAGCCTACAGCCTGCTTCGCCTGCTTCAGATTCTGTGTCTCCCTCTCTCTCTGCTCCTCCCCCATTCGCACTCTGTGTTTCTCTGTCAAAAATAAATAAATGTTAACAAAAATTTTAAAAATGGGTAAGTTATTCCCTTAAGGGTATATTTGAACATGTAACTTAATAAACAATTCCAAGCATACTATATTTATGAAATTTTATATTAATGTTATACAGAGTTAGCAATTGCTTAAAATAGTCTCTGATTTTAATTGATTATATCCTTCAGAAATTAATAGGAGCAATGATCAAGTCAAGAGATACTCAATTCGACCCAAAATTTAGAAATGCTTGTCAAAATAGGATACTATTTTTAAACTATGAAGTTGTTTTAAGAGTTTTACAAAACACAGTTCTACTAAGGATTTAGAGAAAACGGGCTCTCTTCTACTCTGTTGATGGGACTATAAGATGGTCCAACATTTTGGGAGGGCAATTTGGCAATATCTGACTAGACTGAAAGCACACATTGCTTTTGATCCAATAATTCCTTGCTGGGGAATTTATCCCATAGATATTTACTTGCTCAAATAAGTAGATACATGCACAAGGAAGGTCACTGCAGCATTTTTATAGTAATATAAAAAAGGAAATAATTGCTCATCAATGATATAAGTAATTAAATCATCTTCATTTATACCATGGAATACCACACAAATACCACAGCAAAGAATGTTGATATGAAAAGATTTCTAAATAAACTATTACTTTTTTAATATTTATTTTTGAGAGAGAGGGTGCACGCACACAAATGCTTACAGATGCTGAAGAAAATTCTTAATTATTCGAAATATAAATAAATTCTAAAATTACTTATAAGAATAAATAAACTGTTACTAAGTGCAGTGATAGACTAGAGGTCATGAATGAGGAAGATTTTTTTAAAATTCTATGTCTGTCTTTACTACTTGAAAAATATATGCAAACATGAATTATGTTTGTAATTTTAAAATAAACAGCACCTAATCGGTAATTATAGAACTGTTGGAACCATGGATATTTGGAATTCATAAATCAAATTTTATTTTATTTTATTATTAAGAATTTTTTTAATGTTTACTTATTTTTGAAAGAGAGAGAGACAGCACAAGCAGGGGAGGGACGGGGTGGGGGGGGGGAACAAAGGATGTGAAACAGGCTCTGTGCTGACAGCAGACAGCCCGATGTGGTGCTTGAACTCAAGAACTGTGAAATCTGACCTGAGCCTAAGCTGAATGCTTAACCAACTGAGCAACCCAGGCACCCCCCCAGAAATCAAATTTCAAATTAAGTCTTTCTTCCCTTTCTACTTTCTCTTACATGTATTTAAAAATGCACTTTAGGGGCGCCTGGGTGGCTCAGTCAGATGAGTGTCTAACTCTTGATTTCAGCCCAGGTCATGATCCCAGAGTCAGGGGATCAAGCCCCATGTCAGGCTCCACACTGAGTATGGAGCCTGCTTAAGATTCTTTCTCTCTGTCTCTCTCAAAGCATAAAATAAAATAAATAAATAAAATAATAAGTATGCATTTTATCTGAGATGCCTGGCTGGCTCAGTTAGTAGAGCATGCAACTCTTGATCTTGGGTTGTAAGTTCAAGTCCCACATTTGGGTATAGAGATTACTTTAAAAAATTAAATAAATAAACTAATAAAAATGCATTTTATCATAACAGATAAAACAGGGAAAGTTTTGAACTCTCTTTATTCTATCCCTGCACACCCCTGCTTTGTTTTTTTTTTTAAGATTTTTTTGAGTAATCTCTACACTAAACATGGGGCTTGAACTTCCAACTCTGAGATCAAGAGTTACAGTCTCCACCAACTGAGCCATCCAAACACCCCTGTACACACCTGCTTATAGAGCTGTTAAGAAGTAATAAAGTTCTGGGGCACCTGGGTGACTCGGTTAAGTACCCAAATCTTGATTTTGGCTCAGGTCATGATCCCAGGGTTGTGGAATTGAGCCCTGTGTCAGGCTTCAGGTTCATCATGGAGTTGGCTTCAGAGTCTCTCTCTCCCTCTGCTCCTCTCCCTAGCTTGCACTGTCCCTCTTCAAAAAAAAAAAAAAAAAAAAAAAAGTAATGAAGTTCTTCTCAACAAGTAACCTCACTAGAGAATGCTTAAGAAACGTGTTGAAAAATGTACATTTGTTGAAAGCACAACAATTATGTGCCAAATTGAACTAAGGGCTTAGGATTCAAATGATTCACAAAACAAAGGCTTTGGGTAATTAGAATGATCAGAACAAATTATGAAGGTTGGCCATAAGTTTTTAAAAAGTGCTTTGTGCCCATTGGTGGGTGAAGGTAGAAGGAGGATGTTTAGGCATTTTTTACAAAATTGGTAGAGGTGCCTGGCTGGCTCAATTGGTGGAGCATGCAACTCTTGATCTTGGGGTCTTGAGTTTGAGACCATGTTGGGTGTAGAGTTTACTTAAGAAAGAATTGGTGGGGCACCTGGGTGGCTTGGTCCGTTAAGTGTCTGACTCTTGATTTTGGCTCAGGTCATGACCTCATGGTTCATGAGATTGAGCCCCACAGCAGGCTCTGCACTGACAGCGTGGAGCCTGATTGGTATTCTATCTCTCCCTCTCTCTCTGCCTCTCTCGCACATTGTCTCTCTCAAAACAAATAAACATTTTTAAAAAATTGGTGCACAGGCCATGAGTTAGGAGGAAAGGAAGAAAAGGTAGAAGTAGATAAATATAGGTCTAGAACAGTATGATCTGAAGGCCCTTGAAATTATAGCTAGAAATGTAGGTTTCCAGGGCCCAGCCCCAGTCTATTGAATCAGAATGTCTAGAAGTGTAGTCTGGGAATCTGCATAGAAATTACATTGTCCAAATGAACTTTATCACACTGAAGTTTGAAAGCTTTTCTCTCAGAGAATTCAGATCCTGAAGAATAGGTCCTACCTGGACCCAGAAATAATCTCCTTGCATTTATTTTCCCTTTAGATTTCGAGGAAGATAGTGAGGGCTCCTATTAAGCAGTGCACTGAATATTAGCTGGTAAACTCACAGTGAAGAAATTGCAAAAAGAACCAGTCATGTTAAGAAAACAATTGGATTGGAAATTTAGAATCTCTCAAGAAGGCAATAAAAAAAATCAATATTGTGACAAAATGTAAGAGCAAAGACAAAATTAAATGAGACCTACAGCACAGATTAAGTTTGTGAAAGAGAAGGCTAGAGCCCACGTATTTGCAGTTCATCCATTAAGTTGTAACAGCTCAGTAGATACCTTGTGTTCTTTTGATTCTACTTGAGTTATAACTTTGACTATAGACAATTTTATTGTTAAAGTATAGATCCCCCAAATATTTGAAAGACAGTTGTAAATAAGCTCCTACGTTTGGAGAGCATCTGTTCTCCCTGCAGAGTCTAGGACATTTTAGATAATGAGGGTAAGTATAAATCCATATCCCATATGGCTATAAAATATAAACTGAATTGAGTTTAATTCAATGGGCATTTATCGACAACTTATTGTGCCAAAGGGTATTAGAGAACAGGGGCTGAATGTAAAACACAATCCCTACCCTCAAAGGGCTTACACCCTTTTGACCAAGGTTCATCTATATATTAACTGTAATAAAAAGCAAAATGACAGATTCCAAACCAAATAGAGTAAGGTAGCAAATCAAAGCTATAGGAGTTTTGAAGAGTTGATACTTCTGTATGGGAAGGGCAGGTAAGGGAAAGCAGAACAAATGAGTGAAATCTGCTCTCATGACAGATGTTATGCCTAGACTTCAGCAGACCAAGGAAGACCAAGCAGACCAAGCAGACCAAGGAAGGCTTCACAGAGGAGGTCTGGTTAGAGAGGAACTCAAGAGGATAGGGATGTGGGGAGAGAAATAGTAAGAGAACAATTTTGTAAAGGTTATGACAGAGGGTAAGTGTTTAGTGGGACCAAACCTGCCCAGTATATGAATAGAATACTAAATACTCAAATTGATATTCATTGAATGATTGTTGTTGTTATATTGAATAATGTCTGTAAGAATCACAGAAATCAGCAAAACTACTTTTTTTCTTTTTTCTTTAAAGTTTATTTATTTATTTTGAGAGAGAGAGAGAGAGCAAGGAAGGGGCAGAGAGAAAGGGAGAAAGAGAGAGTGCCAAGCAGGCTCTGAGCTCACAGCACAATCTAAGTGCTCAATCTCATGAGCTATGAGATTATGACCTAAGCAGAGATCAAGAGTTACATGCTGAACCAACTGAGCCACCCAGGTATCCCTAAAATCAGCAAGACTTTTTAAAGCAAACCTTAAAGTTGATGTCCTAAAATGGGAAGAGGGACCTGAGCATTTCCAAGTTCATCACACTTTGACAGTCCTATTTTTAAAAATCCAGATACTTATGGGTGAAATTGCTGAAGAGCATTACGAGGCACAAAGTTGTAATGGTAAAATAAATAAGTCATAGAAATGAACAGTGTAGCACAGGGAATATAGTCTATAATATTGATAACATTGTATGGTGACACAAGGTGACCACACTTACTGGAATGAGCACTGAGTAATGTATACAATTGTTTAATCAACATGTTGTACCCATGAAAGTAATGTAACACTGTATCTTAATTATACTTCAATAAAAGAAAGCATTAAAAAAAATCCAGATGCCTGAAAGGGAACAGAATTTGCCACCCCAAAATGTGTCTCCTTAGCATGAAGATTATTCTAAACTGGTTATTCTTACAAACTGGTTAAGAAACAGCAGACATAGGTAAAGCTCTGAAAATTGAGTACAAGTTACTCTTTTGTAAGAGACATTGATATTTACAAAGGAAATCTCTGTAAGGGTGTCTCCCACTCTGTGCCAGGAAGAGGGGAATGACTCAATCATTGGAGAAGACTAGGACTTAAATCTGCATAACAACCACACCTGTTTTGCTGTGCTTTCCTGGTAACCTCCCATAACAGACTCCCCACGTCCAACATCTTTTGTCTTTAGCTGAAGATGACACTTAAGGTGATGGCTTTGGCCATTTCAGAGAGTTACACAGTTTTCCAGGGTCTCTCCCTTGTATACAGGAAGTATATAGCGGGGAGCAAGAAGCCTTGCCTGTGGAGGCCACTTCTAGGCAACAGGCTCAAGCAATGAAAACCTGAGTAAGGTGAAAGGGCCCACAGCGATCAGTGGGCTGCATGCAAACAGGCTCATTAGACAAACCACCTTGAACTAGCCATAGGCTCTAGCTGACCAATGGGCTGCTGACAACCAGGCACAGGTACCAAAAAAGGGAAATTCTATACAGTTCTGTACCTCCTCACCTTCCCCCCTTAACTACAGCCCTCACCACTGCCTCCTGGCAGACAGTCTCTACTGTCCCTCCCTTGCAGTGTATTCAATAAACCTCTTTCTTGTATGTTTTGCTTTGTGTGAATTCTTTCACCACCTGTGCTGCCAGTCTCCACCCAATCAGATCACCCCACATTGTCCCCTCAGATTTGAATCTGGACTCAGATTCAAATGGACATAAGACAGATTAACAGGAAAAAAATCAAATTTAGTAGGCGTATGCATAGGGAATTCACATAGACATGGAAATTCCAAAGACAGGTAAAATGGGCATACACGTCATTCTGAACTAAGGAAAAGAGGGTAGGGGTCTGGGACTTCCAAGGAAGGAATGCACTCCACAGGGTGATAGGAACAGCAAGCAGATGCCTGGTAATTAGATGTTTGCCGTGCCATACAGATGGGTCACTCAGATGGAGTTTATATCTGCTAACAATTCTTATTCGGAAAGACCCCCAATTTAGATTCTTCTTTGTGGTTAAGGGAGGGATAAAAGTTTCTCTTGAGCCCACCGGGTCTCAAGTGCCTTCAGCTCAACATAATCCACGTGTCAAAGTGGCACATTTGGGGAGGGGACTGTCCTGAACCCCTTCATATACATGTAATTAAACTTTATTTTTTGGACACCTGGGTGGCTCAGTCAGTTGAGCATCAGACTTCAGCTCAGGTCATGGTCTCAAAGCTCGTGAGTTCGAGCCCCATTTTTGGGCTCTGTGCTGACAGCTCAGCGCCTGTATCCTGCTTCAGAGACTGTGTTTCCCTCTCTGTCTGTCCCTCCTCCCCTCACTCTCTGTCTCTCAAAAGTGAATAAACATTAAAAATATATATTTTTTAAAAAACTTTATTTTTCTCCTGTTAATCTGTTGTGTATCAATTCAATGATTAGGCCAGCCAAGGAACCTAGAGAGTAAGAAGGGAAAACTTTTCCAACCCTACAGTTTTGGCAATACAGGTGGGACTATCACTCTGGCAGGAGACTGCTTGTTCTGGGGCCGCTGCAGCTGAGAGATTCTGGGACTTCTGACAAAAAGCTGGCAGAAGGTAAGAATTTTTACCATGTCAGTCTCCTGATTTCTGCCTCCAGGGTCTGGTGGAAGCAGAAGTGATGAGTCTTTTTTTTTTTTTTTTTTTCCCCCTGCTTTTCTAAATTTAGATTAGCAGGAGAAAATATTTGCAGGACTAATTCCTTAGGTATAGTGACTCTGGTAAAGATTTGTTTTGAGTACTCTTAGTTTTTATTGATCCTTTTCCTCCCAGAGATAGTCAATGTTTTTCTTCGTTCCTGTCTGTTGCATTGTTTGTCATAGAGAAGAAAAGCATAAGGTGGAACACAGGCAGAGAGGCATTCCTCTAAACCTGCTGTTTGATCTGGCCTCAGACTGGGAGTTCATGGTTCTCTACCAGACCAGACAAGTTTAGATAAACTTGGCCATAGTAGTTAATGTGCGCATAAGGTATAAAGGTTGTTGTTAAGGGACATCTTGGAAGCCAAAGCCACTATATCAGTGGACACAAATAGAACACTGAAGAGCTGTTCAAGTACTTGGCACCTAACCCAAAGAATCCCCTGTTAGGATAAGTTGGTCACAGAACAGGTTAGATTGACATTAGGTTACCCACCAACCCCAAGACAATTTCTGTGCAATGAGGGACCACCCAGTCCCTCTAAGGTATTAGTTTGACTCCAAGAGATGCAAGGCTTAAAGTTGTTAATGTGCATATAAGAAAAACTGGATGAGGCTTTCCTTTGGTCTTTTCTATGTCTTGGGCGCTTGGCTTTGTGACCAGAGAGAATATTCTCACTGCCAACCGTAAGATGCATTGGCAGACAGCAGAATAGGCTGTGGATCCAAAAAGAGAGGGAGTCATGGGAACCTCTGGTTTATGGCCAGATGGTCAGAAGTATAGATAACAACCTAGACTTACAATTGGCATCAACATTCTCTTTGTCCTACACTCAGTTCTCAAGGCAGTTGGTTATTAGGGGTCCTGGTCCATAAGGGACCTTGGTTGTCTCAACCTCTGTTGTCTTGTTAGTGCTGGAAAAGCTTCACTCCAGTAGCTCCTTACCAGTGTCACAGATTAGTGGGTCTGTAACTGGAGGCATCTCACATTCTCCTGGGAAACCGGATACACTTCACTACACAATTCTTACTACTTGTGCCAACGAAGTCTGCTTTCTGAGGCTATCTCTGGGAGTGAACTTTCTGAATCTTGTGAGGGCTGTATCTTTTGCACTTTCCTTTGGGGATGCCTCTTGTGTCCATGGTTACGCCATAAAAAGTTTTGTCGTTTTGAGTCACTATTGAGATTAAAATAAGTTCCTACTCATTAATGGTCAGATGATGAATCCTTTTAACTGGAAAAATTTCTACATGTAATTTTTTTTCCTAAAGAGTTCTCATCCTTAACAATTGTCTTATTGCTACCTATGGAAAGACCAAATTGAAAAGCAGATACAAAGGATGATGGCTAGCCTCAGAGACTCCCTTAATAGGATGGAAGAACAGAAATTGAACAAAGCATAAAAATTAGAGCCCACATCAAATGTAAATTCTCCTTCTCCACTCTTAAACACCCCTTTATCCCCACCTCCCTGTCCCTGACCTTCCAGAAGATATTTGTATTTCTGTGACCCTAGTCTATCCCCCCTCTCAAAATCTAGCCCCAGTGCCCCAGCAAATTCCCTCAGATACCAAAACTCCCCTACCATCCCCAGAAAATCCCTTAAATACCCAGCTGCCTATTTTGACTCACGTTTCTTTAAGAGATTTATGGAGAGCACTCTAGCCTGATTTCCAGCCCCAGTGATAAGGGAGTGTGGGGGCAAGCTGAGGGCAAAATACAGGCTGGCAGGCCCCCCCTCCCCCAGGTGGAATATGTGTGATATTACTTAGACACTCCTGGCTACCCAAGAACAAAGGAAAGGGGTTTAAGTATTTGCCATGGTAGTGTGAGAAACTAAGGCAAATGAAAAATTAAGTTCCCTTACTGCCTATAGCCTACTGTCAAGTCCTTGAAACTGGCAGAGTGACCTCCCTCTAGGAGCTCAGCGGACTGAAGGATGACACTTTGCTAGGGGCAAAAGAAAATCTTGGCTTAACATTATCCTGACCCCCCCCCCCCCCCCCAGGAACCTATAAGTCTACTTTAACATATAAAAATTCTTTTGGAAACTTAGTTTATCTCAACTGCCCCAAGATATATGCTGGCAATCATACTCCAAGCTTATGGCCTCCTGATATACATCTGAAGGGTCTCATGACTGAGGTTTTATTAAATAGTAGTAAATGGCATTTCCCTAGCAACAGTTAGCCCCTCAAGGTCCTGGAGACCTTGCTTCCAAAATACCTTAGAGACTTACTCTATTCCTGACCCCCCCCACCCCCAAACCTGAGGGTATATAATGTTACCCTCACAACCACAGTGCAACTCTTCCTGCCCATGGGGTCTTGTCCCCATGCTTTAATAAAAATCACATTTTGCACCAAAGATGTCTTCAAGAATTTTTTCTTGGCTCTGGGCTCTGGACCCCACCATTACCCCAAAAACTTCATCACTAGGGTATATATGTTACTCATGTAAACATTAAGTCAGGAAGTGAATTTAGCAGAAGCACCTGAGACTGGTGGTAGAAACTTTGCTGTTTCTTACAATCCCTCCTACTTTCCAGGGCTCTGTAGTCACACTGTGCCAACTTCAAGCCTTCCTATACAATGTTTTTTGTGGATGTATCCTGGACCTCCACCGCAAAAAATTCATGTCCCCTGGACAGTAACAGATCTTTTAAATTATAAAGCCCTTTACCTCCACTTTCAGAAGACTCTACAAAATTTAGAGAGGAGTTGGAAAGATTACTGGTCATTCATAAGCCCACTCACAGGGATCTAGATTGGCTCTTAAGAGGTGTTCTTCCCTCTCAAGATTATACTATAGTTATCAGACAAGCCAGATGGCCCTTTGGGGGGAACTCCCCCCACCCAAAAGAAACAGATGATCAGAATCTCTTCCAGACCCTCCTACAAATGACCAGGAAATAGTTCAGCTGGAGGCTGATAAGGGCTTGAGAGGAGTAATATTAGAGGCTTTCCCTCTAAAGTGAATTGGTCAAAGGTTGAATTATGCATTCAGAAAAGAAGAGCATCCAAAGGCCTTTGTTAAATGCTTTAGGCAGACTTTTAATTTATTTTTTAATGTTTATTTATTTTTGAGAGAGAGAGAGAGAGGGAGGGAGAGGGAGAGAGAGAAAGCACACAAGCAGGGTAGGGACAGAGAGAGAAAGATAGAATCTCAAGCAGGCTCCACACTGTCAGCACAGAGCCCGATGCAGGGACTGAACTCACAAACCATGAGATCATGATCTGAGTGTAAATCAAGAGTCAGACACCTAACAACTGAGCCACCGAGGTGCCCCTATGCAAACTTTTTAGACATAATACATTAAACCCTGAAGTTCTAGAACACAGAAAATTTTAAATTCCCATTCTATTTGTAATGGAAGTCTTCCGGATATAAAGAAACAAATTGAAAATAATTTAATTGGATGGGTAGGTCAGATCCTTGATATTCAGGCTGCAATCCAGTTCTTTAAAGGAATTGGAAACAATGGTCTTTGTGTTGCAAATCTCTACAAAGCCAGAAATGTGGTTCTAAAAGCAATTCAAAGCTTACCATCCTCACCAATCCCCAAACCCCTATTCATCTTAAAAGCTTGTAGGTATTTTAAAAGATCAGGAAATTGAATACACAAATGTCTTGCACTTAAGGAAAGGAAACATTTTAAATAGTATTAATGTAGGGGTGTCTGGCTGGCTCAGTTGGTAGAGCATGTGACTCTTGATCTCAGGGTCATTAGTTCAAGCCCCACGTTGAGCATAGAGCCTACTTAAACAAAACAAAACAAATAGTAATTAACATAACCCTCTGATAATAGGCAAATACACCCTCAAAACTCCCATTGTATAGGCAGGCCAGGTCCAAGGACCTGAAGGACCAGCTACAAGGGTCCTTAGCTAGATGAAGGATAGAAATCAAACTCCAACCAGCAAAAAGTGAGGCCAGAGTTTACAGATGATATATGAAGAGAGAGCAAAGACAGATGGAGAGTCTGGAAGACTCAGAAAGGAAAAGGAGAACACGTCTCATTTTTTTTGCTTGGTGTCTGGAGTTTGTAGTGAGGACAGTCGTCCTGTGTACGTGTCCTCTCAGGCATCCAGGAACGGGTGTGGAGCAAGGACGAGTGTTCAGGTGTCCTCCATAAGTCACTTATGCCCTAAAACCAAGGGTTTTGGTGTCAAAGTGTCTGGAATTAGTGATCTTGGAAAACGTACATGACAACCTTGCCTGGTCACTCCTTAGGTGTTACCCATTGTGCTAGAAGTCTCCAAAAAAATCCTTAACTCTGTGACCTTTATAAGGAGGACGTACATTATAGTGGGGGTGCAAGAATGATTCTAGCAAGAATAGAAGCAGGAAAAGGAGCAAAGAAAAAAATGTATGTTGTTTTTTTTTTTCATGGAGTCCCTACGGTTTCTCTCTCTCACCATCTTTGAGAAAACTTGGATAATTTCTCTGTGACTTTGTATTGTAGATTTTCTACCTCCATCTTCTCTGGGACCCAAGAGCCATTATTTGAAATGCAAACTTAAGGAAAGGTTTCTTATCATAAGAAAAAGAGAGAAGGGTAGGTATTTAGAAAGTGGACTAATAAAAAAATCTTAAATGTATTCTTCACAAATATATTAGAAAAAGCTAAGTAGGTAACCTTAATTTATTCCATCTGCCAGAAACAATTTGAATCCAATTTCTTTTTTATAAACTAATGAGTTTTGCATTATTATACCCATTTCATAGTTAAAATTTTTTTTAATCTTTAAGATCTCTTTGTGTCTGTTTATGTGTGCCTATATATATATATATACATATATATATATAGACATGTTATAGATGTGTGATATTTTTCTTACTAAAATTAATTTGTAGGAGAGGTCTAATTTAATTGGCTTAAAAACAAATTCTTCTAAACATAATTGTTGGGAACAAATTATTTAGATAGATGTAAGTGGGATAAGAGTTATCAACTTTTTAGCAATAATTATACTTTAAGGTATGTATACTTAAAAACAGTTTTCCAAATTTCTTGGTAACCTGAAACTTTGCTAAGTTAAAATAAACGATGAGATATTTATTGAATACCTAGATCATTTATAAATAAGAGAAAATAGTGATTGTAGAAAGGTATTATGCTTCAGTTGAAACTATAAAACTTGCGTAGATACCAGATTTTAGTCCTGTTACCTCCAGTCATGTTAATTGTCTTTGAGGTTTTGGTATTTCTTGTAAACTGGATGGATCCTAAATTCTTTTAGTTTCCTCATCTAGCTATAATCTCAAAACTAATGTTTCCAGTTTTCTCCCATCCTTGGATTTGAAATCACTGAGAACCAAAACTGTCCTTTGTCCTGAAGTCCTGCAAACTGAAGCTAGACACTGGATATATAAATTTCAGAGAAATCGCTACCATAGCTCATATTTAGACAAGCTTCTTTGTGTTTGCTGCTATATGGTCCTTTCAGAAAGTTGACTGGTAGAGTGATGACTTAATCAGAAGCATTCAAAGTGCAACCCAGGAAAATCTCTCAGATGGTCACTGCCTCCCCTCACTCCATCTGAAGATGCTTCAACCCTGACATCTAGAAATCTTTCCTGGTTTACTGGCTAAGAAACTGATTTATAATTTGCTCCAAGTATTAACCTTTGTTCCCCGCCCCCCCCCACCAAAGATATGGGCTCTTGTTAATTACCTGATTGCTTGCACAATATAGGCCTAACTTTAGGAGCCCACCTAGACTGCCTCCTGAAATGAGACAAGCATTTAGCTGAACTGACCAATTTTCAGGACTAAGACAACTTCAGTGAGATGGAGCAACTCATGCCACTTGACTATGAAACTTATTTAAAGTTTCAAAGGTGAGACTGAAGGCCAGCAGTATTTGCTACCCCAAAATGTATCTCTGAGCATGTGGATTATCTTAAGCTGTTTTTTAAAAAATCTTTTTAACGTTAATTTTTGAGAGAGAGAGAGAGATTGCTAGCTGGGGGGGGGGGGGGGGGGGGGGGGGGGGGGTGGGGGGTGGGAAGGGAGGCAGACAGAGACACAGAATCCAAAGCAGGCTCCAGGCTCTGAGCTGTCAGCACAGAGACCCATGTGGGGCTCAAACTCATGAACTGCAAGATCATGACCTGAGCCAAAGTCGGACGCTTAACCGACTGAGCCACCTAGGTGCCCCTTAAGCTGGCTATTTTTAAGAAACAGCAGACACAGGTAAAGCTCTGAGAACTGAGTGGAAGTTACTCTTTTATAAGAAATATTTATATTTATAAGGTAAATCTCCATTTGCAAAAGTATCTCTCTCCTTCGTGTCTGGAAAGGGATGATTCAACCTCTAGAAACTCTTATCAATAGAAAAGGCTAGGCCTTAGATTTGCATAACAACCATACCCCGGCTTGCAGTTTTCCTGGGTCAGTCTCTTGTATACAAGAGGTGTTACTAAACTTTGTTTTCTCCTGTTAATCTGTCTTTTAGCAATTTAATCACTAGCACCTAGAAGGGAAGAAGGGAAAACTTTTCTGCCCCTTCATGCCACAAAAGTAATACTTTCTGATCGATCTCCAATGAGGTAAATGAGATACAGTGATTAAAACTCAGAAATATAAGAAAAGAGACGCACTTTGTAGATTTCTCTCTTTGCTTCTTTGCAGAGATACTGGGAACTAACTCAAGGATTCTCTATAGAAACAGTGTATCAAACACTTCCATGCTTCCAAGGTTTTATTTTGCTTTATTTAGTGGTTATTTTCACCTTGCTTGATTTCTAAATTTGAATAATTGAGGCTGTATTAAAAGCATTTTCTTAAAGAATTGTTGCCCTTTCTCATTCACATCTGGCTTTTTCTCCTGTGGAAAGAAAAAAATTATCCAAATAGGCAATAAGAATACCCCTCCTCATTTAATTACCTGTCCATCTTCTATCTGGGACAACCCAAGGAATAAAATTAATCCACCTAAATGTGGGTCCTATGTGCCGGTGCGTTTCAATCATTTCAGTATTTGGAACAGCACCTGCCCCATGTTTTCAACATGTTATTTGACTCCCTTCACTGTTGCTCTCAAGAAAAATGTCTTCCCTGTCAAAGTGCGATATGCTTTTAACTGATGCCAATAGAGCTTTAAACCAATGGTCCTTCTTTGTGTCTGTGGGCACCAACGGTGGTTCCCAGACTCTAGAGATACTTTCTATTGGACTGAACCCTCGACAGACTCCAGCCCTCACCTCTGAGTTCCAGCAGGCGGCCTGTGTGGGGCCGGCGGCCCAGCTCTTTGGAAGAGAGCGGGTTGAGCCTGCCGGAGACCAAGCAACAGTGCCCGCATCGCGGCCTCCGCAGGACAGACTGGAGCATCCCCGCTCGGTCGGTTTTCGGAGGCCCGGGGCCCCGCCGTGCCCAGGTTAGGCTCCAGCGTTTCTCTACCTGGAGGCCCCCGGCGGCCGCTGCTCCGGGGCCAGGAGGCACACCGCTCTGTGGACTTGATCTGCAGCGCTCGGTGGAAAAGCCGCCGTGGCCAATGCTAGCGCGCAGGCGGCGGGGCGGCCCCGGGACTGAGGACGCAAGCACCCCCGCGGCTGCCGGGCGGGCGAGCCGTGGGCCGCGGTCCGGGAAGCCCAGCGTGGTCTCGGCCGACTGGGGACCCGCATACAGGGTCAGCGGAGCGGAGCCAGCCTTAACCCGGCTCTAATCCTGTGGACCTTCTCGGCCGCCCTTGCCCAGGGAGGAAGCCGGGGAAGGGAGAAACAGCGACTCAAGGGCGGCGCGCTCTCTCCTCCCAACTCCTGGCCTCGCGCTCTCTGCCTGCATGCTGAAGCGGGGGCCTGGCTGCGGTGGTTCTCTTGCGCCCGGCGTGGGAAGGACCTGCCGGCCTCAGCCCTAGCTATCCGTTCTCTGCAAACACCGCTCTCGCTCATCCCTAGCACGGCCCTCTGGCTCTGTTAGCTGGCACAACCCAGCTCCTTTCCTGCCCCTAGGCCCTGCTATTTCAAGAATTCTAGGGGGAAAATGTGCACCGGCAAGGTGCGGGCCAGGGCAGGCCGGGCAACTCGCGAAACGGGCAGGCACAGGCCGCCCGGATGCAGATACATCTGTCCCCTAAGGGTTTCCCCAGCTTTATTGATCGCAGAGGTGGGGTGGGGATCTATTACTGTCTCTCAAATTTGCTCTGAAATAGAGTCTCTTGGGAGTGAAAGTCCATATGATTATATCATGTCCATAGCAGTCGCGCTGTGTCCAAAATGGGCACGAGCACTCACTGCGCAGACACTGGGGTCCCCAGAGAGGTGGATTCTCTCCTCCCTAGGGCTTATTCTTGTTTCTCCATGGACCGAATCTCCGAATTCCCCCAGGAACGTCTCAGTAAGTAAGTGTCTGTGTGTGTGTGTGTGTGTGTGTGTGTGTGTGTGTGTGTGTGTAAGGATTCCCATGAGCTGACCGTTTGGTATTTAAGAACAAATGGACTTAGGTACAAATAAGTGGTGTACTTGTTGATACACCTTTTCTATGGATAAGAATGAGATTTCTGGGATCTCCAAACAATGTAGACCCGATAAGGGATAGTATTTTTCCAATCCTCATTTAATTAAAAACTTGCACTTCTGTTGACACTCTATGGACATTCTAGTTAGCACTTCAGTTAGACTTTTGTGTTCTGAGTTGAATCTACATGCATTTTCATAACAGAATACTTGTCATGTGGTGTATAATACCTTTGCAGGTGACTCTCCATCACAAGCATAAGCTTCTTCAAGGCAGGAATAGGTTTTATTCACTTTTGATTTCCCCAAACCAAGCAGTGCCTGCACATAAATACTCAGTAACAAATGATTAAGTAATTACACCAATCACCCCTAGTCCTTCCATTTCCTGTAGGCTCTAAATGGAGGAATGGGGAGGTAGAGCTCAAAGATAACATGAAGGACTTAGCCATCCATGCTAAGGGACATTTGCAAGACCTTAGTAGGGCTCAGAATCAATTTGCTAATCAAGTCTTGCTTTTAGGGCTATCCTGGGCAGGAGGAGGGAATGACCATTCTCAGACTATTTTTGTAAAATCAGTATTTGGATATATTTCTCTTTTCATGTATTTTCCTTTCTTTTCTCCCTTTTTATTTTTATAGACTAGGTGTGGTATAAGCCATTATGCTTGAAGTTGAAAATATGCCTTGCTAACCTTTTGATATTTATCTTTGGATTTACTGATACATTTGGCTAATTTCATATTTCTTACTTTTTAAATTTTCACTGTCATCCTAAAATAATATAAATTGGAGAAATCTAGTTTTGGATGTCGAAATACTTCACTTGGGAAAGTGAGCTGCAAATATTAAGATCTATTAGCTGCCTTAATTGTTGCTTTTTCAGCTATCAGTGATACTTTAAAAAATACGCCTGGTCTTTAGCCTTTGAATGTACTCCTCAGATTCTTCCAGAAGTAAATATTTGAAGAACTTGTCTGTTACTATGTAATAAGAGTATACATATGTTATACTAATATTTTAGCTGATACTGTTTTTCATAAGGGGTTCAGTTGTGTCCATTCACTTTATATAATGGCATTTAACAAAGGTTGCCACCACTGATGCTTTACAAAACATTCATTCTAGACAACATACTATCTAGAATATCGTCTGTAGCTACTAGAAATCCCTGGAAGAGGATGCTGCACACAGAAGGGATTCATCTTATTTTGGATTCTTGTACTAGAAAAATATAGTTCACTTGGAATGATAGTGAAAAAAGTAGGTGCCTGATTAGTATCATTGTTTCTGAATTTCTGTAGACCATTCGGTTTTAAGAAAGATAAGCGTCTTGTCTAATTTTCTACTACTAACAAAATATTCATTTTATTATTCTGAACTTCAGGGTTAAGGACTTTTTTGTAGTGCCTCTTCTACTGTTTTGTTCAAGCGTCAGGTATTCATTCCTTCCAGGTTGTAAATAAAATATGGTTGAGAATGTCATGTCTATTTGCAGCATCAGAAAAAAATGCTGTTGAATTTATAATCATTCTTGATAACCTTGTTCTTTTAGCATCATCTTCCCCTCCTCCGTTGTGATTTTTAATGGAGTTATTGCTGGTTTTTTTCTTGACCTACTTTCTTTACAAAAGCTTTCATATAGAGTGTTTTCAGTGATGGTGACTTCTGTAGCGTGTAGGAAAAACTCTTAAATCATAGTGAAACAGATTAGCTGGCTATCACTTATTCTAGGAATGTTTTCGTGATTTAAAAATCGTCTGGTTACAACGTCCACAATTGCACAGAGTGAAATCTTTTAAGCTATGCTTTTCATGAATTCGCTCCGTTCTCCAGAGGGAGGATTTCAACCTCATTCTGTTCTGATCCAATTGTTATTTTTCTTTGTTGCCTCCACCCCCTAGAGAATTGTGTTTCCCGGGGAGAGGCGTTCTTGGGGCTGAAGGGGAGAGTCAAGTGGGGTGAGATTTAGTACCTTAGGCACTAGATCCCTCCTCCGCCCGCCTGGGGAGAAGTCAGAGACAATTTTGACAGTCCATAATCCCACTTTGGCTCTCACGCTTGTGGTCCATGGGTAGGTTTTACCTTCTTGCTTTTCCCCTGCCTCTGGCTTGCCTGCAGGCCAACCGCAAATGCTGCCATTGCCCCAGCCCACCCAGAGCTTTCGCTCACCCGTCCTCTTGGGGAATTAAGACATACGTCCGTAGAAGACTTCGGGGATTGGGGAAAGCCACGCCGGAATCGGGACACTGGAGAGGGCAGCCCCTCCCCAGGGTTCCCCCCCACACCCCCCCACGGTCGCAGCGCCCACGTGACCGACAGCAGGCCTCCACCGGCCCGCCCCTTTCGGCCGCAGCAGCCCACTTCCCGCTAGGGGTAAGTAAACCGCGGTTTTCCGCACCGCCCCAACCCCGCCCTCTTCCTTTTCCCTTCCCTTCACCTCCCTCGGGCTCCCTCGCGCCAATCTCCCCGCTCCCCCATCCTCCCCACCGGGCCCTTTGTACGTGCTCGGCGGCGTGCGAGCGCGCCCGGCACGTGACCCCGCCGAACGTGGCATTGTGTTATCACGTGACCCAGGTGCGTACGCGACGGAGCGGGGTGTGAAGATGGCGGACGAAGAGGCCGAGCAGGAGAGGTTGAGTCGCGGCGGAGGCGGCTGCGTCGCGGAGCTGCAGCGCCTGGGCGAGCGGCTGCAGGAGCTGGAGCGACAGCTGCGGGAGAGCCGCGTGCCGGCCGTGGAAGCGGCCACGGAGTACTGTCAGCAGCTGTGCCAGGTGAGGGCGCCTGGGGGTCCCCTCCCCCTTTTCCCCAGCTAGAGAGGGAAGAGGGCGAGCGAGCGCCTGGCGGCCGAGCGGTGGTCGTCGCTGCTGGGGCATCGTTGGCGCCGCCGCCCAGGCGGGAGCGGAGAGTACGAGGCAAGCGCCTTTGTGTGGCTGCCGTTGTGGCGGTTGTTGTCGGCAGTTCCCAACTGGGGGAAGGGAGTTGTGGTCAGGGCGGAAAATCCCCCCGCCCCTTTCCTTCCCCGAACTCGGGACTGCGCGGTCCCCGAGGCTGAGGAGATGTAGACGGCTGAAGACTGGAGCCCTCTCCGCCGCAGGGAGAGGGTAAGGGAGGAATGGAGGCCAGGTCCCCTTTTTCCTCCTCCTCTTATTGTGCACTGGGGATTACCGCGCCCCCCGCCTCTGCGCCTCTGGTTTCCCACTCCGACGGGCCTCCGCCCCCACTGGTTTGATTCCTTTGCTTCCCCCTGCTTTCATCCGTCCCGCCCCCGGCCCCGTCCTCCCTGTCTCCCGGCCTTTGTTGTTCGAGTTTCGCCTTAGGACTGAAGGGGCCTTTGTTGACGTTCTGGGAACAGTCCCCGCCGACCCCTTGGAGCTAGCCGAGACGTTCGGGGGTGGGGGGCGCAGAGGTTGTCCTTTCCTGCCTTTGCTTGCTTGGTGCACCACTTCCATGGTGTGAAGGTTGCTCTCCTCGGTAGAGGAGAGGAGCTCTCCCTGCTCCTACGGTCGAATGTTTTTGTGGGGCGGCTTTCCAGAGTCCGCTTCTCTTTTGCTTTCACCCTTGGAGGAGTACGGTTTCCTCTGCCCTTCCTCCCGCATCTCCCCGCCACCCTTATTACTTGGATCCTTCCCTATTTGGCCTTCTGGTGAAAAGGAGAGGATTGAGGTTCTTGTGGACCTGTGCTCAGGTCAGTTTCAGACCTTTCCTTCCTTTTCTTGCACAAGGACACTGCTTTCCAGTAACTGCGTTCTAAGCAGGATTTGGAATGCTAGTAACACTGCTTGATAGCAATCGGAGAGTTTGGGTCTACATTTGGATTTGATTAAAAACCCTCCAGTTACGTTTGAAATTTCAAGGTGCTGTTACTGGTTGTGGTGAAGATTTTGGCTAGATTGTCTTGAGGAGGAAAAAGACCATATATGCAGGTCCCATTTAGAGTTTATTTGTGAATGTATCATCATAGAGAAATTGTTTTGGAAACATAGTGAGCTTAAGCCAAACAATGGGAGGACCATTTTAGAATATTCGAATAGATTACGTTTTCACTTAATTTTTCACCTCCAAGTTCTGAAATTTTTTCTTCATAAGATAAGGGATACTCGAACACCTACAAAAAATTCAATATGCACGTTATTGTCACTATTTGGTAGTACATTATCTAAAAAAAAAACCAAAACTTTGTCAGATTAGGTGGTGACTTCTCTAGCAGCATATGCAATGTGAAAGCTCCCCACTTAGCGTACTCTAGGTCTGGGGAATACTTATGTCAAACTTAGAGATTCCATCATTTCTTTGAATCCTTGTTTTAAAGAATTGTTGAAATTTGCCAATTTGACCTGCCTGGAACTACCAACTTGTTAATTGGTCTTTTAGATGTATTTATTTCAGATATAAAAGAATACTTAACACCCTTTTAAGGGAAAGTCTGTCTTTATAAGTGAAGTCTGATTTTTAGCCTTTGAAAAGTATTAAAGTCTAGCTTTGCTTAAAGATACTTTTCAGATAGCAGTGTCCACAGATGGGTTTAAGGCTAACTAATGTAAACACGCTTGGCCAGCAATATTTTTACGCAGGATTAATAATTCTGGGAAAATGGAATCTCATGCAGGTAGGACTTTTTTGAGTGTATGCCACATCATAAAGTTATCACTTTCCAAAGTATTTTTAATGGATGAAGCAGCATTTCTTTTTATTGATATGAAAAGAATTTCCTGTATTCCTTTTAAGCTATTAGTCTTATAATATGTAAATAGTTTTTATTGACCCATGCTACAGGAAACATAATAAAACAAATACTGGATTTGTGGATTTCAAGAATAATGAAATATTTCATGCATTAAAATCCCACAATAATTTAAATGCATTTAAAAGTAATCTCCATTACTTGAACAGTTAGAGTGTATCTGATATTTGATCCCTCTAGAACATACTCTTTTGGTTTTTTTTTGTTGTTGTTGTTTTTAAGTAACCTGTTACTGTTTAGTGATTTTGTTAAATGGGAGGTAACTTGAAACATGATTGGTTCTTTAAAATTGTATCCCAGCCATTATTACTTAACATTCTGATATGAGTTGAGCAAAGAAGTGGTTAACAAAGAATTTATTAGAGCAATCTAAAAACAGTACTTGAAATGCTAGGGAGCTAGAAATTATGTCCTGATTTCTAGCGTTGAGATTAGCTTTTTCTATGTAAGGGTTTCCCACAAAACTGGGATATTTACATGCTTCAGAAAGACAAAGATAAATATTTGTCAGTGGGCTTCAGAGTTAATATTCTCTATGTGTTAACGCTTAGTGCTTGTGTGATCCTAACTTGCATTTATTTTAAAAAATGAATTAGTTTAAAGAAATGAATTCGTTTATATTTTGAATTTTTACCTCAGCAACAGATGAGTTTCTGAGAATATGGTGAAACCTACATAAGTAGAAGTTGCTTATACATCCTAGTTAGTAGATTTTTTTTTTTAATTAAGTACAATAGATTGCATTCTGAGAAGTAAAGTAGAAATAAAAGACATTAAATTTTTCTCACTGTTAACAGTATTGTTTTCTTTATATTGAGTTGGAAGTATGCCCCCTTTTTACTTTTATACCTGAACATTTGCTTAAAGCTGAAGTAGGAGGAGGGAAAGGTGGGAAAGGATGAGCGTAAGAGAGTACCTGTCAGAACTCAAAAATTTCCTTAAATCTTTGCAAGCTAGCTTTAATATGGGTAATGTAATTGACTTATTAATTTTATTTTTTTTTAAGTTTATTTATTTTGAGAGGAGAGAGAGAGAGAATGCACACTGGGGAGGGTCAGAGAGAATCCCACGCAGGCCCTGTACTGCCAGTGCAGAGCCCATTGCAGGGCTCATACTCCCCAACTGTGAGATCATGACCTGAGCAGAAGTGCGAAGCTTAACCAGCTGAGCCATCCAGGCACCCTGACTTACTAATTTTCTTAAAATCCGCTTACAATAAGAATATAGGATAGCCAGAAGTAATTTCTTGCACTTATTTGTGTCAGGATAATTACTATATAAAAATTGATTATAGTTGGAACTTCTTGGGCTATTTTTTGTGTTAGACCTGGTCAGTATTCACTCACTCACTCACCATCGTTAATGAATACCTACACTGTGGGCCAGGCAGATCTGGTCCCTGGCTTGAAGGAGCCTGCAGTCTCTGAAGGAAGGTAAACAACTAATTGTAGTAAACTGTGATTTGTATCTTTTATTTCTGAGATCAGTGTAGTAAAATGGAAAGCTACTTATTTGGAAGTTTAAACAAAAGCATTTCAATAGAAGAATTATTCTTAAAGGATTTTAAAATAATTACTGAAAAAGTTAAGCCATTGTAATAGCTTAGTAATAGTTGGAAGAATGATTTGTTGGGGCATGATGTTGACAGCATTATATACCGGGCTGGATGACTGGTTGATTAATACATGAATTGTGACTGGTTTTGGCCATTTATCTTCTGGTGACCGATAATTATTTGAAAAGGTTGGATTGATTTGTGGAAATAAGTTTGTATTTTGTATCTGCATGCTTTCATTCATACAAGCAGTGTTTCTCAACTGGCATAGTCCTTTTCTTCCTGAAGCTCTCTTCTTTTAAGGCATATGAAAATAGGTGGGGTCAGTTTGTCATTTGCAGGATCTGTGGATGTGATAGTGACATTTAGTGCCCATGGGCCATGGGTGCTAACTTTTGAGGTGATCAGGACAGTTACACCCCACTGAAAAGTATTCCTCTGCCTAAATACCCAGAATGTTCTTTGGAGGAACACAACAGAAAGAAAAATAACGTGTTAGGAAGACTTTTAAAAGTTATTATGCCCTTTTCATTTTAAGATAATATAGTTAGCATATTAAGAAATGTGATTAATCTGGAACAGGTCCAGGTAAATGCTTGGCCATACTTAAATTCACACTGAGCTTGAGAGGTCAAGAAAATTTCTGCTTCCTTAGTAGAAATTGCAAGTAATTACTTAAACAATTACTAAAACAATTCACTTTTACTGGGGTAAGTGGGTAGCAATTTCAGCATCCTTTATTGTCCTGATTAAAGCAGAGGTTTGACCTTTTGATATAATTCAAATTCTGTACTTTTAAGAAAGCATTTAATGCAAAGACTAGATTTAGATGTTAGCAGGGGATATAAGATACAGAAGACCCTAGTATATAAAATAATAAGATTTAAATGAAACTTCAAGATGGTAGTTGAAGAAGTGTCAAAAGACAGTGTATCATTAACAGATTTACTTTATTTTTTTATTTTATTTTTTAAATTGAAAATGTAGTGTACCGAAATTTTTTTTTAATTCAAACAGAGAAAAGGCATACAGTAAAAACTTGATCTTCCAACCCCAGACCTCCTGTCACCCTCCACAAAGACAGTTCCCCAATAGTTTTTTTATCCATCTTTCCAGAAATACATATTTGTCCTTTTTAAAAAATTAAGTGGACATATTATATACTGCATCTTGCTTTTATTCACCAAAAATATCTCTTCGAGATCATTCCATAGTTGCTCGTGTAAATCTGTTTTTCTTTTTTTTATTTAAAAAAATTTTTTTTAACGTTTATTCATCTTTGAGAGACAGAGAGAGAGACAGAGCATGAGTGAGGAAGGGGTAGAGAGAGGGAGACACAGAATCCGAAGCTCCAGGCTCTGAGCTGTCAGCACAGAGCCCGACGCCAGGCTTGAACTAATGAACTGCGAGATTATGACCTGAGCCAAAGTCGGATGCTCAACCGACTGAGCCACCATCCAGGCGCCCCATCTTTTTAAAAATTTTTTAATGTTATTTATTTTTGAGAAAGAGAGAAACAGAGTGTGAGCGGGACGGGCAGAGAGAGAGGGAGACACAAATCTGTAGCAGGCTGCAGGCTCTGAGCTGTCAGCACAGAGCCCGATGTGGGGCTTGAACTCACAAACCATGAGATCATGGCCTGAGCTGAAGTCGGATGCTTTAACCCAGTGAGCCTCCCAGGCACCCCATATGTTTTTCTATTTTTAAGGTTTATTTATTTTTGAGAGAGAGAGGGGGGAGACATAGAATCTGAAGCAGGCTCCAGACTCTGAACGGTCAGCACAGAGCCCGATGCGGGTCTTGAACCCACGAACCACGAGCTCATGAACTGAGGTGAAGTCCAGTGCTCAACCAACTGAGCCACTCAGGCGCCCCTTTGTTTTTCTATTTTTAAACTGCATGGTAATTCCAGTCTGTGGCCATGCTTAGTTAATTATTGGTGGCTAGTTAGATAAATAAGTTAATTTTTTGCATAATAATTTCAATAAATTGTTCAAAGTAGGAGGTAAGCACTCTGGCTGGGGTATCAGAGAAAGCTTTACTGAGATAGGATTTGAGCTGGGCCTTAGTACTTGTATTAACTAGTGCCTTATTGGTGTAAGAAACAAAAATCAAAACTATTAGAAGAGCTACTGAGTACTTAAATTATATAGTTAAAATATTTTAGTGTATATTTTAGTTTCATCTGTTTGATACAAGTTCATTCTTTTGCTTATCTGCCTGTTTTCTTAGCTTTATTATAGTGGTATTTTGAAAATGCTCGCTTTCTTAAAAAAAGCTAAACTTTATTCTTTTGATTATTAGAGGATATCTTAAGTTAATTTTTAGGACACTTCTAATCAGAAGAAAAGATGGCTTGCTTGTTAATTAGTGATAATTACTTTAGGTATTGAGGGAGTAATAAGTCATTTAAACTTTAAAAGTGTAGGTAATGCTCAGGGGAAATAAATTTTTAAATGTTCATAATTAGTATGATTTCATATTAGAGATACCAAATTCTACTTTCCAGAATATGCTTATGCCAATTTTAGCAAAGGAAAACTTTACCAAATTTTGCTTGCCTCCTTTTTGACACTTTCTGGTCCTAAATTGAAATAGGGCAAGATAAGATGTATTCTGCAATTGCTCTTCATAATATTTTATATCACTAATCTGCAAAACCAAGGATCTTTGAAAATATATGTTCTTAACTATATGAAATTGTTGGTCTATTTACTTGCCTTGAAATTCTGTCAAAGTTGAGAAATTACCTTGTTTTTTCCAACTCCCACACATAAATCCAGTTCATAAAATTAACCAGTCACCATGAAAGAAGCCTCATTTATAAAATGGAAAGTTTGTTATTAATGTATTTGTTACATACTCCCTGTATTGTTTTCCAGGAGAACCTCTTGATTTGTTATTTCTCTTTCAGCCTTGAGAGTTGCGCAGTGAACCTCAAAAACAAAAAAAAAATTTTTCCTTCCCCCCCTTGACTTTGCATTTCAAAAACTTAACGGTCTGTAAATACATATATTTAGCCAAGAAGATATGTTAAAATTCAATTACATGTATCTTTTCTTAATGTATTTTAGATAATTAAATTCCTCATGTGGGAGTACTAAGGGAGCTATGGAGCATTATGGAGCTCTCTGCCTTCAAAGCTCTTACAAAAATTAAGGCATATATTGAGTTAAGCAATAATATTAGATAGTAAAATAGTCATAAGTACAATAAGTGGAGTATGAAGTAAGAGAACTGGTCATTTTGAAATTAATTTAGTAAAAATTAAGCAGGAAAGGAAAACACTATTTACATTGGGTCTTGAATGAATTTAGATAACCAAACAAGTGGGAAGGATGGGAATAAACACCCAGAAAAATGGAACGACTTCAAACTGGCATCTTGGATGAAAATATCAGGAGTTGGTTTGAAAAATAGGTTAGAAAAGTGTAAGAACCAGGCTAAGGGTTTAGGATCCAAACAAAGGAATTTTAATGAATCTTTTAAGTGTAGATAATATATAGTTACATTGACTAAAGACTCTCTTTTCTAAATTTGGGGCATTGAAACAAACAAAAAGAAGTTCACAATGGTAAAACCTTTGGTATTTGTTTCCTAAGTAGGCTCCATGCCCAACATGGGGCTTGAACCCTGAGATTGAGAGTCACATGCTCTACTGACTGAACCAGCCAGGCACCCCCAACTTTGTTTTTCCTTGAAGTATCCTGAGTCAGTTTTATTGCAGTGTGACAAACTACCCAAAAACATAGTGGCTTTGGAAGAAGAGGTGTTTGGGGCTTGGAACTGAGGTTCCAGCTGAGGTCAAGAGTCACATGCTCTAACAATTGAGCCAGCCAGGTGCCCCAGAAGAATAGCTGTTTTTATTACTGTTCTCAAGTCTGTGGGTCTGTTGGGTGGTCTGCAGTCAGCTGGTAGGTTGTGTGGGGCTGAATGTCCCAGATGGTCTCACTGATTTGTCTTGTGGTTGTCAGGTGGGTTGGTCAAGGTTCTTCAGTTGGGTTGGCTCATCCCCACTCTTATCATCTAGTAAGGTAACCTAGGATTTTGTTACATGGCAGGAAGAGAACAAGTTCTACCGCACAACTGCTTTTTAAACCTCTACATGTGTCGCATTTGCCATGGTCCCTTTGGGCACAACAAGTGATCAAACCCAGCTGCTTTTGGGTTCAGGGAGATGTGATTCTTTAGCGATCATTTATGTAACGATCTACCACATATCTCATTTTCCTTTATTCCCCACTGCAATTTCAGGCACTTTTATAGGTCAAATTAAAATTTTTCCTCTATAGCCCTGTCTTTGCTTTTTTTTTTTTTTTTTTTTGGTCACCCATATTCAGTAATCAAAGCACAGCTCTCTGTTCCTTTTCTCTTAGTTTGGCAAAAGATATTTTCAGTCTTTTTTTTTTTTTTTAAGATTTTTTTTTTAAGATTTTTTAAACGTTTATTTATTTATTTTGAGAGAGAGCGCATGTGGCATGTGAGGGAGGTGCAGAGAGAGAGAGAGAAAGAGAGAATCCCAAGCAGGCTACACGCTATGCTGAGATCATGACCTGAGCCAAAATCAAGAGTCAGCCACATAACCCAACTGAGCCACCCAGGTGCCCCATCTAGTCTCTTTTAATAATCTTATTCTTTATTTAGAATTTTTTTTTTAATGTTTATTCATTTTTGACAGAGGGAGAGTGTGTGCGCACGCATGCAAGAAAGAGCCAGTGGGGGAGGGGCAGAAAGAGAGGGAGACACAGAATCTGAAGCAGGCTCCAGGCTCTGAGCTGTCAACACAGAGCCTGATGTGGGTCTCGAACCCACAAACCATGAGCTCATGACCTGAGCCGAAGTCAGACACTTAACCAACTGAGCCACCTACCCGCCCTTAATCTCATTCTTTAAGTAGAAGAAGGGTATCCCTACTACATCACTCAAACTTTGGAAAATTTGTAGAGCAACCTCTTTATTTACAATAGTTCACCTTAATATTAAATTTAGTCGCAGTTTGGTGTTTTGTGCTGTCTATACATTGTACAGTCCAATAATAGCATCCTAGTTCTTATCTTAGTCTTTGGCCCTCTTTTTTTCTTAACTGATGAACTTGCTTTTAACCTTACTTTCTATTTATGAAATTCCCCAATATCCTGCTTTTATCTTTGTGCCTAATTGGCAGTCCAGTACTTACAACAGTGTTTCTCAAATTTGAGTTTGCAGAAACCGAAGAGACTGAGTCTATAGATCTTACAGTTACAAGTTTTGACCTCAGCTCATAGATTAAGATGTAACTTTTTTTTAACTTCAGCACTTAGTTGTCACACTGAACTATCACAAAACCATATATACCCTTACAATGTGTGATGCATTCTATTTTATTATTTATTATTATTTTGAAAAGCTGCTCTTGATTTTATAGTCCACTGATAGTCATAACCAGCAGTTTGAAAAATACTACTTGTAGGGTCATCACTGTGCTCAGTTTAGTAGTTAAGTACAAAGGTAGGCAGTCCTGAGTTTATCAGTTGGCCTTCTAGCTGATTCAGAACATTCTTATATTTTATTTAGGAGGAGCATCAAAATTAAAATACAGTTTTAAGTTTTTTTACAGTGAATGCTGGAAACTGCATTATGACCATGGAACCGAATTTGAGAAATACTGGTGCATAGCATAACATACAAATTTAAGCCTTAGCCCAGGGCTCTGTTTGCTCTGTTGTTTATTTTTGTCCATCCTTTCACTGTTCAGCGGGAACTTTCTGCTCCATCTAAATTGGTCTCTTCATTCCTTACAAGTATACCTGTTCATTTTACTTCCTTGGTGACTTGACTTAGAGGAGCCATGTTATGTAGTAGAAAGCCGGATGGATTTGATTTCAAATATGAGCTCCCCTGCAATCTGGACAAGATCTTTAGCTCATGCTTTCTTTCAAAAAATAAGGCTGGGGTGAGAGTGAAGCTTGGAGTTAGAGGCTGGACTAAGCAAATTGAAGAGGAAAGATTTAATGTTCAGAACAAGCACTGTTAGATCCTTTACTAATAGTGAATTGTTTAATCTGAAGACCTGTGAGATCATAGGATTAAATACCATTCAATTTGTTTAAATGTCCCATTTAATCCAAATTGCTTCATAGGATCTCATCATTACTATGTAATACTTGTTTGGTATGACACTGAATCATTAGAAAATATTAAATTTTATTAGGCATTTGTTTAGGAAGACAGATATTTGGTTAAATGGCTAAAATAAAGCAGTTCAAATATCTGGACAGTGTATTCATGTGGAACATTTGGCATCCTTATTGATGCCTGACATAGGTAATGTTATATATTAACTTTATACCTTGTAGATACAGGTTTTATATTTATAAAGAGGTAATCTAAATTTAAAAGTGGTAATTAATAATTGACTTGATTCCTACCCCAACCAGTTTTATGGGGATATATGAAAGTTAGCATATCAGATATGTATGCTGTAGTAATTTTGGTTTACCAAAGTTAATTGAAGCAAATATTTGTGATTTTTAAAAATTTTTTTAATTAAAAAAATTAAAAATTTTTAATGTTTATTTTTAAGAGAGAGAGGGTTAGAGTGCAAGCGGGGGAGAGGCAGAGAGAGGGAGACACAGAATCTGAAGCAGGCTTCAGGCTCCTAGCTGTCAGCACAGAGCCCAATGTGGGACTTGAACTCATGAACCATGAGATCATGACCTGAGCTGAAGTTGGTCAGATGCTTTATTGACTGAGCTACCCAGGTGCCTGTGATTTTTTTTTTTTTTTTTTTTTTGGAGAGTGAGTGCACATGTATTGGGTGCACAGAGTGGGGGGAGCAGGTAGAGGGAGAGAGGATTTTATTGTATTTTATTTTTTAAATGTTTATTTATTTTTAAGTTTATTTATTTATAGTGGGGGGGGGGGGGAAGAGAGCCAGCAGGAGAGTACAAGTTGGGGAGGGGCAAAGAGGGAGACAGAGAATCCCAAGCAGTCTCCATGCTGTCAGCACAGAGCCTGATGCAGGGCTTGAACTCACTAACCATGAGCTCATGACCTGAGCTGAAATGAAGAGTCAGATGCTTAACTGAGTCTCCCAGGTGCCCCTATTTATTTATTTTTGAGAGAGAGTGGGGGAGGGGCAGAGAGAATTTCAAGCAGGCTGTGCACTGACAGTGCAGGTGTAGGTTCTATGTAGGGCTTGAACTCATGAACTGTGAGATCATGACCTGAGACGAAATCAAGAGTCAGATGGTTAACCAACATAGTCACCCAGGTGCCCTGCAGATATATGTGATTTTTGAAAGACAGTTATTTCCTTTAAGTAGCAGTGATTTTACTGCCTTTTTTAGGTGAGCTATTATCATCAAAACCAGGCATTTAGAATTTTATTTTATTTATATTAGAGAGAGAGAAGTGTGCACTTAAGCTGGGGAGAGAAACAGAGGGGCAGAGAGAGAATCTTAAGCAGGCTCCATGCTCAGAGTCCAGTTCCATGACCCTGGGATCATGACCTGATCTGAAATCAGGAGTTGGACACTCAACTGACTGAGCCACCTAGATGCCCCTAGAATTTTGTTAACTCCAAATTAATAGCTTACATTTTGTATTTTCTATATAAGCATTTCTTGATCTTTCCTTAAGTTTTGCAGATATGGTCTCAGTCAATAAAAAACCTGAAACATTACATGTCTAACTTAAAAGTATTAACATTTTATCAATTCATACTCGGCAAAATACAAATTTTTATTTTTAATATTTTGAAAAAAACTTTCACAAGATTATATATTTTTTTAACTTTTTTTAATGTTTATTTATAATTTTTGAGAGGGAGAGACAGAGCATGAGCAGAGGAGGGGCAAAGAGAAAGAGAGACACAGAATCTGAAGTAGGATCCAGGCTCTGTGCTGTCAGCACAGAGCCCGATGTGGGGCTCAAACTCACAGACTGTGAGATCATGACCTGAGCTGAAGTTGGATGCTTAACCGACTGACCCACCCAGGTGCCCCTCACAGATTATATTTCTAAAGAATAAAACATAAAGTTTAATAAAATACTTGTTAAAATTGATACTTAAGTAGTTTGAATCTTGTGATGTACTGTGATTTGGACTTATCCAAATCATATTTGTATCACTTTATTTTAAAGCTCTATTAGGGAAATTTAAAAAAAAATTGTTGCCTGCTTAAATTGGGATATTACACATAATAACCGATATTATGAATAAAACTTACATCCTCAAAGTGATCATGAAGTTCATGGTCAGCATGAAGATATTTTGTAGGAAACAGTTCGGAATGCTTGTATCATAACTAGGTGTTTCTTTAGTAATTAAGAATTCACCCTAGTATGTAAAACTGAGTATGTTGACAAGAAGTGAGTCAGACTTTAGTATATTCAATATTGTGACCTGTTTATAATAAATATTTCTGAAAACGTGACCTGATGTTGTAAATGCTACCTTAAAGAGATTTAAAAAAATTTTTTTTTAACATTTATTCATCTTTGAGAGACAGAGACAGAGTGTGAGCAGCGGAGGGGCAGAGAGAGGGAGACACAGAATTTGAAGCAGGCTCCAGACTCTGAGCTGTCAGCACAGAGCCCAGTGTGGGGCTTGAACTCCCAGACTGCGAGATCATGACCTGAGCTGAAGTCGAAAGCTGAGCCACCCAGGCGCCCCAAAGAGAAATTATTTTTAACACAAAAAGACATTTGAGGATATACCTACCGTCATTGAAACCATTTGTGGTGTTTGACACCCCCCGCCCCCCCCACCCCGGGGTGGGGGGGGCGAATCTTTTCTAAATCTTGTTTTCCTTGATGAAAGAAACCTGTTCTTTGTATCCTGTCTTTCATATATACTTTTCTTGACAGCCCATTAGATACTGTGAATTAATGGTTTGGGATTCTAAGGACACTGGTTTTAGTTTCCACAAAATTGTTTATTGTGACCCTTGGCATGCTTCTTATAATTTTTCTTTGTTTCTTTATCCTTGAAATGGAAATGATACAGACCTTTGCTGTAAGAATTGATAAAAGGCGTAGTTATTTTAAATGATTGTTAAAATATAAAAACATTTTCATTTACACTTAGAGACTACTTTGGAACCACCTTTGATGTTTTATATGTGATAATGACCCAGCATAATTTGGAAACTCTGTCATTTTCAATGCCATCTATTATCATCACTTTGAAAAATAACAACTACTGATTTACCAAATTTTTTGAAGTCTATATTCTAGAGAAGGTGGAATTTGATCTTATAATAATTTATAAAAAAAATCTTTTGTGGTGCCTGGGTGACTCAGTCAGTTAAGCATCTGACTTCGGCTCAGGTCATGATCTCATGGTTTGTGAGTTTGAGGCCCGCATCGAGCTCTGTTGACAGCACAGAGCCTGGAGCCTGCTTCAGATTCTGTCTCCCTCTTTCTCTCTCCCTTCCTCGCTTTCTCTCTGTCTCTCTCTCTCTCTCCCTCTCAAAAATAAATAAACATTAAAAAATATTTAAAAATTTTTTTTTTATTTTGGTGGTGTGAAGGGGAAAGAGATTACTTGTGTGTGGCTTTACCATTGAAACCTTTCCTTCATCCAAAATTTGAAACCTGGGATTTGAGAGGCTGGGGATGAGAGAAGGTGTATTACATTATAACTAAAAGTATAGATTTTGAACTATGGTTTGAATTACAACTCCCTTATTGGACTTCAGGCTTGGTTTTGTGTCTGTGTCCTCATCTATAGACAAGGTAATAATATCTGTGTTCAAGCTGTTGTGATTAAGGCATAATGTTTGCTGATCACTTTGTATATTATGATGCTGGAAGTACACAGTAAGTGCTAGATATTAATACACTTAAGAGGACTAGATCTGAAATTGTCCCTCATGAATATTAATATTAGTAAAATACTGTTTATTGTCATCTAGATAGTGGTTTTGAAACTTAAAAAATTTTTTTTGTTAAGGGAACTCCTTTCCTTTACCCCAAAGTCTTATTTGATATCTTGATGTATAAAACAGCAAAGTTTGACAAGGACTGATCTAACACAAAACAGTACCATGCCAGAGTTATAAAAGGGGTTCAGGCATACTTCTTTTCTGACATTATTTTCTTAAACAACTGGGATTTTTTCCCCTTATATTTCTTAATTTTACTCCTTTCTTCTTTGCATTCTGGTGAAGATAGTTTATGAATGACATAATAAAGCCATCACTAACAATTTTCATGTATTGTATTTAGTTTTTAAAGAGTTTTAATTGTGCTGCTTACTTTTGTTTTACATACCATGCATGTTAAGTAAACTCATTTTTTTGGCACCTGAGATTTAAAATAAATTTATTTCTCTGGAAGCATGGAGCTGACATGTATGTTGTCTGAATAGAGAAATCATACCTTTTCAGAGGAACAATAAACATTAAATACTAGTGAAACTTAAAATAATTTTTTTTTTTTAAATAGTGAAACTTAGGGGCGCTTGGGTGGCTCAGTTGGTTAAGCATCCAACTTCAGCTCAGGTCATGATCTCACGGTTTGTGAATTTGAGCCCCGCATTGGGCTCAGTACTGACAGCTCAGAGCCTGGGGCCCGCTTTGGATTCTGTGTGTGTCTCTCTCTCTGCCCCTCCCCCCTCTCAGAAATAAATAAACATTAAAGCAATAATAAAAAAATAGTGCAACTCACACACAAATAGTTTTACAGATATACTGAGTGCTAAGGTTTTAATCTTTTTTAAAGTTTATTGAGAAGACCTATGCCATCTTACACATTCCCCCAAATCTTCATCTTATTTTCTCTGGAGCTTTCATTTTCTTCCTAGTGTTTCCAGAGTAGTGGCTGTTCCCTGGAAAGTGGATCTTTCCATCAGTGCAGTTGAGATTCTCCACCCTCTCAGAGAACCTTTCCACTTTTCCTGTGTCTTCGTCATTTTTCTTTCCATCATTCCTGACCTTGAACTTGCAGATATGTCTTTTTCATCTTTTTGCTTTGTTGTCATTTATCTTTTTTTTTTCCTTTTCTTTTCTCTCTCTGTCTCTTTTAAGTTTATGTATTTTGAGAGAGGGAGAGAGTGCAAGTGGGGAAGGGGCAGAAAGAGGGAGACAGAATCTCAAGCAGGCTCTACACTGTCACCATGGAACCCAATGCAGGGCTCGAACTCACAAACACAGAGATCATGACCTAAGCCGAGATCAAGAGTCGGATGCTTAACTGACTGAGCCACCCAGGTGCCCCTGTTGGTCGTTTATATTAGGATTTTTTTCATTTTCTTTAAGCCCGTCTCTCCACATATGAGACTTCTACCTTAAAAAGGGGCCTTTTAATCTTGTTTTCTAATCTTTACTGCCACACTTCTTGGAAAGTTACCGTATTTGTTGTCCTTATTTCTTACGTTCCTTTGCAGTTTGGATTCTACCCATCGTACTAAAGAAAATGTTCTTTTCTTTTCTTTTATTTTATTTTATTTTATTTTTTTTCAACGTTTATTTATTTTTGGGACAGAGAGAGACAGAGCATGAACGGGGGAGGGGCAGAGAGAGAGGGAGACACAGAATCGGAAACAGGCTCCAGGCTCTGAGCCATCAGCCCAGAGCCTGACGCGGGGCTCGAACTCACGGACTGCGAGATCGTGACCTGGCTGAAGTCGGACCTTAACCGACTGCGCCACCCAGGCGCCCCAAGAAAATGTTCTTTTAAAGGTCACTTGCTCAGCATATTTGTAATACATTATTAAGTGTAGACCCAGGTAGCAATCCAGCAGCTCAGATTACTTCACGTGTTTGCATTGTTTGTAAGAAAGTGTAATTGTCCACATTTTAAAAATTACAAGCTTTGGAGTGCCTGGGTGGCTCAGTCAGTTAAGTGTCTGACTTTTTTTTTTTTTTTTTTTTTTAATTTTTTTTAATGTTTATTTTTGAGAGAAAGAGAGAGACAGAGCATGAGCGGGAGAGGGGCAGAGAGACAGGGAAACACAGAATCTGAAGCAGGCTCCTGGCTCTGAGCTGTCATCACAGAGCCTGACACGGGGCTCAAACCACAAGATCATGACCTGAGCCGAAGTCGGACACTCAACTGACTGAGCCACCCAGGCGCTCCTGTGTCTGACTCTTGATTTTGGCTCAGGTCATGATCTCACTGTTGGTGAGTCCAAGCCCTGCATCATGTTCTCTCCTGTCATTGCAGAGCCTGCTTTGGATCCTGTGCCCCCCCACCCATCTTTCCCCTACTCTCACGTGTGCATTTTCCTTCTCAAAAATAAATAAACATTTATTTAAAAAGTTATAAGCTTTGGGGCCCCTGGGTGGCTGACTTCGGCTGAGGTCATGATCTTGCAGTTTGTGAGTTTGAGCCCCGCTTTGGGCTCTGTGTCTACAGCTCAGAGCCTGAAGCCTGCTTCAGATTCTGTGTCTCCCTTTCTCTCTGCCCCTCCCCTACTCTCTGTGTCTCTCTCAAAAATAAACATTAAAAAAGTTTATGAAAAGTTATAAGCTTTCATATTGAAATATGGATGTTTGGCTTAATCTTGGAATGTCAGGAATCTGGCAGTATTAGACTCATTCATGGCTACAAGCTGAAGTAGCTTGCCTGCTCAGCCTCTGTTGACATTTTAAATGTTTGTGATCTTAAGTTCATCTCCCTTCAGATTTATTTGCACTGCTCTCCTAATCTTCTGCCTTTTGTGACTGCTCCTTAGTCACCTTCACTGACTCTCCCTTTTACCTGCTGCAGTTGCACAGTAATTATTAGCTACCATTGATTTATTTAAAAGGCTAGATTCAATATCTCAGGATTTTTTTTTTTTGGTGTCATTTCCTCGAATGTTCTTTTCTTCCTTGCACTTTTCATGAGTAACCCTCAACCATTTTTCCCACTTTACCATCGTGTCTGAAATTGGAGTCTCATCAGAAAGAGGCTCATGATACCCTAGTTGATAATCCATGATTTACATACTAATCTTCAGTTGTCATCCACTCTGACAGCATCCCCTGTCACTCTGGATAGCATTTCCAGTTATCCATTCTTTTATTTATTTATTTTTAAATGTTTGTTTTTTGAGAGAGAGAACACACGTGTGGGGGAGGTACAGAGAGAGGTGGGGACAGAAGATCTGAAGTGGACTCCATGCTGACAGCAGAGAGCCCGATGTGGGGCTTGAAGTCATGAACCCCAACATCATGACCTGAGCCAAAGTCAGATGCTTAATCGACTGAGCTACCCAGGTGCCCCAGTATCCATTCTTTTAGATCTTACTACTCTTCTTAGCTCTTAGCTCTTATTTCCGGCTCTCTGGAACTCTTCCTCATGGAGTTCAGCAGGTACTTCTAATTAAATATGTTTGAAATTGTACTCATCACTCTCCCTTACATTCTTCCACTCTCACAAAACAGAAACGTTGTTAGTATTGGTGACATTTCCCCCACTCACACTTAAACTTAGGTTTTGAAACCTTGAGCCATTTTTAACTCCTCCTTTCACCTCCACAATCAACTCACCAAGTTCTGTTGATTTTATTCATGCACTGCTTCCTGTAGCCTTCTCTGGCTAGATCTGATATATTAATCAGTGGCCACTTAGTTTCTTGCAGCAAGAAAACTCAAAGATTTTTTTTTCATGAAGGTGCTTTTCTGTCCTCCATTCTCTTCAATCTGTCTTTATATTGTCTCTAAGATAATCAGTTATCTTTTCAAAGCATATCATATCATATACTTTCCTTAAAGATTTTATTTATTTAACAATTTTTTAACAATCCTCTTTTTAAATTTTTTAATTTATTTTTGAGAGAGAGAGAGAGAGAGAGAGAGAGACAGCATGAGCTGGGGGAGGGGCAAAGAGAGAGAGGAAGACACAGACTACGAAGCAGGCTTCAGGCTCTGAGCTGTTAGAACAGAGCCAGATACAGGGCTTGAACTCACAAGCTGTGAGATCATGACCTGAGCCGAAGTCAGACACTTAACTGACTGAGTCACCCAGGCACTCCTTAAAGATTTTAAAAGGCAGCCCATTGTTGAAGACTTCAGGTTCTGTGTTAGATATCATGAGGTGAAATCTCAGTTCTACCATATAGCAGCTGTGGATTCAGTTCCTTAACCTATTAAATGAGGATAATACTACTTCATAGGATTGTGAGGATTAAATGAGGCATCATCACAGTGCCCATCACATTAGTAAGCACCACATAAGAAGCTGTTCCATGAAAAATAAAATTCAAGTTCACTTGCCTTACGTTCAGATTTATGACCTGGCTCCCAACGCACCAACTTGGCTAATTGGGAGCCATATTTCTTCTCCGTAGCCTTAAGTCTTTATGTTTTGTTCTTATACTATAATTTTCATATCTTCCCTCACCTCTGTGCTTTGGCTTTAGCTTTTTCCTTTAGTGTTTCCTCTTATCAACCCCATATCTCTACATTTCTTTCCCTCAATCTGATAAAATTATTAGGTATTAGATTTCTAATGAGGCTTTCCTACACTCCTAAATGGATTTAATGACATATTTGCCTTATTTATGTTAGACTTTTATGTTTTTTCTGGCTTTTATCAAAGTTTCTCTGTATTATGATTGTTAGTCTCCTCAACTTACTCCCAAATTGGTGCTTCTTAAAAACAGGGGCCGTGTCTTATTTTACTGAATCATAGGTAATTAAATCTTGTTGATTGTTTTTCTCCTCTTTTTCCCTTGAATAGATGTTTTAATTATTGGAGAGTAGAGTGAATTTTGTGCTCCTAAGAGGCTGTTACTTACTGAAATTAGGTTTCTTTTGACCACTTTTATTTCATCTCAGTTCTCACATTAGGTATCAGTGTTCAGGCAAGGATTGAGTTGGGTCAAATACATATAGTTCTTATAAAGTATACATGAGTATATGATTAATAATAGTGATCTTAATAGCTTATATTTATTAAATGCTGTGTGCCAGGAACTATTAAAAATGTGTGTATTTGTGGGAGAGAGAGAACGTGTGTGTGTGTGTGTGTGTGTGTGTGTGTGTGTGTGTGTTGGGGCAAGAAAGGGAGAGAGATTGAAATTGAGAGATGAACTCAATCCTCAACAACTCTCTGAAGTAGGTAGAATTACTATTCCTATTTATATGAGATTGCTAAGGCACAGAGAAGTAAAATAACTTGGCTAAGTAAGTAACTATGATTTAATGTTTAAAAAACAAAAAGCAAAATGCAAATTAAATAAATTTTTTTTTCCTTTAGGGAGGAATCCGTAAGTGTTTTTTGACATTTCTTTTAGGGTACAGAGGGAATTTGTAATAGTAAACTTGAAGAATTTGATTTCCTTTTTCTTTAAGTTTTATTTATTTATTTTGAGAGAGAAAACACGAGTAGGGGAGGGGCAGAGAGAGAGCAAGAATCCCAAGTAGGCTCTGCACTGTCGGCACAGAGCCCAATTTGGGGCTTGAACTCACGAACCACGAGATCATGACCTGAGCTTAACTGACTGAGCCACTCAGGCACCCCAGGAATTTGAAATTAAACTTTAGGAAAGTAGAATAATGAATGTAAGCCTTTTACTATTGTAGTGGAGATTAATTACTAGCCTTATTTAAGAACGTATTAATTAGGGCTCTTGGTTTAGCAATAGTGGGAATTTTATTAGTTTTGAATTTATTTGAGTAATGTATGAATCTTTTAAAGGTAATTGATACAGGAGTGCCTGGGTGGCTCAGTAAGTACATTGGGCGTCTGACTCTTGATTTCGGCACAGGTCATGATCCTGGGGTAGTGGGATTGGCCCATGTCAGTCTCTGCACTGAGCGTGAAGCTTGCTTGGGATTTTCTTTCTCCCTCTGCCCCTCTTCCTTGCTTCCACTCTCTCACTCTCTCTAAAATAAAAAATTTATAAAGGTGATTGATATTTATAAACTATAATGGGAGCAGCTGGTTGAAGAAATCGGTTTCTAAGCTCTATGTATAACTAAGATAATTTCTTTGTTGGATTAAGAAAAAAATCTGCATTTGTAAGGTGTTTTGTCTCTTTATTTGGCACAAAGAAGTACCTAAAAATCATGGGAAAAAATTGGGTCATTGTTTACATCGATGATATTTAAGCTGCTTTTAATTGAGTATTCTATCAGTAAACATTTGAATATGAAGCCTCAGTATAGGAATGTCTAATTATAAATCATATATATTTATATTTATAGACTGTAGTTCCCCCTCTTATCCACTATTTCACTGTTCTTGCAGTTTTGGTTACCCATCATCATGTGTGGTCCAGAGCAGACGATCCTCCTTCTGACATATAGTCAGGTCACTAGTAGCCTAATGCTACGTCACAGTACCTATATCGTTCACCTCACTTTGTCTCATCACGTAGGCATTTTACAGTTTTATCCTAAGAAGAAGGGTTAGTACAGTACAGTAAGGTATTTTGAGAGAGTATGTATACACACACACACACACACACACACACACACTCTCTCTCTCTCCACATATACCTATTATTACAGCTTATATACTTATTTCGGTCTGAGTACTGAATTATAAAGTTTATGTTTTAGATATATTCAATAGAAAAAGTCCCCCCACTTTTGTCCTTCACTGTATACTCTCTCTCTCTTTGAAAACCACTGGTTTATAGTGCTATGAGTAGCTGAGGTTTCTGAGATATATTCTTAAATAGGATAATATATTTGCTTATTTTTCCCGTTTTCAGATTGTACTGGAGAAATGACAGCAGTGACAGCAATTTTTTTTAATTATTGTCTTTTAGTCACACTTGATGTTGTGTGTATTTCCAGTTTGTTTTTTGTCATGCTTTACCCTTTATGAAGACACCTGAGTGTTAAGTGTGCCGGTTATCATATTCCCTCTCAGCTCTGAATCAACTCTGTTACTTGCTCTGTGGTATTGGATGCTTTAAGCATTTCTTCTTTGATTGATGTTAAACTTTGTCAGTAGAGGATACTGAGGGGACACTACACAAGGAAGGGGTTTCTGTTTTTGTTTCTTATTCCTTCTGCATGGCTACTAGTGGCACAGGTATGGGGACATCTAGTGGTCCTCTGCCCCAAGAGAATGCCCACAGTAGACACATTCTTGGTAAACTTACAACCCCAGCCCCAACTTAGTGACCACCTCACCAGTTCCTCTGCCATGGACATTGCACACCCCAGATATCATGTCTCCTTCCTGGAGAGCTAGCAGCCAACACCCCAACTCCCCCTGCACATCTGCTTATACCACAGAGGGTTGTTTTCCTACTGCTCTCCTATGCAGCCACTGCTGGGTCAGGCTCCCGGTTTCATCTCCCTTTGTGTGCTCACTAACCAGCTTGTTAGGCCCATACAACCCAACCTGGTGAGCTTCTTTGCCATCCAGTAGGCTGCAACCACACCTTCTCTTTGGTCTATACCCTAGTTCTGGGGGACGGCCTTCTACGTTTGTTTCTGCCTTGGGTACTCTCACTGAGTCTTCTGGTATTCTTTAGTATTCTCTCCATGCATTTATATGTGTTACTCCTCTGTTATAATTAATAATTCTTTAAATGAAACTTTTTATTTTCAAATTACTGTGTGATTCCTATTTCTTGGTTGGACCCTATTTGATGCAGTAGGCTAAAATGAAATAAATTACATACTATACTTACACATTAAGCCTGTAGATTAGTACCAGTACTTTTCCCCTCATATCCATGGCATATTTGGGTCATCACCTCGTCCATGGAAACTAAATTTAGTATTAATAAAGTCACTATGGTTGTAAAATTCATTTATTCATTCTACTGGGATTGTAATTGTGCAGGAGTCATCCTTAAAAGCCACTGGTGCCAAAAATTGTTAAGGATGAGGGAATGGAATGAATATGTTTTCATGGTTAAATATATCTCTAAACAATCTAAACATCAAGTGAGAACTTTTCAATTCTATTAAGATATTAGCATATCTGATAGCTCAAAAAATTTCTACCTGGTCATTTCTTTTTGTCTTTTTTTTTTTTTTTTTAACTTTTTTTTTTAACGTGTATTTATTTTTGAGACAGAGAGAGACAGAGCATGGATGGGGGAGGGTCAGAGAGAGGGAGACACAGAGTCTGAAACAGGCTCCAGGCTCTGAGCTGTCAGCACAGAGCCTGATGCGGGGCTCGAACTCATGGACCATGAGATCATGACCTGAGCCGAAGTCGGCCGCTCAACCGACTGAGCCACCCAGGCGCCCCTGGTCATTTCTTTTTGAATATTAACAAATGACAGTCATGTGAATTATCTTTTAAAAAGTTACCCAAGGGGCGCCTGGGTGGCTCAGTTGGTTAAGTGCCTGGCTTCGGCTCAGGTCATGATCTCATGGTTTGTGAGTTTGAGCCCCACATCAGGCTCTGTGCTGATAGCTTGGAGCCTGGAGCCTGCTTCGGATTCTGTGTCTCCCTATCTCTCTATCCCTCCTTGACTAGTACTCTGTCTTTCTCTGTCTCTCAAAAATAAATAAATGTTAAAAAAAAAATTGAAAAATAAATAAAATAAAAAGTTACCCAAATAGGAGGTTGGATTAAAAGAAAAGCACACCCATACTCCCAGAGGATGTGGGACTGGTAAGGCAAAGGAGACACAGAAGTGCTGTTGTGACTGATTTCTTAGTAGTGCTGACTTGTTAAATGTTTTACTTGCAGACCTCTAAATTTGATTGTTCATCATTTTCATATTTGAGTTTTCGTGTGAGGTTTTAAAATCAGTAGCTTTGCTAATTTTAAGATCTCTTCATATTTTTCATAACATTTGCCACATATCTGCAGTTATTTCTGTGCATTTGATTAGTGTTCTGTTAATACTGCCTTCAATTCCCAGGAATTCTTCTCAATTCAGTGGATACTGGATTTCTGACTTCTGTGTTGGCTTTTGTGCACCCTAGTTCTAGCTTTCTCTTTGAAGGTGTGATATGTATTTAAAATAAACGATGATGTCTCAAGATATTAAAGGAGGAAAGAATAAAATTGATTGTTGATTTTATAGCAACATTTGTTAAATCTATATCCAATAGCCTATATACTGGTACAGAAGTAATGAATCTGTATGTTGCAATAAATAAATTATGTTATTATGTTATTTATAGTAAAATCAGTAAAACAGTAGGATACCAGAATCTTGTTTGAGGGGGTTCCTACCTCCTGGTCCTACTGCTTTAACTTCACTCTTTGTGACAACTTAGTGTAGAGATATAATTGAAGATAAAACTGATGTCCCTGGCTCTGTAGATGATGATCTTACCAATGGAACATTTATCTAGTTAGTATTTTAAGTAAATTTATATTTATTCTTATATTTTAAAAAGTTTATTTTTATTTTTTAATATTTATTTTTTTTTGAGAGACAAAGCATGAGCGGGGGAGGGGCAGAGAGACAGAGACAGAGACACACACACACACAGAATCCAAAGCAAGCTCCAGCCTCTGAACTGTCAGCACAGAGCCCGATGCAAGGCTTGAACCCACCAACTTCGAGATCATGACCTGAGCCGCCCAGGTGCCCCTAAAAGTTAATTTTGAGAGAGCACAAGTGGGGGAGGGGCAGAGAGAGAGAGAGAGAGAGAGAAAGAATCCCAAGCAGACTCTGTGCTTACTTTGGGCTCAGTTGCTGGGTTCATGAGATTATGACCTGAGCCTAGATCAAGAGTTGGATGCTTGGGACACTTGGGTGGCTCAGTCATTTGGGAGTCCCACTCTTGTTTTCGGCTCAGGTCACGATCTTGTGGTTTGTGGGTTTGAGCGTCACATTAGGCTCTTCACTGACAGTGCAGTTCCTACTTGGGATTCTCTCTCTCCCCTGTCTCTCTGCCCCTACTCAGTTCGTGCTCTCTCTCTCTCAAAATAAACTTTATTTTTTTCCAAAATAAATAAACTTGAAAAAAATTGAAAAAAAAAAAAAAAAAAGAATTGGGCACTTAACCGATTGAGTCACCAAAGCGTCCCTAAAAGCAAATGATCTTGGGGCGCCTGGGTGGCGCAGTCGGTTAAGCGTCCGACTTCAGCCAGGTCACGATCTCGCGGTCCGTGAGTTCGAGCCCCGCGTCGGGCTCTGGGCTGATGGCTCAGAGCCTGGAGCCTGTTTCTGATTCTGTGTCTCCCTCTCTCTCTGCCCCTCCCCCGTCCATGCTCTGTCTCTCTCTGTCCCAAAAATGAATAAACGTTGAAAAAAAATTTAAAAAAAAAAAAAAAAAAAGCAAATGATCTTTTCTGTAGAGGAGGCTAATTTTTTAAAACTTGGGATATAATTGCTATGTGTACAGTGAATGTTTTTGAAAGGGAAAAAAAATACTTCTCAAAAAAGTTACAAAAAGAGAGTGCCTGGGTGGCTCCGTTGGTTGAGCATCTGACTTTGGCTCAGGTCATGATCTTATACTTTCTAGGTTTGAGCCCCGCGTCTGTGCTGATAGCTCAGAGCCTTGAGCCTGCTTCGGATTCTGTGTCTCCCTCTTTCTGCTTCTCCCCCTGCTTGTGCGTGCACATGCTCTCTCTTCCTCTGTCTCTCTCCCTCTCAAAAGTAAATAAATAAACGTTAAGAAAAAAAAATTTTTTTAAGTTACAAATACAAATTCTGCCCCCTCACTTGCAATGGAAACAATGGTATTTTATTTTGTTCTTTGACATGTGAAATTTTGTGAGGGTGTAATGTGCTAGATAAAGATAATTATAGGGGGATGAACCTGATCATCTTAAAGGAAAATGGGATTTTTGCAACAGTAAGAATAATAGGGAAGAAAATAATTAATATGTTGCTGTCAAATATGTATTTTTTCTTTCAGGGTAGCTCCTGCAAGAAAATACAACATGAAATTCATATGGCATGTATTGTATCTTACTAAGAAGTTACTTAAAAAAAAAAGCCTCCTTCAATTAACACAATATGCCAATTTAAGTAACAGTAATAATTTTATGGGGCACCTTGGTGGCTCTGTCAGTTAAGTGTCTTGATTTCAGCTCAGGCCATGATCTCAGGGTTGTGAGATCAAGCCTGGAGTCAGGCTCTGAGCTGAGTGTGGAGCCTGCATAAGATTCTCTCTGCCCCTCCCCGTGCATGCTGTCTCTCTTTAAAAAAAATTTTTTTTAATGTTTGTTTTTGAGAGATAGAACATGAGCAGGGGATGGACAGAGAGAGAAAGGGAGACACAGATTCCAAAGCAGACTCAAAACTACTTCATTCTTTTTAAATGAAACATTTCATAGTATGGACATACCATAAATTATTTTTTTAAGTTTATTTATTTATTTTGAGAGAGCACCCACACCATTGGGTGACGGGCAGAGAGAGGAGAGAGAGCATGGAGCCTGACATGGGGCTCGATCTAACAACCCTGAGAGCTTGAGCTGTAATCAGAGCCAGACGCTTAACTAAGTTACCCAGGCACCCCTCATTATGGTTTTGATTTGTATTTTCCTGATGAATGATACTGAGCACCTATTCCTATATATACCTTTTGGCCATTTGTATGTCTCCTTTGGGAAAATGTCTACATCCTTTGCCCATTTTTTAGTTGGATTTTTTTTTGTTCTTAAGTCATGAGTTCCTTACACATTTCAGATATGAACCCCTTATTGGTATATAGTTTGCAAATATTTTCTCCCATATCATAGGCTTCCTTTTAATTTTGTTGATTGTTTCCTTTGCTGCCGAAGCTTTCTAGTTTGATGTAGTCCCACTTGCCTATTTTTGCTTTTGTTGCCTGCGCTTTTGGTGTCATATTCCAAAAAAAATCATTGCTAAGAGCAATGATTGCTAAGGAGCTTTTTTCTGTTTTCTTCTAGGAGTTTTATGGTTTCTGGTCTTATTTACATTTTTGTCTTCAATATATTTCAAGTTAATTTTTATAAGTGGTATGAGATGGGGGTCCAATTTCATTCTTTTGTATATGAATATTCAGTTTTCCAAAGAGCATTTATTGAAGAGACTTTCTCCATTGTGTGTTCTTGGCAACCTTGTCAAAAGATTAGTTGTCCATATACATATGGGTTTATTTCCAGGCTATTATATTCCACTGATCTATATATCTCTTTTTATGACAGTGTCATCCTGTTTTGATTATTGTAGCTTTGTAATACAGTTTGGAAACCAGGAAGTGTTGATGTATCCATCCTTGTTCTTTCTTAGGATTGCTTTGGTAATTTGGGGTCTTTTGCGGTTCCATACAAATTTTAGGATTGTTTATTCTATTTCTGTGGCAAATGTCATTGGACTTTTGATAGAATTGCATTGAATATGTGGATTGTTTTGGGTAGTTACAGACATTTTAACAATATTTTTCCAATCCATGAGCATGGAATATTTTTCCATTTACAGGTTTCTCCCACTAGCCTAAAGTAGAGCGTTGCTGTGAAACTTCACAAGCCAAAATTGTGTAAAGTGAAGCAGGTATTTCATAAAAGCAAAAATCCTCTTTAGATTTCTCTCAGGTACTAATGTAGGTCTTCAGTAAAAGACCTTAAAACAGGTACCTTAAAACAGGTACTAATGTAGGTCTTTAGTAAAAGCAAACCCATAAAGTGAACTTTCAGATAGTGAGGGAAACCTGTATCTTCTGTGGGTTTTTTTTTTTTTTCATTGATGTCTTAGAGTTTTTAGGGTATAGGTCACCTCCTTGGTTAAATTTGTTCGTAAGTATTTTATTGGTTTTGATGGTATTGTCAGTGGGATTATCTTCTTTATTGTTTTTTCAGATAGCTTGTTATTAGTTAGAAATTCATGATAGAAATAGAAATAATATTATTAGAAATGCAAATGATTTTTGTATTTTGGTTTCATACCTTGCAAGTTTACTGAATTTGTGTCTTTTCATTTAAAAAAAATTTTAACATTTATTTATTTTTGAGAGAGAGAGAGAGAGAGAGACAGAGTGGGAGCAGGGGAGGGGCAGAGACAGAGGCAGACACAGAATCCGAAGCAGGCTCCAGGCTCTGAGCTGTCAGCACAGAGCCTGACGCGGGGCTCAAACTCAGGAACTGCGAGATCATGACCTGAGCTGAAGTCGGACACTTAACCGACTGAGCCTCCCAGGCGCCCCATGTGTCTTTCCATTTTTCAATGGAGTTTTTTGAAGTGTAAAATTTTTAACTTTGATGAAGTTCAGTTCATCAACTGTTTCTTTTTAGACATTATGCTTTTATTTTTTTTATAAATTTATTTTAATCAAATGTTTATTTTTGAGAGTGAGAGAGAACATGAGCGTGGGAGGGCAGAGAGAGAGAGAGGGAGACACTGAAACTGAAGCAGACTGCAGCCTCTTAGGTGTCAGTACAGAGCCTGATGCGGGGCTTGAACTCACAGACTGCGAGATCATGACCTGAGCTGAAGTTGGATGCTTAACCAACCGAGCCACTCAGGCACCCCTAGATCATGCTTTTTAGTGTTGTATCTAAGAACTCTTTTCCTAACCCAGTGTCACTAAGATTTCATCCTGTGTTTTTTTCTAGAAGTTTTACAGGTTTGGCTCTTCATTTAAGTATGGCCCATTTTGAGTTAATTTTTATATATGATGTAAATGTCTCCTTTCTCTTTTATGTATGTGGATATCCAGTTGTCCCCCTACCATTTGTTATGTTGAGAATGGATCACATCTCCTTATAGTTCAGTTTATGTTGATTAACATTTTTCCTAGGAAAAAGAGGTAACTTATTTATTTGTCTTTAATCAAAGCTCTCTATGGATCAGTGAGCATAAATATAAGTAGGGAAAAACTGGATTTTTTTTTTAGTTTTTTAATTTTGAGAGAGAGAAAGTGTAAACAGGGGAAGGGCAGAGAGAGAGGGAAAGAGAGTTTCAAGGAGGCTCTGCACAGTCAGCACAGAGTCCCATGCAGGGAGGGCTTGAACTCCCAAATCGGGAGATCATGACCTGAGGCAAAGTCAGAAACTTAACTAACTGAGCCACACAGGTGCCCCAGAAAAAACTGGATTCTAATGAATTTTATTACCATCCAGGATAGTTACTAAAAGTTCTAGAGGCACCTGTCTTTGCTGACAGCTCAGAGCCTGCTTTGGATTCTGTGTCTCCTCTTTCTGCCCCTCCCCTGCTTGCTCTTGCACACACGTGTATTTTCTCTCTCTCTCTCAGAATAAATAAATAAACATTAAAAAAAATAACATAAACTGGATGGCTTAAAAACAACAGAAATTCATTTCTCACAGTTTTGGAGACTGGAGAGTCCAGAATCAAGGCACTGGCAGATTCATTGTCTGGTGAGAGCCTACTTTGCAGTTCATAGGTGGCACCTTCTTGATGTGTGGAAAAGGCAGAGGAGCTTTCTCGAATCTCTCTTGTAATGGCTCTACTCATATTCATGAAGGCTCTATCCTTCTGACCTAATCACTTGTCAAAAGCCCCACCTCCTAATACCATCATCTTGGGGGTTAGTACTTCAGCATATGAATTTTGAGAGTGGGGATGTCATATATGTGGCATTTGGCCCATGATAGACATACTCAGTAGACTCTGGTACCTTTTCTGGCTAAGCCCCAGCAACTTCAGATTGAAACTCATGCTGCTATTATGGCATCTTGATTCTGCTGCTTTGAATATGGTTATGTGCATATGTAAGTTCCTGGACACATTAAGGTTAATTTCTGCCTAGAGGATTATTTTCTGTAGGATTTTGGACTTCCCATATGGTATTTAGCTGTATGTTAGAATAAAGTCATCCCTGTAGACTTGACATGTGCTTCCCTTTGCTGTGACTGTATGACTATTGGAGTCATGATATAAAGGTACAGGTCAATCAGACATATGCTGTTGTGGTACTTGAAAAATAAATACAGAGTTAGAAATGTTGTGGAGATTAAATCCCATGGTCAGAATTGTACAGAAACAGTTATATAGCTGTTCATTGAAATTCCACGGTCAGGGGCACCTGGGTGGCTCAGTCGGTTAAGTGCCCGACTTCTGCTCATGTCATGATCTCACAGTTCGTGAATTCGAGCCCCACGTCGGGCTTTGTGCTGACAGCTCAAAGCCTGGAGACTGCTTCGCATTCTGTGTCTCCCTCTCTGTTTTTCTCTCTGCCCCTCCCCCACTCGTGCTTTGTCTCTCTCTCTCTCTCTCTCTCAAAAATAAGCAAACGTTAAAAAAAAAAAATCCACAGTCAGAATTGTACAGAAACCGTTACATAGCTGTTCATTGGATGAGAGAATTATGTTCATTATGAAAATTAGTTCATTGGATGGAATCGAAAAACATTCCCTTTCTAGGTTATGTACTAGGCATTTAAAAAAATTATTTTAACGTTTATTTATTATTGAGAGAGCATGAGCAGGGGAGGGGCAGAGAGAGGAGACACAGAATCTAAAGCAGGCGCCAGGCTCCGAGCTGTCAGCACAGAGCCCGATGTGGGGCTCGAACTCACAAACCGCGAGATCATGACCTGAGCTGAAGTCAGACGCTTAACCAACTGAGCCACCCAGGCACCCCTAGGCATTTTTCTTTTTTTAACCACAACTTCCATTACATCGAGTTTCATAGGAAATTAGAGTCCCTTGTGAGCATTGCGAATCGTCTGATTCAGTATTGACACCCTCTACACCAAGAAACTGATCTGGTTGCATCTGTAACCAGATACTTGCTTATAGCAAAGTATATATTTTACAAGAACTAGAATTTAATGAGCTATGTCAGGGTAAGAAATAGGAAATTTGGGGGTCCTGATGTTCTTGCCACGTTTCAAACTGCTACAAAGAAACTAGGCCTTCTCTGAGAAGCTCTGGAGAGGATAGCATACATATTGGAGATTATTTAGGATTGAAAGCTACCAGAAGCTCAGTTTCTGAGTGATACCTCACTCCCTAGAAATAGTGTATGGGAGTGTGAATTATGTTATTCATAATTGACTTTTGTCATAGTAAAACATGTATTTTTTTTTTTTTTAATTTTTTTTTTTTCAACATTTATTTATTTTTGGGACAGAGAGAGACAGAGCATGAACGGGGGAGGGGCAGAGAGAGAGGGAGACACAGAATCGGAAACAGGCTCCAGGCTCTGAGCCATCAGCCCAGAGCCCGACGCGGGGCTCGAACTCACGGACCGCGAGATCGTGACCTGGCTGAAGTCGGACACTTAACCGACTGCGCCACCCAGGCGCCCCAAAACATGTATTTTTAAAGTGATACAGGTTATCCAAGATTCTAGCCTTTTAAATCATGGATGGCAGTGTAACACAGATTAATGCAGAACTTGATACAAGTGTAGGCTTTTTTCTTTATTTGGAAAAAAAAATACTTGTAGGGCAGAAGAAAAACAATTGATTTTAAAAGGGGATGAACCATGGTCTAATGGAGCCAGTTCTGCTGGCATCAGAGACTTCTGCTTTGGCTCCTGTGGACAATTTCTTCAGGACATTAGTTCAACAATTAGCCTTTGTGAATTGAAACATATTTGAACTTTATCCAATAAAAATATCAGTGGCAACTTTTTTTTCAAGAGAGAATGGTGCTCTTCCGATTAACTCCAGCCTTTCTGGAGCCTGAAGTGTTCCTCACTGCTATGAAAGAGCACCATGCCTGGCTGCTTCAGAAGATGAATGGGGAGAAAGCAATCCCAGAAGCAGATTCTGAGGATGGTGTTAAGAAGAAAGGGTGCTCAGCTACTACATATCTTCCCAACACCTGAATGGTTTATTTTAAAAGAATGTAACTTAGGAATAGCCAGATGGAAGAGATGCATAGGGCAAGGCCAGGGGAAAGGGCACAGAGCTAGCTTCTATGACCTCTCCAGGGACGCCACTCTCCCAGCACCTCCTTGTGTTCAACCCGGAAGCTCCCATAATTGATATTCTTTGAAAATCCTAAAGTGCTCCTGAAATAGCTATGATGTTGGCCACTTGCCAAGGACAGTAGACAAAGAAGTGGGGCAAAAGTATTAGGGCCAGAATGGTATAAGAAGTAAGATGATGAAATAATGTTGGATTTCATTGTAAGTAAGAGACTTTCCTGAATTCTCACTATTGGAAGAAAGTGTGTAAAAGTAGCATCCCCAGAAGAAAATACAGTGATGGAAAGCTCAAAACTCAGATACAGAGGCAGATTTGGGAGCTGGAAGTGATGTAGATGAACATCAGTTCTTTAAGTCAGACTTCTGAAAAGCTTCTTAGTAGTTGGAATTCTCTTAAACTTCTTATGTATGTATTGTCCACCATAATGACATTATTATTTTTCCTTTCCAGCCTTTATTACTTTCATTTCTTTTTCTAATTGCACTGATTAGCCCTATTCAACCCACTATTGAATAGAAGCAGTGATAGCAGGCATTTTCATTTTGTTTCTGACTTTAAAGGGAAATGCTTTTAACATTTCACTTTCCCCGATTCTAGTCAGAGGCATCTTTTACCCCAAAGTCAACTCAGGATTTTAGTTGATCACAATTTTGTCTTTATACTTGGTTAGCCATTTAGATAATTGTTTCTTTTTTCTTTTTCTTTTTTTTTTTTTTTTAATTTTTTTTAACGTTTATTTATTTTTGAGACAGAGAGAGAGAGACAGAGCATGAACGGGGGAGGGTCAGAGACAGAGGGAGACACAGAATCTGAAACAGGCTCCAGGCACTGAGCGGTCAGCACAGAGCCCGATGTGTGGCTCGAACTCACGGACCGTGAGATCGTGACCTGAGCCGAAGTCGGACGCTCAACTGACTGAGCCACCCAGGCGCCCCTAGATAATTGTTTCTATCCTTGGCCCATTTCAATTGGATTGCGTATGTGTTTGTTTGTTTGTTTGTTTGTTTCTTTCTTTCTTTCTTTCTTTCTTTCTTTTAACTGATTTGCAAGAGTTATTTTTATATTATGAATATATTAAGCGTTTTGGGGGAGTATGGGTTGCAAATATTTCTCCCCAATTTGTGGCTTTTCATTTGATGATTTTTGTGGGATTTTGATCAACACAGGTAAATTCTAATGTTGCTGCAGTTGTCATTGTCTTCCTTTATGGTTGTGTGTTTTGTGTCTTGTTTGAGAAGTCCTTCGTTGTCCCTTGAGATATTCCTCTCTCATATTTTCTTCTTATAAAGTTTTAAAGTATTGCTTTTCATATTTTTGTATTTAGTCCATATGGGATATCATTTTGCTGTATGCTGGGAATAGTTGTAATTTTTTCCCCTGGAAAGCGGGTCGTTTCAGCAGTAGTTAAGGAATATTCTATACTTAAGTCACTGATTTCTAATGGCACTGATTTCTAGTGCTGTTTTAAAGCTTGAATTCTCTTGTATCATCTGTGCCTGTACTAATATTTCATTGTCTTGGTTTCCCTTTGGGATAAGTTTTGCTAGCTGATAGGGCAAATACTGCCACCTGGCTCTTCAAAATTGGTTTTTTCCTTTTGTATGAATTTTACAGTCAACTTATCAAGTTATGAAAACTCCATGGGGAATTTCATTGGCATTGGCTTTGATTTTATAGATTAAATTTAGGTCATATTGTGATCTTTAAATTTTGTCTTACTACTGCAAATGTGGTATTTCCATTTATGCAGGCCTTTTATGTCTTTAAGTGAAGTTTCATAATTTTTTTCTGACAAGATCTTAAAAATGTTTTGTTAAATTTTTTAGTTATTGTGAATGGTATTTTTGAACAATTCTATTCTCTACTTACTGTGAACAGAATTGATTTTTTTCTGTTGCTGTGATACACTGCAACTATATGACATTCCCTTCAGCTTCTTTTTTTTTTTGTAATGTTCTATTTATTTTTTTAGAGTGAAAGCATGAGCAGGTGAGGGGCAGAGAGAGAGAGGGGGGGGACTCTGTTCTGACAGCAGCAAACCCAGTACAGGGCTTGAATTCACGAACTGTGATATCATGACCTGAGCGAAAGTTGGACAATCAAAGTCGGACATTCAACCAACTGAGCCACCCAGGTGCCGCACCCCCTTCAGCTTCGTATGCGTCCATTGTCTAACAATAATGACATTTTTATTTTTCCTCTCCAGACTGTATTACTTTCACTTTTTTTCTAAGCGCACTGATTATTGTAAATACAGTATTGAATAGAAGCAGGCATTTTTGTTTTGTTTCTGACTTTAAAGGGAAATATTTTTAACCTTACACCCTTAAGTATGACATTTTCCTGTGGGTTTTACTGAATACCCTCAAGTATGTTAAGGAGATATCCTTTTATTTATTGTTGCAAAGGTTTTGTTTTTTTCTTTACCTTGAATGGGTTGTATTTTTATATGTCCTTTTTTTTGAGTAAATATTGCGATAATCACATAGTTCTTCATTTAAATTTATTACTATGGTAAATCAGTAAATAGATTTTTCTAATTTTAAACCACCCTCTTATTGCTAGGATGAATCCTCCTGGGTCCAACATCATTTTAAAAATACATTGTAGCCATTCTTCTTCCCTTCCCAAATAATTCAGTCCTTATCTTTAATCGATTATGTAAGGTGAAGGTGAAGTGGGTATCTGGGGATGGGAGTAGGGGTGCTGCATTGACCCAGAGGGAGTATCAAAGCCCAGATTGGGAGAAGAGGGTATCTGCACAGAGTAGCAGTTCAGCGGGTCTGGAGTCAGAGCCCATTTAAGGTGAGGAATGCTCTGTAGGGAGGTGGTTCACATGGCTGTGCGTGGGGATTTAGAGCCCAAGTGTGGTAAGTAGAGCATCCTTGAAGGGGGAAGGGAGCAGCTTGAGGTGGGGCTTCAGGGGCTTCAGGGTGAGGGGGGCATTTCTGCAGAGGGGCAACCTTGGCATAGGATGTCAGATCCTAAGCAGGAGGAGAAGGGTGAGGAGTGGAATTACTTAGAGAGACAGCCAGTTCCAGCATGCTGAGTCAGAGCCAAAAGGGAGTGAGGAGGGCAGACCCTCCTTTAACCAGGTGATCAAAGTGAGCATCATAATGGGACAGATTGAAATCAGGCACCACTTAATAGGATACAATAAGAAGAAATCGCTCACTGTCACTTCTGCCAGGTTCCTGCTGAAATGCATAACATGAACATAATTATGAGAAAATATCAAACCCAAATTAAGGGACATTGTACAAAATAACTGGCCCATAATTTTTGATAGTGTAAGCATCCTAAGTGGGTCTTAAGAGACTGAAGGGGCATGATACTAAATACATTGCATGGTTCTGAACTGTATCCTTTTCTATATAAGGGGTCGTTGGGATAATTGGCACACTTGAATGGTGTCTGAGGATTAAATGGCATTAACATATCAGTATTTCCAGATTCTCATGGTCATATTCTGTTATGTCATAGGAAGTCCTTGTTTGTAGGAAATACACACTAAAATATTTAAAGGCAGTGGAGGCATCAGGTTGGCAACTAACTTCCAAATGGTTCAGGAAAGTTTTTTTTCTCTATATTGTATTTCCAACTTTTCTGTAAGTGTGCGATTGTTTCAAAAGTAGGCTTCATGCCCAGCTTGGATCTCAACAAGGGGCTTAAACTTACAACCCCGAGGTCAAGAGTCAGATGGCTTAACTGACTGAGCCACCTAAGGCATCCCATGTTTCAAAGTATTTTTAAATTTTTTAAAGTGTTTATTGCAGGATTTGATTTGGTAATACTTAGGACTTTTAAATCTCTGTTTAATGTTTGTGTATTTTTGAGAGAGAGAGAGAGAGAGAGCATGCAAGCAGGGGAGGGGCAGAGAGAGAGGAAGACACAGAATCTGAAGCAGGCTCTAGGCTCTGAGCTGTCAGCACAGAGCCTCATGTGGGGCTCAAACCCACGAAACGTGAGATCATGACCTGAGCTGAAGTCGGATGCCCAACGGACTGAGCCACCCAGACACCCCTAAATTTGTGTTTATAAGTGAGAATGGCCTATGATTTTTCTTTTATCATACTACATATGCCCAGTTTTCAAGTTTATGGTAGCCTCAAACAATGAATTGGGAGAGTTTTCCATCCCTCCCTTTTTTCTTTCCTTTTTTCCAAAAGTTTCTATAATAAAGAAATCTGTTTTCTAACAGATTGTTTCCTGGATTTTCCTATAAAAATCATGTGGTGATTTTTAAAAATTGGATTTAGTTTCTTCAGTGAGTAAATGACTCTGCTTCTTTTTGAGACAGTTTTAGTAGCTTTTCTAAAATACTTCTATTCAGATTTTTAAGCTATTTCAAATAAGGAATAAAGTTATTTAATGTATTATCTTAAGAGTTAAAAAAAAACTGTATTGTTTCTGTAGTGGTGTTCCTTTGTCATTCCTAATTTTGTTTATTTGTGCTTTCTCTTTTTTCTTGATATATTTTGTCAAAAGGTTTATTTTTCAGTCTTTCAAATGACCAGTGTTTGGGTTTGTTGATCCTTTCTCTTGTGTCTTTATTTTGTTTCATATATTTCTTCTCTTATTTTTACTTTTTAAATTTTTAGATGCTTATTTATTTATCTATTTTTGAGAGAGGGAGTGAGCAGGAGAGGGGCAAAGCAGGGCGGGGAAGAGATGGGGAAGCAGAGGATCCCAAACAGGTTCCACACTGTCAGCAAGGGCTGACTCGGGGCTCAATGTGCAAACTGTAAGATCATGAGCTGAGCCAAAATCAAGAATTGGATGTTTACCTGACTGAGCCACCCAGGCGCCCCTTAATTTTAATTTTTAAAAAATTTTGTACTTCAAGTGTATTCTCTTCTTTGTCTAAGTTGACATAAGTTGACTACCTCATTGTTTTCACAAAATTCTGAATAACCACAAAAATCTTAATGATGTGTAACAGTAAGCATGTATTGCTCACTTCTGGAGGTCAGGAGACAGTTGGCTAGGCAGTCTGCTGGTCTTGGCTGGACTCATGCACAGGTCTGAAGTTGGCTGGGTGTTGACTGACACAGGTTGGCCTCAACTGGAGCAACAGGATGCCATTACTTCTCATCCTCCTGATCAGGGTGGTCTGGATATATCTTCTCATGTTGATAGTAGAAGCTGAAGACAGAGCAACAGTTTTAAACTTACAGCTGGACTTCCATTACTCCTGCCCCATTCTTTTGGTTAAAACAGGTTGCAAGGGATAGGAAAATATTCTCTATCAGTATGGGAAGTATTCCAAAGTTATATAAAAGAAGGGTCTGGGGGTGTCTGGGTGACTCAGTCAGTTGAGCATCCGACTTTTGGTTTTGGCTCAGGTCATGATCTCGAGGTTCGTGAGTTCGAGCCTTGCACTGGGCTCTGTACTGCCAGTGGAGAGCCTGTTTGGGATTCTCTTTCTCTGCCCCTTCACACTCAGGAAATTTAACATTGACACAATAATACCATCTAATTACAGTATATGTTTAGACTTCTCTGTCCCAATAATATCCTCTATAAGTTTTTCATTGTATCTTTTCTAATGCAGCCAGTTTTGCTTTATCACAACATATGTATTCCTAGCAATTACCTTGCTGTGGAGAATTGCACAACAAAAATCATGGGGCTTATGGAGAAAATGGGGTTAGAGGCATAACATTCAAAAACTTCATGTCTCTCCATTCCTTCCTCCCTTTCCCTCCCTCCCTCCTACCTCCTGCCCTCCCCCCTCAGAACCTTCTAAAAACAGTAGTACTGTTTTATACACATTTAGTGGTTAAGACATACATAACTACTAAAATGAATGTGGTACTTGACCCAAGAACTGAAGTTTGCTTGTGGAAGTGGGTATCAGGAGGGATACAGCTTGTGACTTATTGTGAGGTGGTGGAAGGAGAGTTATTTGACATTGGACAGGAAGTATAATACCATGGGGCACCTGGGTGGCTCAGTTGGTTAAACGTCTGCTCTTGATTTTCAGCTCAGGTCATGATCTCACGGTTCATGAGTTTGAGCCCTGCATTGGACTCTGCACTGGCAGTGTGGGATTTTCTGTCTCTGTCTCTCTCTTCTCCTCCCCTGCTCGTTCTCTCTCTCTCTCTCTCTCTCTCTCTCTGTCTGTCTGTCTCACACTCAATTTCTCTCTCAAAATAAGTAAACTTAAAAAAAAAAAAAAAAAAAAGACGGGCACCTGGGTGGCTCAGTCGGTTAAGCATCCAACTTCAGCTCAGGTCATGATCTCACAGTTCATGAATTCGAGCCCCTCATCGGGCTCTGTGCTGACAGCTCAGAGCCTGGAGACTGCTTCCAATTCTGTGTCTCCCTCTCTTTCTGCCCTTCCCCTGTTCGTACTTTGACTCTCTCTCAAAATAAGTAAACATTAGGAAAAAAAATGTGAAAAGGAAAAAAAGAAAGAAAGTGTAATACCATCTGTGTAGGTATGGCTCATAACACACCTGGTGAACTGAGATAGATGGTACATGTTTTTAGTTGTATGTATTTTGCATATTCCTACACAGCTCACTTCAGCTGAGTTCAGTTTTCTGCTTTTACCTGATGTTTCTCACCAAAAAAAATCACACATAAGCAAGTGGGAAATTCATGTCTTGCTCAAACTGTGTTAGAACAAATTTGTGGGTTTTTTAAAAGAAAAAACTATAGCAGAAGTTGGAGTATAAACATATACATCTATAAATTTCCCTTTTAAGATTGTGTTAGTTGCATCCTACAAATTTTGATATGTTGTATTTTTTTTTTCAACGTTTATTTATTTTTGGGACAGAGAGAGACAGAGCATGAACGGGGGAGGGGCAGAGAGAGAGGGAGACAGAATCGGAAACAGGCTCCAGGCTCTGAGCCATCAGCCCAGAGCCCGACGCGGGGCTCGAACTCACGGACCGCGAGATCGTGACCTGGCTGAAGTCGGATGCTTAACCGACTGCGCCACCCAGGTGCCCCGATATGTTGTATTTTTGATGTAGTTCAAGTCTAAATATTATTCTCGGATTTCTGTTATGATTTCTTCCAGCCATGATTTAGAGGTACATTTAAATGTTTCAAGTTTGTAGTTTTCTTTGTAGGGGTATTCTTTGGTTAATAGTTTCTAATTTTATTTCATTGTGTTCAAAGAATAAAATGTATGATATTAATTTTTTCTTGTGACTGTCTAGTTTGTGTTTTATTTGTGTTGGTAAAGAATGTTCATTCTCTAATTGTTCAATTGCTATTTTCTGTAGACTTACCTTATTTTCTTAGCTAAATTTTTTATGTATGTATTAAATTCAATCCAAAGTCTTCCTTAGTTGTATAAATCTCCTCTCAGCTTATTCAGGCACATTAGGTAGTCTATCAGGTTCATCTTCAAGAAATTCCTCCTAGAGCTGTCTGTTGTGTTGCAGTTATTCTTCAGGCCTGTTAACACAGCTTTCTTCTTGGATCTTCATTGCCTCTCTTTGTTAGATACTCCTTTTTCCTAGATATTACTCATACTCCTTTCCTGGTTTATTCTCTCATTTTGGTGAAATTCCCCCTATAGTAGCATCCTGAAAAAAGGTGCTTAGAAGGTAAAATTTTTAGGAACTTGCATGTCTGAGATGATTTTTTTTTTTTAAGTTTTGAGAGAGAGTATGAATGGGGGAGGGGCAGAGAGAGGGGGAGACAGGATCCCAAGCAGGCTCCACATTTGTCGGTGCAGAGCCCCATGTGGGGCCTGAACCAAAATTAAGAGTCAGATGCTTAACCAACTGAGCCACCCAGGCACCCCTGACTTTTCTGTCTTAATACTTTTGATGGCTGGATGGAAATAATTTCCCCTCAGTTTTTTTTTTTTTTAATTATTAAAAGTTATTTTATTTTACAGAGAGAAAGCAGGAGTGGGGGAGAGAGACAGAGGAGGGGAGAAAGAGAGAATCTTGAGTAGGCTCTATCCTTGCTCAGCAAGAAGCCGGACGTGGGACTCGATCCCACAACTCTGGGATCACGACCTGAGCCAAAAATCAAAGAGTCAGGCTCTTAACCTACTGAGCCACCCAGACACCCTTCCCCTCTGTTTTTTTTTTTTTTTTTTAATTTTTTTTTACGTGTATTCATTTTTGAGAGACAGAGACAGAGCACGAGCAGGGGGAGGGGCAGAGAGAGAGGGAGACACAGAATCCGAAGCAGGCTCCAGGCTCCCAGCTGTCAGCACAGAGCCCACTGCAGGGCTCGAACTCACAAACCACGAGACCATGACCTGAGCCGAAGTTGGATGCTTAACCGACTGAGCCACCCAGGCGCCCCCCTTCCCCTCTGTTTTTAATGCAGTGCTTTATTTTCCTTTGGTTCCAGTGCTGCTGTTGAGAAGTCTGCTGTTTCCCCCTCCCGAAGCTTATTTTGATCCTCTCTTTGTCTTTGAGCTCTGAAATTTTATGAAAAAGTACCTTGGTATAGGACTACATTCACGAATTGTGATGGGCACTTATTGGGTCTTTTCATTAAAATTCACGTCCTTAGGTTAGGAAATTTACTTTCTTCTCCCTGCGTTTCTCTGTTTTGCCTTTCTGGAATACCTGTTTTTAATTACGGGACCTGGAGCACTGTCCTCCACATTTTCTTATCCCTTTTACTTGTTGGGGAAATTTCCTCAAGGTATCTTCCAGTTCTTTGAGAATTTCATTTCTGCTATTATTATTTTTTAAATGTTTATTTATTTTGAGAGAGTAGAGAGTGCAAGGGGAGAGGGGCAGAGAAAGAGAGAGAGAGAGGAAATGAATCCCAAGCAGGCTCTGTGCTGTCAGCATGGCTTGAGCTCACAAACCATGGGATCTTGACCCGAGCTGAAATTAAGAGTTGGTCACTTAACTGACTGAGTCACCCAGGCGCTCCTGGATACTAACTCTTCATTGGATATGTCATTTACAGATATCTTCTCCCATTCCTAAGGCTGCCTTTTAGTTGATTGTTCCTTTGCTGTGCAGAAGCCTTTTATTCTGATGAAGTCCCAGTAGTTCATGTTAACTTTTTTCCCTTGTCACCAGAACACGTCAAGCAAGAAGTTGCTATGGCTGAAGTCAAAGAGGTTTCTGTATGTGTTCTTCTCTAGGATTTCGATGGTTTCCTGTCTCACATTTAGGTCTTTTATCATTTTGAGTTTATTTTTTTTATATGGTATAAGAAAGTGGTCCAGTTTAATTCTTCGTTGTCCAGTTTTCCCAACACCATTTCTGGAAGAGACTTTCTTTGTTCCATTGGATATTCTTTCCTGCTTTGTTGATTAGTTGACCATATAGTGTGGGTCCTTTTCTGGGTTTTCTGTTCTGTTCCATTGATCTGTTTTTGTGCCAATACCATACTGTCTTGATGACTACAGCTTTGTAATATAGCTTGAAGTCCAGAATCATGATGCCTCCGGCTTTGCTTTTTTTTTTTTTTTTTTTTTTAAATACTTTGGCTGTTCGGAGTCTTTTGTGGTTCCATACAAATTTTGAGATTGTTCGTTCTAGCTCTGTGAAAAATGCTATTTGTGTTTTGATAAAGATTGCATTAAATGTGTAGATTGCTTTGGATGGGATGCTATTGCTGCATCATTACTGTTTTTGGTGTAATGATAATTTTTTGGATTGTCTTCTCTCATAGTCTCTGCTTACTCCAAGTTTCTTTTTTGTTTTTTGGGCTTTTTGTTTTGTTTTGTTTTGTTTTACTGTTTGTTTTGATCTCTCGCTATTAGATGCTTTCCTTAAATGTCTAGTGGTCCTTCACTGTCCATATTTAAAGGTAGACTACTTAAAAACTGATTCAGAGTTTCAAGCCTGTGAGTAGGGTGTGTTGTGGTCTTTACCGTAAGGAGCTTATTTCTTTTCCTGGGAAAGGCCTGGCAGAATCTTTGGGTCTTTTCTCTTGAGTTCCCAGAAAAGGGCTCCACTAAGCCCTCTGGAGGCTCTGGCTACCAGTTGTGGAAAAGGTCTTGAAAAGGGGACCTTTTTGTATAGTCATTGTGTAAAGTTGACTTTGATGCCTTGTTATGAAAGTAAGATATCTCTCCTCAATTGTGTACTGACACCTTCAAACAAACAAACAAACAAACATACGCTTATCTACAGAATAAGCTACTGCTGGCAATAGAGAGGAACAGTTCCTAGCTTGGGTCACCCAGCTGTGGAGAGGGACTAGGAGATCAGAGAGGCTTAGCCCCTTAAATAGACTTTCAACCAATCCTCTTCCTAGACCCATCCTCACTCCCATTTCCAGAGGCACCTAATGCTCCCAATTCCTGAGCCCTTTGGTGATCCTGCAGTTAGTGTCTTTATGTAAAGGCTCCTTAGCAGTCACTTTTCTTAAGAATGCCACTCTTCCATATGCTTTTCAGTGTTTAAAATTTTGTTTCTTTCCTCCATTTCTATTTTCTTAGTTTTTGTGGGTTTATGCTACTTTAAAACAATTACTGAAGTTTGGAGAGAGCATGGTGCAAAAATGTATGTTACCAGGCCAACAATTTTTCACACAAATTTTAATAACTTTGAAATTGAAAAAGTATTACACAGCAAATGCTCAGGGGATCCAAAAGGTCAAAACTATAAGATGTTGTTTGTCTTCATTCACTTGTATACAGTGGAGTCTTCCAGAGGTTACGTGCTGTGTGATATTGCAACAGATTAAATGCAGAAATAGATAGGAGAATCCTGGTTTTTTCTAAGTCAAACAATGAAGAAGTTTGAAAAATGTAAAATAATGACATTCTTTTACTAATTTTTTGAAAAGCTTTTTTTCACTACAAGTGCCTTATTTGTAGTAATGTGCAATAGGTTTATTATTTTTTAAAATCCACTCAAATGTATAGTTTAAAAATCTAAGTTTTTATTCCTAATATGGTTAAGTATCAATGGTTGTAACTCACATAAAAAACAATCTTTGGTATCCTCAGTAATTCTTAAGAGTAAAGAGTCATGAGATCAAAACTTTTGAGAGCTTCTATTCTAGACAGTCCTAGATATAAATTGGAGCTGAATGTGACAGTATAAACATATCCAACACTCCATTAGTCTTAGCTCTACATAAGACATTTAATCCTTTTAATCTTCATAAGGATTTAATCCTTATGTTCATTAAATTTAACACTCCTATGGTTTTATTCAAAACTTTTTTTGTTTTCTCTCCTGATAATCCTTAGAGGAACAAAAAGAAGCTGCTGGAAATGTATAATGTCTGTCTACCTAGTGTATATATGTTCCAGTCTCTGCTGATTTAGCCCCTGAGAAATCAGTTTAAGAGCCAGAATTTTAAAGTGTGCATTTTTATTCTCAGGGGGTGAAAATTGGCTCTTCGAGAGGAAAAGAAAAAAGAAAAAACCAAACAACAACAACAACAAAACAAAACCCTTAGCTATAACAATAGTTTGTGGCTCATACAGTATGTCTGGGTATTAACATTTCATTGGAGATGGGGGATGGTTAGTGGGAAAAAAAGGTTCCTTAGGGAGAGGATGATGGGGGAGTGGCGGGGAGGGGGGTGGACAGGTCATAAAACACTGCATTAGAGATCCTGTTGCAGCATTATCTTTAACCTTTCTTTTACTTGTATTTCTTTCTCCTCTCTAGGCTTGTTCCACAAATACCTCGTAGGGGTCAAATAGGTCCCTTAAAGAGGGAGGCAGCTAGGTGAGGCTCAGAGCAACCAGAGAGTCCATGCCAGAGGACCTTGACTCATAACTCTGCTCCAGCCAGTTGTTGTGATGGTAGTATACGGGGCTAAGGTTGCCAACACTTTTTAATTTTTTTTTAGAAAGAAAAGCCAGAAATCAAATTTTATTAAGACTATTATTATTATTATTATTATTATTATTATTATTATTAGTTTTTAAATGTATTTATTTTGAGAGAGAGAGAGAAGGACAGAGAAAGAATCCCAAAAAGGCTCCTCACTGTCAGTGCAAGCCCAATGCGGGGCTTGAACTTACAAAGTGTGAGATCATGACCTGAGCTGAAATCAAGAGTTGGACGCTTAACTGACTGAGCCGCGCAGGTGCCCCAAGCTTATTTTTAAGGATTAGAAACTCAAATAATCTAAAAATAATACAGTAATCAAAACCTCTGTGAACCACCAGTTTCCAACCCCCCCCCCCCCCGAAACACAGTAAGTGTATCTTTTCCACTATGATAGAATGCGTCTCCAAAAGATGACTCCTCTCCAGCATTCTGAACTCAGAGTAGTCTTGTTCCTACTTGAATAACTGATCTGTCCCCTTGTCCCAGGAGGCTAATCTGTCCTGTTTTGGTTAACTCTAATTGTTTGATGGCTCTGCCTCAGAGGAGGTAGAAATATATCTCCTTCAAACTTTAACCTAATGGTCCTGGTTTGTTAACCTAATGGTCCTGGTTTGTTCTGTGAGATCACACAGAAGAAAACTACTCTTATGTGACAAGTCTTCAAATTTGTGAATTTGGCTGTGAATCAAAAATTTCTTCAGAAATATAGAACTTAGTAGAACTCAGGCTCCAAAGCCAAAATGTTGGAATCTCTTCTTTGCCTCTTAACTAGCTCTGTAGTCTTGGGACTTGTTACTTTAATCTTTTTGTGCCCCAGTTTGTTCATTTTTAATATATTACTGTAATTTATCTAATTGCTGATAGGTATTACATGTAAAGCTCTCAGAATAGCACCTAGTCTTTAGTAAATATTCAGTAAATGTTATTTATTATCCAGATTAAGCAGCATTAGTTCCATCAGTCATTCTTCATATAACATGGTTTTAAATTTTCGTGCCATACTTTTAGTTTACTCGTTAATGGAAACAATCTGGTGCCTTACAGAAAAACTTTGTTTCTTTCCCTATCTTTTATCTTCTGTATTATCCACCCCTTCCCACTCCTCCCAAAACTAGATCATAGTGACTTTTTTTTTGAGGGAGAGAGAGGATCTTTTTAAAAAAAAAAAAAAAATTTCATTTATTTTGAGAGGGAGAGAGTGAGAGCGTGAGTGTGCACATGAACAGGGGAGGGCCAGACAGAAAGGGAGACAGAATCCCAAGCAGGCTCCGCGCTGTCAGCATAGAGCACAGCAGGCTCCACACGACTAGCTCAGAGCCTGTCGCAGGGCTCGAACTCCCAGACCTTGAGATCATGACCTGAACTAAAATCAAGAGTCAGATGCTCAACCAACAGAGCCACCCAGGCGCCCCTCACTTATTCCTGAGGGCATGTGGACAGAAAAAACCAATAGTGAAACAACCTAAGTGTGAGACTGGCCCCTCCCTTACTTTCCTAATAGAACCCTGATTTTATTCATAGTTTCCTTCCTCCACATGGCTTTGTGTGAGAGTCAAGCCCTATCTCCAGCGTCAGAGAGTGAGTTCTGATTGGTTTAAAACTCAACCATAGGGTTCCATTGTGGCTGGGGGATTTTCTACATGGGTGTGTGATGCCATTGTGGCCATTGAGACCTGAGGAGAAATCTGATGGGAATTGGGTTTGGGTTTTTTTGGGAACGGTTTCCTTGTTCCTAAATGAGATCTACATGAAGAGATGATCTCATCTTTCTGGTAACTGCTGAGTCTGGATAAGAAACCTGTTTCACTCTCTTAAGGACTGGAGATTGAGGGTGGGTACCACCTGAGGATGGTCGAGTGAAGGCATATGTGCGTTCTTGAAGGCATTGTGTTTTATTTTTATTGTTTGTTTGTATTTTATTTGTCTTTCAAGTTTTTATTTAAATTCCAGTTAATTAGCATACAGTGTCATATTAATCTCAGGTGTAGGCTTTAGTGATTCATTACTTACATGTGACACTCCGTGCTTGTCATACATAGTCTTGAAGACATTGTTGAGCTACTATGCTGACCAGTCCAGGAACTTCCGCTTAATTTCTTGTTATGTGAGAAGGCTTTCTTAGTGTATGCTGCTTTGAGTTGAATTTCCTTACTTCCAACTAAAATAAGCTTAATTCGGGGTGCCTGGGTAGCTCAGTCAGTTAAGCGTCTGACTTTGGCTCAGGTCATGATCTCATGGTCCATGAATTTGAGCCCCGCATCAGGCTCTGTGCTAACAGCTCAGAGCCTGGAGCCTGCTTCAGATTCTGTGTTTCCCTCTCTCTCCGCCCCTCCCCCACTCATGTTCTGTCTCTGTCTCAAAAATAAAATAAACATTAAAAAATGAAATAAAATAAGCTTAATTGATAAAGAAGTTACTTAATCCTAGTATGGCTGGCAAATTGGATAAGTAGTATTTCCTCTCATTGTTATGAGGCATAATTGAAGCAATACAGGTAAAAGGTACTTGTAATTATAAAGTAACACCACAGATTTATAGTTCTCTTAACATTACCACAAACCATATCTGTTTGTAGCAGACAGAATGTTTCACAGAGAGTAAGGGTGCCTGGCTTTGCTAATTACCAGTTCTATTCATAGTGTGCAGGTCACTGGACCCTTTAATTATTACTCTTTAAAACAGAATTAAATGATCTTTAAAGTCTTTTCTGATTCTCTGAAAAGAATATGAGTCTGATCAGTCTGAGATTCCCACCTAAAAGCCCTTGTATAAAGTAGATATAAATAAGTAACTCTTTTTTAATTGAAGAAATATAATTTAATAACCAGTTATGTTGGGGATTTTTTCAGTTTCACAGTGGTTCTGCTGATCTTAGTGTCCTGAGAAACAAGGGAACCTCTACTATTAATATACTTCTATGAATACCAACGCTCAAAGCCTTATACACATAGATATTTGCTTTTTTTTTTTTTACATATTTGCTTTTTAACCAACTTTTTAACTTATGCTCTTATATGTAATCCTTATGAGCAAGCATGTCATCACTTTTTTCATAACATCTCAGTATGTTGTCATCTTTCTACCCTCTCCCTACTTAAGTTTTTCCCACACTATTAAATAAATAGCCACCTAAATGGTCTCCTTTTCACCAGAGTCTGCTTCCTCTCCCTCTTTTCTCATCTGTAAAATGAGGTAAAAAAAAAAAAAAAAAAAAAAAAAAAAAAAAAAAAAAAGATGGTTTTAACATACTTTCTGGATCTAACATTCTGTAATTTGTCAGTTATATTTCTCATCAATTCAGTCAGACTCTGTTAAACCCAAAAGAACTCATCTTTGGTTACATATTAGAATTAAGCTTAAAAACTTCTTTCATCTGAGGACAGGAGAACAGAATTCATATACCCTTTGCAGAGCTAGACATATTCAGAACTTTAGGTCTTGGGGAAAATGTAGATACAAGCATACCTCAAAGATATTGGAGGTTCAATTCCAGACCACTATAATAAAGCAAATATCAGTAAAGTGAGTTCAATAAATTTTTTGGTTTTGGGGAGCCTGGGTGGCTCAGTTAGTTAAGCGTCTGACTTCGGCTTAGGTCATGATCCCACGGTTTGTGGGTTTGAGCCCCGCGTCAGGTTCTGTGCTGACAGCTCAGGGCCGGGAGCCTGCTTCGGATTCTGTCTCTCCTTCTCTCTGCCCCTGTTCTGCTAATGCTCTGTGTCTTTCTGTCTCTCAGAAATAAATGTTAAAAAAAAAATTTTTTTTAATAATTTCTTTGGTTTCCCAGTGCTTATAAAATTATACTATACTGCAGTCTATTTAGTGTGCAGTAGTATTCAGTCTAAAAAATATGTACTTAGTTTAAAAAATTGCTAGAACATGCTAACCATCATCTGAGCTTTTAGTGAGTCATAATCTTTTTGCAAGTGGAGAGTTTTGCTTTGATGGTAGCTGCTGACTGATCAGAATAATAGTTGCTAAAGTTTGGGGTGACAGTGACATTTTCTTAAAATAAGAATGTTTATTTATTTTGAGAGAGAGAGCAAGTATACGTACATGCAGGTGGGGTAGGAACGAGGGGGTGGGGGTGGAAAATCCCAAGCAGGCTCTGTGCTGCCAGCATGGAGCCTGACTCAACAGGGCTCCATCTCACAGACTATGAGATCACGACCTGAGCCTAAATCAGGAGTTGGACACTTAACCAACTGAGCCATCCAGGTGCCCCGAAACTCCTTTTAATGTTGATATTTTGATATCTTTTCATGAATCACAAATGTCCTTAATGGCATCTTGAATGGTTAATCCTTTCCAGAATGTTTTCAATTTATGTTGCTCAGATCCATCAGAAGAATCACTATTTAGGGCAGTTAGTTCTAGCCTTATGAAATGTATTTCTTAAATAATTAAAAGTTGAAGTAACTCTTTGATTCATGGGCTGCAGAACAGATGTTGTGTTAGGTATGAAAACAACATGAATCTTGTACATCTCTGACATAGCTCTTGGGTGACCAGGTGCATTGTCAATGAGTGATAAGATTTTGAAAGGAATCTTTTTCTCAACAGTGGGCTTAAAATATTCAGTAAACCATGTTGTAAACAGATATGTTATCCCTTAAGCTTTGTTCCATTTGTAGAGCTCAAGCAGTGTAGTTTTAGCATAATTCTTAAGGGCCCTAGAATCTTCAGCATGGGCTTCAGCTTAGTCACCAGCTGTATTAGGCCCTGACAAGAGAGTTGGCCTATCCCTTGAAGCTTTGAAACCAGTCATTGACTTCTCCCTTCTAGCTAAGAAAGTCTTACATGGCATCTTCTTGAAATAGAAGGCTGTTTTGTCTACACTGAAAATCTGTTGTTTACTGTGGCCACTTTCATTAATGATCTTAACTAGATCTTCTGGATAACTTGCTGTAGCTTCTCTATCAGCACTTGTTGCTTCACCTTACACTTTTATGTTACAGAGATGGCTTCTTTTCTTTAAACCTTTTCTTGAACCAACCTCTGCTGGCTTCAAACATTTCTTCTGCAGTTTACCCACCTCTCTGTCATGGATTGAGGAGAGTTAGGGTCTTTGGTTTAGGGAATGTTGTGGCTGGTGACCTTCTATTCAGACCACTAAATCTTTCTGCATTATCAGTAATAAGACTGTTTCACTTTATTAGCATCCATGTATTCATGGAAGTAGCACTTTTCATTTCCTTCAAGAACTTTAACTTTGCATTCATAATTTGGCTGTTTGGCACAGGAGGCCTAGCTTTAAGCTTGTCTTGGCTGTCGACATGCCTTCCTCATTAAGGTTAGTCATTTCTAGCTTTTGATGTAAAGAGAGAGACATGTGACTCTTCTTTCTCTTGAATACTTAGACGCCACAGCGGGGTTAATTGCCCTAATTTCAATATTGTTATGTTTCTGAGAATAGGGAGGCCCAAGGAGAAGGAGAGAGATGTTTGGTGGAGCAGTCAGAACACATGCCGCGTTTATAGATTAAGTTCACTGTCCTATGAATACAGTTTGTGGTGCCCTAACAATTCCAGTAGTGACATCAAAGATCACTGAGCACCGTAACAAACAAAGTAATAATGATGAAAAATTTTGAAGTATTGCAAGAATTACCAAAATGTGACAAAGACACAAAGTAAGTAAATACTGTTGGAAAAATTGTGCTGATAGACTTGCTCAATGCAAAGTTGCCAAAACCTTCAATTTGTAAAAAAAACAAACATACAAAAAAAACCAAAAAACAATACCTTTGAACCATAATAAAGTGAAGTGCGGTAAAATGAGGTATGCCTGGATATGTATATATATGTAGAAATATATCACCTTCTTTAGGGTTTTTTTTTTGGGAGGTTAGGAGATAATTTTAAAAAGGAAGCTTACAATTTCAGAACTATTGGGAAATTGGTATGATATATTTTCTCTTCTAGCAAAAGCTATTATTATTATGGAAATTGATTCATTATTGCAAGAGGCCTAAGTGTTCAATCTAATCTATGTTAGATTAGGAACATTTGCCAGGCATGAAATTCCCTAGACATCCAAACATGTTTTTCCAGAAAAAGGAAAATGATACTTAATAATTTTTTGTAGAAAAACAAGTGCTAGCTGAAGTAAGAATTGTATGCATCGTTGGTGTTACTTCTGAAATTCTTGAACATGTGAGTAAGGTCATCCTCTGTCACATCATCATAAAATGTCCAAGGAAAACATTAAAACCAACCTTGCCAACATTTGCATGTGTGAAACACAGAATATTATACTCCATTTCATTCCTAGAAATAGACAGATAATCACAGAAGAACCTCTAAATGCATATCTTTCCATTCAGTTGGTAGCTTTTGTTTAGATTTTTAAAAGTTTTGTTGCAGGAATTTTTTTTTTTTTTTACTGCTAACATGAAATACATGGTTTTTCCCAATACTATTTCTCTAACTCTCCAAAACCAAATAGGTGTTCTACAATTAACGCCTGACACTAACTACCTGAACTTAGCATCACATTCCATAGGTTAAAGGATTCAGTCCCTCAAGATTGTCCTCACTTCCGATATCAGCGGCCAAGTGAGTGCTTGGGTCTCCAGGTTACCTGCACTTCTGTCCAACTTGGAGAGGGTCAGGGTCTGTGGATATATGTATGACTGCTCATAAAGTGAGTTGTTGCTGCATTGCTCTTAAATTTACCAGATTACCCTTTCTAGTCCTTTCTTCCTTCCTTATCCTCTCTGATCACTTAACTACTATTAGAGGTAGTAGAGAAGACAAGGCAGTGTTTTGAGTGTTTAATGGTAGAATGTAATTTCTTCCTTCCTCCTTCCTAACTTCTTTCCTACCTTCTTACCTATCTACATATTGTTTTTACTTTTTTTTTTTTTTTTAACATTTATTCATCTTTGAGAGGCAGAGAGAGACAGAGCATGAGCAGGGAAGGGGCAGAGAGAGGGAGACACAGAATCAGAAGCAGGCTCCAGGCTCCAAGCTGTCAGCACAGAGCCCGCCATGGGGCTTGACCTCATGAACTGCGAGATGATCACCTTGAACGAAGTCAGATGCTCAATCAACTGAGCCACCCAGGCACCCCTACATATTTTTTTAAAAACTGCTTCTGTAGGCCAAAAAATATAAGCCCTCATGGAGTTTTCATTCAAGATACCCTCTTTTCTAGGAAAGGACACTGAATTTACACGTGATGAGACGAGTCTTAAATCTTGAAGTGTGAAGAGGACCAATTATGGCAGTTTTCTATATTATAAAAACAATTAGAGTCCTTTATTTAGCATACTTATAGAACCTTTTAGATAATACTTTTTAGTAACCCACGATTTTAATAGTTGTAGAATCTTAAATGTGGGTGTCTGCTTAAATGCTGCTGCCAGTTTATTCCATCTCTTCTTTCTATAGAATAAACAGGGTTTTTTCCTTTTAGTAATTCTGATATGGTGCATTTGAAATATTTACTTCATTAAGGGATGAGGAGTAGTTTCTATTTAAAAAAAAATAAGCACTTTATTATACAAGTTATTTGACTTTATATTTGTTGAAGTTCTTTAGATGATTTTTTTAAAATGATAAAACTTGTCATAAAAAATAGCAATATGTTGTACCGTTATTTTTTGTTAACTGAAAAGTTAATTTCTTCTGACCATATATGCAATTTATTTGTTTTAGGTGTTCAATTTTATGCTCCCTATATGAAAAATAGAAGTGTAAATATTTGAAATTCTTTACTACATGCCTCCTGGTCAAGCTGGTCTAGGTATCTTGTTTTTAAAACAACTTTTAGGGGCGCCTGGGTGGCGCAGTCGGTTAAGCGTCCAACTTCAGCCAGGTCACGATCTCGCGGTCCGTGAGTTCGAGCCCCGCGTCAGGCTCTGGGCTGATGGCTCGGAGCCTGGAGCTTGTTTCCGATTCTGTGTCTCCCTCTCTCTCTGCCCCTCCCCCGTTCATGCTCTGTCTCTCTCTGTCCCAAAAATAAATAAAAAAAAAAAAAACGTTGAAAAAAAAATAAAAAAAAAAAACAACTTTTAAATCTTAGAAGTTTGGGGGTGAAAGGTGACATTTTGACTAAGGAAGTCATCCTTCGTGAAATGATGCTGTTGTTGGATGATTTAACACTAATCTTTTCTCCTCTATAGAGCTGCTAGAAGTAAGACTATGGCTTTATTACTTTTAATAATTTAATTGGTATAAGCTACTTTTTGTTTTCATAGATAAAGCATGATATTTTTCAGAATTTCTCAGGGAGGAGAGAAAAACTAATTAGCCAGTATGTATTTTGATTTACGTTGAATATTTTTTATTATTCCTTCCAAAACAGACACTCCTTGAATATGCAGAGAAATGGAAAACTTCAGAAGATCCTTTACCTTTATTGGAGGTATACACAGTGGCTATCCAAAGTTATGTTAAAGCCCGACCTTATCTTACCTCTGAATGTGAAAATGTAGCATTGGTTCTGGAACGCTTGGCATTGTGAGTAGACCTTTGAGTAAATAAAAAATCAGATACAGCTCTTTTGTTTTAATTCTGTATTTCAGTCTTTTATGATAGTTTAAATAGAATAGTTTTGGGGTACCTACTGATACTAGAATTATTTGTTTTATTTTACTTTGAATCTTAATAATTATTTCTATCGTTACCAATTTTTTGTTTTTTAGAAGCTGTGTTGAACTTTTATTGTGCCTACCTGTCGAGTTATCAGATAAACAGTGGGAACAGTTTCAGACACTGGTGCAGGTGAGAATATCTACCTATTAGATTTCATATAGGCATATCTTATGTCTGTTTTCTTTATATAAATTTTTTGGTTACACTTTAAAACATCTAACTAATAACAAGCATTAATTGCAGCTCTTGTTAACACTAATGTCATGCATATAATATATGTTCAATAAATGTGTGCTAAATGAATATATACATTTAGATAGATTGGTTGAATATTGCACTGTTCTTTAAGATCAGTTTAGGACTTTGCCAGACCAGTAAGGGAAAACAAAAGAAAATGCCCTAATTTGTATTTAGAAACAGTTTAATTGCTGAACATCTGCAATATTTTTATAAGAATTTAATATAGCATATAATCCTTTGTGGGGGTAGGTATATTTTTCCCATTTTAAAGGTGAGGAAACTGAGGCTCATACTTTAAAATATTTATTTGCCCAAATTTGTACAGTTGATTTTACAGAGTAGTCATTTGAATCAAGGTTCTTTATTCCAGAGTTCATGCTTTTCTCCTATAACTGAAAACACATGCTTTGTCTTTTTTATTTAGTGCTATTATTCTGCCTTACGTAGTACTACACATTTTAGTACTTAGTTGTCTTGGAATATTTTCAAGAATGTTAAATTTTGTTTCAAGCACTAGATTGTGCTGGATATACTATAGCTTCAAGTACATTTTGATTAATTGATTAATTAAAAAGAATGTTTCTGCTAGCTAGTTTCACAAAGTACACTTGTCTCTTTCTCTAACCAGAGTTCTTAAAATATGTTTTGGCTTGATGTTTTTCTGTAGGAGATACATTAAAGAGAATTTTATTCTCAAATTTTAGAAGCATGTGAAATAAACTATCTTTAGGTAGAGAAATCAGCTTTCCTATTTCAATATTAACCATTAAAATCTTCATCGGTTGCAAAATTCTTGAAGGTAGGATTCATATCTTAATATTATAGGATTTCACATAGTATTTTACACATAATACTTAATTGTTTGTGGCAAGGAAGGTGTCTTGTCTTGTTTGTCACGTTGCAAATAACTTTTTGATCATGTAGTTTCTACTTCAGCATGTCAGTACCTCATGTCTTAGGTTATTTCCCCAGCAAGTATTTATTTTTAGGTAAATAATTATTGTAGAACTTTTCATTGTTTGGCACTCTATCCCTGAATTAAGTTGTTTATATGCAAATATAATACTGAATTTCTCATTATTTTGTTTGTTGACATAAGATAAACTTTTAAACTTTCCTTTTTGAAACAGAAGCACTAGTTGATATTTTCCATATGGGTTAATGAGAAGGAAATAACTCTTTAAATCCTTATATGGTAGCTTTCAGCAATTACTTAAAGAAAATTTCTTCAAGCCCTGGAACTTGTTGCAGTGGGAAGATTCTATGGTTCTGAGGAATAGACTTTTTGTATAAACATAGTATGTAGCTTTAAGAGTTTCCATAACACTTTGCTCTTATTTCAGAGCTTCCTTGGGGTTATTTTATACCTGCTTAACAGCATTTGTTTCATTTAGCCTGTGCTTCCCCTTTCTTTACCCCAGTAGAGGATAAGCCCCATAAATGCAGGACCAGTTGCTCTCTTCCCTAGTCCTTTGCCCATAGACATTCCCAATAAACAGTTTCTGAATTGGGTAAAAACTATTGGTCCTTTTGTGTTTCGAAGAATACACTAAATGCATGAACACTTGGAAACAACTAGTAAGCAAGTTTTAGTGTCGTAGCTTTAAATAGAATATTGCCAAGGCTATGTAATAAATAAATGAAAAATCATGCATTTAGTTGTTTTCAAAAGTCCCTTTTATTGGGATATGTGTATGTTGTCACTTAGGCCTTGATGCAGATCTGTCACTTATTAATGGTAGTTTTTTGGAAAAAGTTTTGTTTTTGTTTTTTTTTTTTACTAACACAGGATATAAAATGTGTAAGGTCTTTTATGCTATGGATATTCTGATAGCTTCCTTGAGAAATAACTTTGCTCTTGGTTTAGATTTTGGAGGAAAAATAAGTTTGACTTATTTCTAGAAATACATTGTATTTATTAAAATTTATAATTGGTACAGTTCTGGAGATTCATCTTGAAAAAATCAGAAGTAAAGGAATTCAGCACTTTGTAATGTGATGTGAAAATTTTAAGATAAAAGTCTTTTCAAAAGTTAGTATTATATTTAGAGCCTGATAAGCTTGCTTTTAAAAATCTGTTGTAATTCTTTGGATGTTTATTTAATATTTATAGGTAGCTCATGAAAAGCTGATGGAGAATGGCAGCTGTGAATTGCATTTTTTAGCTACTCTAGCTCAAGAGACTGGGGTGTGGAAAAACCCGGTACTGTGCACTATTCTTTCCCAGGAACCATTGGATAAGGATAAAGGTAAATTTTCTAGAGAGAGAGAAAATAAAAATCACTAGACTAGAAAAAAAAAAATGAGTACTTAAAAAAATTGTTTTGATAAGTATAATTCATCTCAAGATTTCCCAGAGAAGGACCATTTAATTAAGTTTTAGCTGAGGTGCTTCAGGCCCTTCACCTTTATTTTATTTGGGGGAAGATGTATTTATAGGATATTACACAATCTTAGAGTAACAGAAAAACTAAAAATTTTCCCAGCATCTTTTCAGTAGAGGAATTCACTCTGCAACATCCTGACAGGTGGCAGTCTAGCTTATATTTGATAACTTACTTGACAGATGGAGAAGCAGAAGTAGGGTAGTTAAATGATTTTCCTTAAAACAGAGACAGAAATTCATGCTAGAACTCTCAAGTCTTTGCCTTTAAGATTAGTACTCTTTCTCAGCTTGTTGCTCCATCTTATTTTATTCTGTTTTGTTGTTATTGGATGAGCTTGGGCAGTAATGATTCCAGTAAAACTGGCAGATACCCTGTTGAAGTAGGTGGCTAAATCACTAATAATATGTATAACACTTAATGTTCAAAAGAGTTCAAAAATTATATACACCATGAAGAAGACCACAGTTACAGTCTTTGGTACTTTTCTTGAAATTGTTTAGGAAAGTACCCAGATTTCATCCAGACCTTTCCCAGGGTATTTAACTGAAGAAGTAAATAAACTACTTCTGTTGTTTATTGCTGCTTTGCTTGTTGATTGATGGCGAACCCTAGGTATTTTGCTATGTAATAGCAAATTGTGAAGGCCCTGAGAAAGTGTTGTTAGGGCCATTGCTTGTGAATTCTTCTGGTATTTTGATATTTACCAAACAGTCTTCCCAGCCAGTCTCCAACTTCTCTTCAAGCTGGTTTTTTTCTACCTGGCTCCCCTCTTAACCATTTCTCCATGCTTTTCTGATAGTTCTAGCAATGTTATCTGTTTCTTAATTTTCATAAGCCAGATGATTTTTAGTACCGCCTTCCATCATGGATACCTACAGATTAGCCACAGTGTTCTCAAGACCTTGGAGAAATGGGGAGTGGACTCTCATTACTTAAGTTAATAATAACATGTAAAAGTTGAGAATCTTAGATTTTTTTTGCCTTTGGCTTATTAGTTTTATCCTAGTATACTAACACCACTGTGATTTTGTTCTTATAATCAAATTATACTTCCTGATCTATCCAGCTTTTGGAAATATTGGATGTAATATATTAATAATAATATCAAATTGCATTGTATAGTTCCTAACGGTTTGAAATGTGCTTTTAGAAGTACTCGTTTCATTTAACCCTCACAATGATCCTGTGAAAAAGGCAGGATCTTTATTGTCCCTATTTTACAGATGAGAAATGGAGGCTCAGGAAGATTGGCTGTCTTTTCTATATCACATTGCCAGTGATGTGAGGCAGAGCCAGGAATTGAAGTCAGGACTTTTCTCCTTTTTATATCATGCCTGTTGCACCTAGCCTAAAACCTGTAAATAAAATTGCATCTAGCTTAAATTAAAGAATTAACTCCTCTTCTCTGTTGTTAGTTTCTGAATAGCATTTTTGCCAAACTTACACATTACGCTAAACAGGAAAATGGAATTTTTACCTTAGCAGAGATTTAAGATTTATTTTAAAAGAGCATGTGCTCAGTTTCCTTACTTGCTTAAACGTGCTTAACATTGTTTCTATTAACAAAGTCTCTGCCCATTTCTGTGCTGCTCTATTTCTTGTTCTTTGCCTGACATAGCTACTAGAGTAATTTGTGGACTATTTAGCCAAGAGGAGTTTCTTACAGTACAGTGGGTTATAGGTAGCCAGACTTTAATACAACTCAGATGTGAAATGACAGAGATTTTGCATCCATAGTCTTTACTTGGTCCTCTTTTACTTAGAATGTCTCTTTGATGGGAGTTATTTTATGGCTAATCACACACATAAACTAGAAGTGTATGTTTATTACCTGCTTTGGAAAACTTGAAGGAATTAACATTTTACACAAAAATACGAATTGATTTACATTTTCAAACTTGATGGTTGAAAAGGATGGGGAGCTTTTAGTTTTACCTCTCTAGCCCCTTAGTTTAACTTAATTTAGCCTACAGGAAGTGTGAAGTGAAGAGCTAGAGCTGAGAGAATGAGTACACCTCAATAGGCTGTGCTCATTAGTTTATAGTAAAGCCTCTAGAGTTTTCATGCATTTGAACAGTAATCTACTTAATTCTGAATTTTTTTTTTAATTGACTAAGTTTGGACCCACTACAACCCAGCTAAACCAAGAAATGCTCTTTGATTTGGGGGATTGAGCGTGGGTGGAACTCAAAATTTTAAATGCTGGTTTCACTTTAAGGTTTTAGCATCCTAGAATAAAGTAACTGTAATAACTAAATCAACACATTCAGGTAGATGGCCTTTGAATATCACAGGAACTTGAAGCTTACATGTTACTTGCGTCTTTCTTTGGTCATAATCTCAAGATTGTAAAGACTGAATTTTTTTTTTTTTTTTTAAAGCCCACTTTTAACTCCCATTTAAAACATCACTGATAATAAATTGGCCTTTGCTTGAACACTTCTAGAGAATGGTTTGCTAGGTAGTTCAGTCCATTCTTAACCTATGATTAGAAAATCTTCACTGTGAAAATTGCGAAAACTACATTCTTAGAATTCCATCTTTTGGATCTGGTGCTACCCCTAAAGCCATGCCAAAGTATAAATCCCTCTTTCATGCCATAGCAATTGAGATTTTTAAAGATGTTAAATCTACATTCATGATTCCTGGTTTTTGTTTTGTTTTTAATGTTTATTTTTGAGACAGAGAGAGAAAGAGTGCGAGCAGGAGAGGGGCAGAGAGAGAGGGAGACACAGAATCCGAAGCAGGCTCCAGAGTCCAGACTCCGAGCTGTCAGCACAGAGCCCGACACAGGGCTCGAACTCACAAACTGCAAAATCATGACTTGAGCTGAAGTCACACTTAACTGACTAAGCTACCCAGGCGTCCCCATGATTCCTGTTTTTCAGTGCATTTTGTTGTTCTCTTTAATGTATAATTCTTAGAACTTCATGTGTACCCTAAATATGATCTGGCCAGCTTTGAAGTCATTGGTGCTCTCGTATTTTTCATCCTAACATTTTATACATGTTAGTGTGACTTGAGATGACATTAATCGTTTTGGGTAGTCATATCATACAACTTGATGACATTACTAAAATCACACAAAATTTTTAAAAAACAAATGCTACCCTTAAATTATCAACTACATTTTTTAAGTTTATTTATTTATTTTGAGAGAGAGAGGGGGCATGAGCAGGGGAGGGGCAGAGAGAGAGGGAGAGAGAGAATCCCATGCAGGCTCTGTGCTGTCAATACAGAGCCCGACAGCTCAGAGTCCAGTGTGGGGCTTAAACTCCAGAATTGTGAGATCATGACCTGAGCCAAAATCAAGAGTTGGACACTCAACTGACTGAGCCACCCAAGCACCCCTCAACTACATTTTTATACTTTGTCTTTTGGCACACAAGGCATTGCCTTTTTTTCCCTGTTCTGCTTAATTTCACTGTTAGATTTATTCTGTCTCGGCAACTTGTCAATATTCTTTTAAGTCTTGATTTTGTTATTCAAGGTTTTTGTCCTTACCAGTTTCCTCTTATTAACATATATTCTGTTGACATCCATGTCCTTGATAATAACCATAAAATGGTCGTGTCCAGAAACCTAGCCCCTGAGATATTTCTAGAAATCTTCCTTCTTGCTTTTAGTCCTTTAATCAGTACTGTTTGATTATGGTTGTTTGATCAAATATTCCTGTTTTTCTTTTTGTCTGCTCCATGGTTCTCCTTTTTTGTATATAAGGATTGGGTGAAAGACCATAACAAGTACTTGGCTAGAGTTCTTTTAAGTAGTGTTGTTTAATACTCAGGTTACTATGACCTAATTTATTATTTTTAAAAATGAACTTCCTATTTTTAGAATAGTTTTAGAATTGTGAAAAGTCCCCATATACCCCACAGCCAATTTTCCTTACTCTTCATATCTTAAATTAGTATGCTACATTTGTCACAATTAATAAACCAATATTTATACTTTGTTATTAACTAACTTCCATACTTTATTCAGATTTCCTTAGTTTTTACCTAATGTCCTTTTTCTGTTCCAGGATCCCATCCAGGATACCACATTACATTTAGTCGTCATGTCTTCTTAGGCTCCTCTTGGCTGTGACAATTTTTCAGACTTTCCTTGTTTTTGATGACCTTGACAGTTTTGAGGAATACTGGTCAGGTATTTTGTAGAATGTCCCTTAACTGGGAGTTATCTGATGTTGCTCTCATGATTAGAACTGGGCTTATGGATTTGGGGAGGAAGATCACAGAGGTAAAATGTCATTGTTATCACATCATATCAAGGGTACATACTCTCCACATGACTTCTCATTGTTGATATTAACATTACTTGATTACCTGGATGAGGTAATGTGTTTATCAAGTTTCTCCACTTCAAAGTTATTCTTTTCCTCCCTTTCCATACAGTACTCTTTGGAAGGAAGTTACTACATACAGACCACACTTCAGAGGTGGAAATTTAAGCTCCACTTTCTTGAGGGGGCAGTATCTATACAAATTATTTGGAATTCTACACAGATTTGTCTTTTAACCCTTTTATTCAGTCATTTATTTATATCAGTATGGACTAATGGATATTCATTGTCTACTTTGGTGATAATCCAATACTACTTTATTTTAGTTGCTCAAATTGTCCCAGCTTTGGCCATTGGGAACTCTTTGATTTAACTTCTGCGTCCCTTTTACATATCCCCTTCATTGTGGGTTATGTTTTTCATTTGAGTACTTCCTTGCTTTCTGACACTGTAAGGTGCTCCAGCTTATTTTGCATATTTTCTACCCCAGTCCTAGAATCAGCTATTTTTCCAAAGAGCCCTTGTTCTTTTTCTTAGAGACTAGTATTAGAAACTAAGATCTGATAACTGGGTGTGTTCATTGCTGTGGAGGTGTCATTGCTTCTAGGACCTTTCAACAGACAAAGCAAGAAAATATATGTAGGTATGCTAAGCCATGTATATACACATCTGTAAATATTTCTATATGTAACCAGCTGTATGTGTATTAAACTAAATATGAGTGTGTTCATGCTGATGTATTTCACTCAAATCCATACCACAAGGATCATTCTAGCCTTCTCTTATCTATAACCTCTCACATAAACAGAATGTCATATAATTGGAGTCATGCAATAATGTAGCCTTTTCAGACTGACCTCCTACACCATTGGCCATCTGTGTACTTAATCAGTCTTAGTGTACATGTTTTCTACCTCTGTGGAAAACGGCTTTATTGATTAGAGTACAATGCTTGTGTACAGTATCTTGCCATTTTTCTGATAGGCTCCACTCATCCAAAGTTAGATGAGTATTTCCCCACCTCTTCCAGTAAAGTTTTTTCGTAACACTTGTAGTACAGTTAGATTTTTTTTTTTTTTTTTGCCGTATTCTGCATTTCATCCTGGGTGTCCCCAACCTCCTAAATAATTTTTTAATTTGCATGTCTTAAGATTCCTTCTTTGTTCTGTAAAGTTCTATAGGCTTTGACAAATGCATGGTGGCCATGTATCCACCATTACGGTATCATACAGAATAGTTTCACTGCCGTGAAAATATCTACTATCTTCACCCATTTAACCCTCTCCTGAACACCTGACAACTACTGATTTATTTACCATCTCTATAGTTTTGCCTTTTCGAGATTTTCATAATTCTAGGCTTTTGGTCTAGCTTCTTTTACTTGGCAGTATGCATTTAACATTCATCTATGTCTCTGATACCTTAACAGCTCATTCTGTTTTGTTGCTGAGTATTTTTTATTGCTTATTAAAGACCTCTATGTTTTTAATACCTTAACAGTTCATTGCTGTTTTATTGCTGATTAGCAATAAAAAAGATTCTTCATCCCGTTTCTTTATCCATTCACCTGTTAAAAGATATCTTGTTTGCTACAAGTTGCTGTTTATAAACAAAGCGACTATAAACATTTGCATGCAAGTTTCTGTGTGGACACAAGTTTCACATCAGTTGGATAAATACTAGGAGTAAGATTGCTAAATCTTATGGTAAGACTATGTTTTGCTTTGTAAGAATCTGCTAGACATTTTTTTTTTTTTTTCAACGTTTATTTATTTTTGGGACAGAGAGAGACAGAGCATGAACGGGGGAGGGGCAGAGAGAGAGGGAGACAGAATCGGAAACAGGCTCCAGGCTCTGAGCCATCAGCCCAGAGCCCGACGCGGGGCTCGAACTCACGGATCGCGAGATCGTGACCTGGCTGAAGTCGGACGCTTAACCGACTGCGCCACCCAGGCGCCCCATGCTAGACTTTTTCTAAAGTGACTATACCATTTTGTATTCTCACCAGCAATGAATGAGAATTCTTATTGCTCTAGACCCCCACTGGCAATTGGTATTACCTATTTGGGGGAATTTAGCATTCTAATAGGTGTATAGTAATACCACATTTTTGTTTCAGTTAACAATTTCTGTAATGACATAAGATCCTGAAGATCTTTTCATATGCATGCTTGCCATCTGTGTATCTTCTTTGATGAGGCATCCCTTTAGAATTCTTGCCTGTTTTTTAATCAGATCATTTGTTTTCTTATTGTTAAGTTTTAACAGTTCTTTGTATATTTTGGATACAAGTCCTTTATAAGTTTTGCAAATATGTTCTTTCAGTCTGTGGCTTATCCTTTACCTTAACAGTGCAGAAATTTTAAATTTTAAGGAAGTCCAACTTAGGAATTTTTTCTATTGTGGATCATGCTTTTGGTGTTTTATCTAAAAACTCATTACCACTGTGTTAACTATACTGAAATAAAATAAAATAGAATAACAGTACATGCATACATAAATACATACATCCTCACTACCAAACCTAGAGTTCTATAGATTTTTTCTCATAGAAGTTTTGCATTTTATATTTGGGTCTCTGATACATTTGGGGACATTTTGGGATAATTTGACAGGTATAACCTAATTTGTGTTCAGTGACTCTGTCTTGTCACTTAACACTCACATACCTTCTTCTGAACAATTACAAGCCATGTTTTTAATATAATTAATTTTGAGACTCTTATTTAGGATTATTTCTATTGCTCAGCCCCATTTTGAAAATTACATTTTCCTATCTATCCTTTTAAATCTAAAGTTTATTATTATCAGAACCACCATAAGAAAAGAGGAAGTCTCCCTTTTCTCTGTCATTATAAATAATACATAGACAAACCCAAGCAACAGACTTTTCTCGAGAAGGTACCCACCTTTGCCAGTTTGATTGTTCTCAACATTTTTGGTGAGCTAGGGGCCATCTTGGGTTCTAGCTTTAATAACAATTCACACAGATTAGTACCAGGTCTATAACACTCAGGGTGTGTGTATCCTTGGTCCTGAGCCTGCTTCCCCTTCTTTTGTATATGTCATCATTTTACAATCTAGACTCTGAGAGAGCTCCCTATTACAGTCACACTGAATCCCTTCAGCCTTTCCCCTTATTCTGATATATTGGGATAATTTGCAGTTGCACAGATTAAGTTTTTATCATCTTTCCAGTCCTTTCTTGAATTTGAAGCCCAGCAGTGTCTTTCCCCCCAGAACCCATTCTTTTTCAAAGGAAATTTCTAAAGCTTAAGCTTTACCACAGTACTTGTAAATCCTTAAGAGTTTTGTGAGAAAATAAGTCTTTATTTCAGTAATAAACTTTGCATTTAAAAGTGAAGGTAGAGAATTGTTCCTTGGTTTATCAGGTATTAGTATACATAAGATATAATAATATTTTGAAGGGAGGGGAGATGGGAGGAGAGAGCAGGTGATAACTCATACTTTCCAGGTAAATAGGATGAGGCCAGATATGATTACAGCTGCATTTACTTTTGGATAAGAAATCTGTAGTTCCTTCACTCTTTTGGTACATTTTTGGTGTATTTTTTTTATATAAAAATATATACAATATATTTTTTTTATAAAGATATATATAATATATATATTTTTTGTATAAAGATATATATATATATATATATATATCTTTACCTGTCTATACAGAGAATGCCAGAAGAGGTGACTCTGAAACCTAGACTTAAATCTACTGACAGGGGCGCCTGGGTTGCTCAGTCGGTTAAGCGTCCGACTTCGGCTCAGGTCACGATCTCATAGCTTGTGAGTTTGAGCCCCGCGTCGGGCTCTGTGCTGGCAGCTCAGAGCCTGGAGCCTGCTTCAGATTCTGTGTCTCCCTCTCTCTCTGCCCCTCCCCCGTTCATGCTCTGTCTCTGTCTCAAAAATAAACAAACATAAAAAAAAAAAATTTTTTTTTAAATAAATAAATAAATCTACTGACAATTTTTTTTGTGTTAGGACATTTCTTACAGAAAGTTACTAAAAAGAAAACCTTAAAGACTGTACTAAGTACTTTTAAGAATACAGTTGACCTAACTTGTTTCTCTTTGGTTGTCCCTCCCTCCCTTCCTCTGTTGTTTGTTTAATTTCCTTTTTCTATTGCTTTGTGTCCCCTTCTCTTCTTTGCCCTTAACTGACCTTGTCTTGGTATACAAAATAACTGAAGGGAACATTTTAGATTTTATTTTTAAAAATCACTACTGGGGCGCCTGGGTGGCGCAGTCGGTTAAGTGTCCGACTTCAGCCAGGTCACGATCTCGCGGTCCGTGAGTTCGAGCCCCGTGTCAGGCTCTGGGCTGATGGCTCAGAGCCTGGAGCCTGTTTCCGATTCTGTGTCTCCCTCTCTCTCTGCCCCTCCCCCGTTCATGCTCTGTCTCTCTCTATCCCAAAAATAAATAAACGTTGAAAAAAAAAAATTTTAAAAATCACTACTAAATTAGATTGCCTTTTACTTGTATATAACCCTTAGATCCTTGAGGATCAGTGATGGGATAAAATTAAGCTGACAGAATTAAACTACAGTAAGCTTATAAAAGTATTCACTCACAGTTTTGGGCTGATGACATATTTGTATTTATACTCTACTATTATGTAATTAAATATAAACATAGTGACCCCCATATTTTCATTTTCACTAAAAATGATTTTAAAATACACTCACTGGTTTCTTGAAACATCTTGAAACATTAATGAGTGTATCTTATAATAATGTTACGTGGATAAATATGTCAGAACTTAAACATAAAACTCATAATGAGATCTTCACACAAAAATTTTAATGTTGCATACTAACTAGGTTCATCTATGATGTGGATTTTTATTAAATAAAAAATTCTTTTTAAATGTTTATTTTTGAGACAGAGACAGCACAAGTGGGGGAGGGGCAGAGAGAGACAGGGGAGACAGAGAATCCCAAGCATGGCTGGTGTCGCCAGCGCAGAGCCCGACACAGGGCTTGAACCCACAAGTTGTGAGATCATGACCTGAGCTGAAACCAAGACCCTGACCCTTAACCGACTGAGCCACCCAGGTGCTCTGACAGAGAATTTTTTTTTTTAATTTTTAAAAATTCTGTTTCATATCAATCATGTCAAAAATTCAGTTATCATAAATTTTTACTATAATCCATTATGACCATAAAGTTTCAGATTAATGAAAAAGGAAGCAAGACTGAAATCTTTTAAGTAAAAATTCTATTTCTTACAAATGTAATATATTCCCTCAAGAAAGGATGAGGGGTGGGGTGAATATTAAGATTATCCCTAATTGGTATAATTTGGGCACTGAAATCTAGATACCTACAGCAGTGGTACTCAATCCTGGCTGTGCCTAAATCACCTGGACAGTTTTCAGACATTTCAGTGCTTAAGAGGCCTACCTCAGACCATAGTCTCTGGGTCTGAGCCCCAGGCATCAGTAGTGTTTTGTAAGATCAAGATAATTGTACAGCCAGGGTTAAGAGCCACTTATCCAGAGCTTGACGTGTTGTGTTTTTATTAAATTTCTAAATTTGGATTTTTGTGACTAACAATGCTGCATTGATTTTTTAATTTATTTTTTTTATTGTGGTTAGAAACATGTAACATAAAATATACCATTTAATCATTTTTAAGTGTATAGTTCAGTGTTAAGTATATTCATATTGTTGTAAAACAGGTCTCAGAACTTTTTCATTTGCAAAACTAAAATTCTGTAATAATAGCAACTCCTTCTACCCTACCCACTTCTACCAGCCAGTAGTTAAGCACCATTTTACTTTTGGTTTCTATGATTTGATTACTTTAATACCATATTTACCTTTTTGTGACTAGCTTATTTCACTTAACATAATGTTTTCAAGGATAATCCATGTTGTAGCATGTGACAGGATTTCCTTTCTTTTTAAGGCACCTGTGTGCGTCAGTCAGTTGAGTGTCTGACTCTTGATTCCAGCTCAGGTCATGATCCCAGGGTTGTGGGATTGAGCCCTGTGTTGGGCTCTGCTCTGAGTGTGGAGACTGCTTAAGATTCTGTCTCTCTCCCTTGCTCACATGCTCTCTCTCAAAAATAAAAAAAAATGAATAATATTCCACTGCATGTATATACCACATTTTGTTTATTCATTTATTGGTGGACATTGGGATTGCTTCCACTTCTTGGCTGTTATGAGTAATATTGCTGTAAACATGGGGGTGCATGTGCATATCACTTTAAGACCCTCCTTTCAGTTCTTATGTGTATATACCCATAAGTGGGATAGCTGGATCGTATGGTAGCTAGTTCTATTTTAACTTTTTGGGGAACTTCCATATTGTTTTCCATAGAAGTTGCTCCATTTTACAGTCCCATCAACAGTGCACAAAGGTTCCAATTTCTCCATATCCTCACCAGCATTTATTTTCTGGGTTGTTTGTTTGTTTGTTTGTTTTTGATAATAACTATTCTAATGGTGTGAGGTAATATCTCATTGTAGTTTTGATTTGTATTTCTCTGATGATTATTAGTTGGGTATCTTCTCATGTGTTAGACTTTTGTATATCCTCTTTGCAGAAATGTCTGTTAAAGTCATTTGTCCACTTTATAATAGGATTATTTGATATTTTATTGTTCTAAACATTTTTTATATATCCCGGATATCAACTCCTTATCAGGTATATGATTTGCAAATACTTCCTCCCATTATGTAGGCTGCCTTTTCACCCCGTTGATTCTGTGCTTTGATGCATAAAAATTAGGTTTGATGTAGTTCCAGTTGTCCGTGTTTGGGTTTTTTGTATGTACCTTGGTGTCATATCCAATAAATCCTTGCCAAGTCTAGTGTCTTCAAGCTTATCCTCTTTGTTTTCTCCTATGAGTTTTATGGTTTTGTGTCTTAAATTTAGATCTTCCATCCATTTTGAGTTAAATTCTTATATGGTATACAGTAAGTGTCCCACTTCATTTTTTTACATGTGGATATGAGTTTTCCCAGCACCATTTGCTGAAAAGATTGTCCATTTCTCATTGAGTGATTTTGGCAGTCTTGTTGAAGATCATTTGACTATATATGTGAGGGTTTATTTTTGGACTTTCTGTTCTACAGCATTGCCTATATATCTTTGTTATTAGGCCAGTACCACACTGTTTTGAAAATGTAGCTTTATAAATTATTTTGAAGTGAGGAAGTGTGACACCTCAGACTTCGATCTTTTTCAAAATTATTTTGGCTATTTGGAATCCCTTGAGATTGCATATGAATGTTAGGCTAAATTTTTCTATCTCTGCAAAAAATGCCATTGAAATTTTGACAGGAATTGTATTGAATTCTTAAATTGTTTTGATAGGTGGACATTTTGACAATTATTAAGTCTTTCAATCTATGAACACAGGAATCTTTCCACTTACTTGTGTCTTTAATTTCTTTCAGCCATGTTTTATAGATTTCAGGGACAAGTATTTCACCTTCTTGGTTAGGTTTCTTTCTTTTTTTTTTTTTAATTTGTTTTCGTGTTTGTTTATTTTTGAGAGAGAAAGAGAGAGAACACAATCAGGGGAGGGGCAGAGAGAGAGGGAGACACAGAATCTGAAGCAGGCTCCAGGCTCCGAGCTGTCAGCACAGAGTGCAGGGCTCGAACTCACAACCTGAGCCCAAGTCGAACGCTCAACCAACTGAGCCACCCAGGTGCCCCAGTTAGGTTTATTTCTAAGTATTTTATTCTTTTTGTTAATATTGTAAAATAGAATTGTTTTCTTAATTTCCTTTTCAGGTTGTTCATTGCTAGTGTATAAAAATGCAATTTATTTTTGTATCCTGTGACTTTTTGCTAAAGTCATTTATTCTAATTGTTTTTTTGTGTGTGTGGAATCTTTAGGGTTTTCTATATGTAAGATCATGTCATCTGCAGTCCGATTATTTTACTTCTTTCCAATTTGAATGCGTTTTCTTTTTTTTTCTCTCTTATCTAAATGCTAAATTGTTTTTATGATAAATACAAATTGTATTTTTTAAAAAGGAATAGGTAATGCAGATTCGGGTAGGCCATGATGAAGATTTTAGAATTTACTCTGAAGGCAAAGGGACCATTGGAGGATTTTAAACTGGGAGAAGACAATCAAGTGTGTACTTTAAAAAAAAAAAAAAAAAGAAAAGAAAAGAAAAGAAAAATAAATTTAAAAAAAGAAAAGAAAAGAAGACGCAAGTCCTAGTGGAGATGATGGCTTAAGAGTGGATGCAGGAGACTAACAAAGTGCAACAAAGTGGTCTGGTAGATTAAAGACTGGGCTGGGAGGAGTGGGTGAATGGCAGGAGTAGAGATGGGGAAGAGTGAATGGATTGAGTATTTAGGAATTATAAGTGACAGAATTAGGTGGTGGATTGGATGTGTGGGTGAGAAGCAAGTACGAGAGAGCATTTTTAAGGCCAACTCTTAGATTCCTGGCTTTGAGTACAACTAAGTGGATTGAGATGACATATGCTGTGGTATGGAGGTTTTTCCCCCCAAATGTTTATCTATTTATTTTGAGAGAGAGAGAGAATAGAATCCCAAGCAGGCTCTGCACTGTCTGCACAGAGCCCAGTGAGGGCTCCATCTCACAAACTGCGAGACCACGACCTGAGCTAAAATCAAGAGTCGGATGGATGTTTAACCAACTGAGACACCCAGGCATCCCAGTATAGAGATTTTTGTATGCAGAGTTTGAGATGGTTGTTAAATAGCTAGTTCAGAGATGCTACAGAGGAAATCGTGTGCAGATCTTGGCGTGGAGATACACATCCAATTAATAAGTTCATTCCACTTTGAGGAAAATTCAGGACCTAGTCTGAATTAAGATTTTGTGCATAGGACATGCTCGTTTGGTATTTGTGGAATGATTTATCACAAAAATCCAACATATATATTGTAATATATTTAAAGTTAATTATCTTTAATGTAGGAACTAGTATTTTTAAATATTATGTATGTGGCATTCTATGAGAAGAGGCCATTTCTTACTTTCTCAATTGAACTGGCTAAACATTCATTTACATTGTCATTTTATGTAATCCAGCTCTCTTGACAGGCTCAAATGTGGTAAAACCTGCTTTTCTGTTCAAGTCCATAAATACAGGTAAAATAGATTAAAAGGTTACATACCAGTAAAATTCAGGATATTTTTACTTTTCTAGAATGGGAATGGGAAAAGCAAGGTGAGGAATGAGATGTGCTATGACTAGCTATTCAAGGATAAATATAAAACTTTTTTCGTAAGTCTGGCAAGCACTAAAACAGGTAGTCTTTGAGGTGATGTTATAACATCTGTGATGTCTGGATTGGAGAGGAATAGAGAAAGATACAGAGGAATGGGAAAAAGGAAAGCAGTGAGGAAGAAATGGAGAAAGGCGGGGGAGAGTGAGCATTTATTAGGTTCTGAAATGGGTATTAAGATATAATCTACTTTTGATCCATTTGAACCCCGTGCTTCAGAATTATTTTCCCTTAAAAGTTAATGCCACCTCACAGCTCTTTACTGCTATACAGTGCCACTCTAATTAGAAGTAGACACACTAGGGGCATCCTAGTCAGTTAAGCATCTGACTCTTGATCTCAGCTCAGGTCTTAATCTCAGTGTCGTGAGTTCAAGTCCCCTGTTGGGGCCTATTTAAAAAATGCCCAGCGTGGAGCCTACTTTAAAAAAAAAAAAAAAAGTAGACACACTAGTTAAATGTGAATTTTGTTTTCTAATGCCACCACTGTATTAAGCTGGAAGTCAGAGGACCCATTTTTTCTTTCTGGTCCTGGTTCTGTCATTAACTGGCTGTATGACCTTAGGACGTTATTTACCTTCTGTGAGCCTCAGTTTACTCATCTGCCAAATGATGGAGCTGGACAAAATGATTTGTAAAGTCCCTTCTGCTCTAATACTCTGTATTTCTTTGGAATCAATTTTGCCCTAAGTGTGGCAGTGGTTTCTTATCATTAAAAAAAAAAAAAAATCCACGTGCAACTATGTTTTTGACATTTTACAGTATTAACATATATCCTCCTATATATTGAACTAGCACAGAAATTATTTTGTACAATCTGTCATTCTAATTTATATGTTGCTATTTGAGATTTTAGGGACGATTTGAGTTTCTATTCAGAGTGTCATCAGTTTTGTTAAATACTTGCCACCTTTAAATAATTTCTTTGCCACAGTCCTCAGAATTTGTTGATTTTGAGTTTTAATGGGAATATTTTAAGTAATTCCCAGACTTTGTATTGCTGGCTTTTTCCTTTTGAAAGAATGACTAGGAAAGTAAAACTTTTTTAAGTCTGTGACTTACTTATAGCCAGAACAACTTTATTTTCACTTTTTTTTTTTTTAAGTTCTCATTTAAAATCTTTACTGATTTTGGTTTGGCAGTGAACTAAACTGTTAAAAGATATTTGCAATATAATTGTCCCCAGTAGAATCATGTGATATTAAAAAAAAAAAGTAATGCTCCATATATGTAAGACATATAGTCAGAGGCACTGTAAAGTTATGTTTAGTTTTATTTCTCTGTGTTCAGTCTTTATACTTTTTGATTTAGTTTAATGTGGCAGAGAGTAGAATAGAAAGTGGCAAGTACAAAGGTCTAGACTTCAAGAAAAGGATGGAATTTGGGTTTCTGTGTTAAAATGCTTCGCTCATGGTTTTAATACTGAGGAGCCATGATTATTATACTGTCTTATAGGAGAGTCTTTTTACAGTGGAATACAGGAATATAGTGCAGTTATACCTAAAAAATAAAGGTACTAGTGGGTAGCAAAGGATGTTTAAAAAAGGAAAAACATCTCTCACTTTCCATCTTTTAACTTACAAATTGCTTACTAGACGTATCTTCCAGTCTGTTCATAAAGAGAGAAATTGTGTGTTTTATTTGGAGTATTAAAATTGTATTCCCAAAAGCCTTCCAAAGGTTTCAGGCTAGCCATCACCCAGTAGATTTTTAAACATGATTTTCTCATTGTGATAAAGAAAACAGGGAAGAGTTTAAATTTGCACTGTTAAAATTTAGACTCTCCCTCACAAATACAAAAAGTAAAGATTCTTATTTGTAGTTCATCAAACAGGCAGTAAGAAATTCAAAGACTTGAACAGAGTAGAAGTGTATTATGCTTAAGTGGGTCGTGAGGAAATGTTGAGGTTTATCAGTTAATGTTTTAAAAGTTACAAACCTAAGGAAGTTTCAGCAGACTTCACCCACTCCCTTAATTTTTCTATAGATATTTAATTTGTTTTAGAACACCTATTAAAGCAAAATAGACCTCACCTTTGTAAAATAAAAAATACATCATCAGTACTGAACACAGTTATTGGTTGAATCTCATCCTCTAGCGTATCCAAGTATCCTTTTGTGGTTACCAGTATGAGTGTGTAATGCTCCAGTACTGCAAACTTCTAGGGGTGCTACTTTCTGGTATTCAAGAATAAATGTGAGGAAAAGAATTTAGTATAATTTTAATAGCAATAGCTATTAGAATTCAATACAAAATTATTTTTAAGTTAATTCACTTCATTCTAAATGGTACTCTCAGGTAAAAATATTTAATGCAACTTTTAAAAGTTAGCAGTGTAATCTCCTTTTGCTTATTAAGGTCAAGTATTTTGTAATAGTGTGACAGTAATAGAAAATTGCAAAGAAAAAAGAGTAGTAGTTCCTGTGCTTAAAAAAAATATATATATTCCTGATAAGTATTTGTATTGCAAATGAATTTTCAAATGTTAATAATCTATTATGTCTTGTTTTTTAAAGTGAATGAATTTTTAGCTTTTGAGGGTCCCATCTTGTTGGATATGAGAATTAAACATCTAATCAAAACCAATCAGTTAAGTCAAGCAACTGCTCTAGCAAAGCTGTGTTCTGACCATCCAGAGATTGGTACAAAAGGTAGTTTTAAGCAAACTTACCTTGTTTGTCTTTGTACATCATCACCAAATGAAAAGTTAATGGAAGAGGTGAGTATATTTTCTTTTGTTAGTAATTAATTTTAAAAATGAAGAAGTTAATTTTCAATTAGAATGTCTTTGACTTCTCTTTCTTTTAGATAGTGAGGGACTATTGTCAGTCTTAACTTTTCAGTATGCTCTTGGGTAGTGATTCTAAGCAGCTTTCAGAATTATATGTAAACTGATTTCATCTAGCTTCTGTTTTAAATAATTCGAATCTTTTTACTGCTTTGGTTAAATTATGGGAAAGATGGAGGTGGCTTAACAATTTAGTAGGATGTTTATATTTGTCAGCAGTTGGGCCTTAACTTTAGTTTTACCTGATACTTGTAGGATACTTGTAGATCTTTCTAACTGGCTAATTTAAGTAACTATTGGAATTTATTTGACTTCTTACTAAGAATATGTTTTCTGTTTTACACACACACACACACACACACACTCATGCATGCACACATAATGTGTTCAAAAACATAATGTATCCTAGGAAGAAGTTATAAATACAGATAGATAAATGTCTATATATAGGTCACAATTTTACTTGTATATTTAATGTAAAGCTTTATTTTCTCTGTGTGACATACGATATTTTTACTTCTAGTTTGACATAAAACATAGTATTCATTTATTTGTTTTATACTACAGAATTCTGAGGTAGAATCATGGTCCAAATGGGAATTTGCATAATATAGCCTCAGACAGAAACCTGAACGCCTACATGAGGTTACAGGTTGTAATTGTAGAGGTAATTGTGTGATTTTTTTTTTTTTTTTTTTTTTTAAGACTAGAAAATGAAGAGGAAGATGGTAGCCTTGGACCAAGATTAGGTCCAATAAGGTTGTTGTGGATGGTGAGGATAATGAGGATACTGGGAAGAGTGATGTCTGGCATTTTCTAGGCTGGATAGAATAGCTCCCAGGGCTGTAGCCTAGGGAATTATATCATTAGTTTAGACATTGGCTAATCCATAGATTTTTTTCTTTATTTCTCTTTTATCTCAGATAATTGGCTTTTTAGTCTCTATATCAGAGCAAAGTAGGAGACTGAAGTTTTCTTATTAGTTCAGAATAGCTATGCAGACAGTTAATTGGCAGATATATAGTTTCTTAAGATAGCTTTTGAAATGTATTTAACAGTTTTTCTAAAATTCTTAAATTAACTATTGTGCTGCTGCTACATCTTGGATTTTTTTCAACTCAAATAAAGCTTTCATTATCAGTTCAGCTCTTGTCCTTATGTCAATCTGTCCGTCCATCCATCCTCCCTTCAGCAAATTTTTATTAAGTACTGTGGGGTTAAATGTAAGTTAAGGCATAAGCCTTGGCCTAAAGAATCTTTAACTTCTAATAGAAAACTTTCTAAACATAGGGTCATTGGATTAGCTTTGAAGTCCTGTTTGAAGTTGAAGAGTATGAATTTGTAATTTCCAGGAAGAATCTGTATTTCTAACTCTCTTGAATAATCAAAAGATCTCGCAATACTGAACCTAAGTTTCCTTTTGGTTTAGTTGAGTAGTAGCAACCCAGCTTGCTCTGGGACGTCCTCAGGAAAATTCTCTGTGAGGACCCCAAGTATCTCTGATATCCTATGAAATGATTTTTTTCCTTCTTACATTAAGCAGATAGAATTAAGGCATTCCATGTTCTTTTTGTTTGTTTGTTTAATGTTTATTTCTTTTTGAGAGAGAGAAAGGGAGTGGCAGAGAGATAGGGACAGAGGATCGAAAGCAGGCTCCATGCTGACAGCAGAGGGCCTGATGCGGGGTTCAAATGCACAAGCTGTGAGATTATGACCTGAGCTGAATTCTGACACTTAACCGACTGAGCCACCCAGGCACCCCAAGTCTACACATTCTTGCTAAAAGTCTCCCTTTGCTTAGAGATTGTTTGGTTATTCTTTTATGTTCCTATTACAAACATATAGAAACTTTTTCTTCATTTCCCATGTGAAGTGGGTTAAGATTGGCTGTCACCAAGGTCTATTTTATTTCTGCCCCAGGGAAAAGTAGTCACTTTGGAACAATTGCCCAAAGATAGAGGTGGTATTCTCTCTTTCTCTCTCTCTCTCACACACACATTCATTTACCTTTACTTGTCTGGTTCTTATAAGCATTTGAGGTTTTTACCCATTCCTTATAGTATGGTGGGAATAGATACTGGAAAGAGTCAACCATAGGCTGGATTCTGTGGTCCTTTTGAGGAAATCCTTGTCCAAGTGAGCCAGTAGGCAAGGGATTGACTATTCCCCCAGGGATCCTTTCATTGTAATAGAATTAGCAGCTAGCCCTGGTAGATGGCTGAAGAATGGGGCTGAGAGAGTGGAGTGTCTGTCTGGCTTCTCTGGAATTACTAGCTTGGTCTGTAATCTTGATAGAGGTATAAAACAAAGTGAGCATTGTTTATTTTAGATCCAGTATTTCTCTTGGTTTTGTCATTAAAATAAACATAGAATTTAAAAAGTAAAATTTTCTTTCTCTCTAACCATCACTTCTCAATTTAATACTCCCCCAAGTAATCATTCAGTTTGAAATTTGATATATAACCTTTCTGATAGTTATATATATATTTTTTTTTCTGTATATTTTTCTATATATGTATGCACCCTGGCAGCTAATTACTTTTTCCCCATTTATTATGAACATCTTTCCATATTGTTCCATATAGATCAACCTCATTCTTATGGCTGCATAATTCCATAGTATGTATTTGTAATAACTTTAGTCAGACTAGGGGGCATTTGAACTATTGTCTTGTATATATATCCTTTCATTCCTGTCAGGGGTACACTGGTGGGACAGATTTCTGGAAGTGGACTTCCTGGATCAAGGAATTTTTAAATTAATAGATAGGGACTTACTACCAGCCAAAAAAGATTATGCCAATTTATATTCCCATAAACAGCATATGAAATTTCCTCTTCCCTAACACTGGAGATTATTTGTCTTTTAAATTTTTGCTAGCCTGAGAGTTAAAAAAAAAAAAAAAAAGCTCGTTATTTGATTTTATGTTTTATTAGTATGAGAGGTTTACCATTTAAATTATTTTATAGAGGGAAAGCAATTTTATCTTGGTAAGCAAAAAAGACTTCTTAAAATGTGATTAGAGCCAATACATTTTAAAAGTATACTCAGTAAATGTATATAAATACTGGTGAAATGTTCTATATTTTTTGAATACCTGGCATAAAGAGCCATATTAAAACCTAAAAGTCATCTTTCATGGTTTTTTTTTTTTTTTATTTTTTTAATGTTTATATCTGTGTGCATGAGCAGGGTAGGGGCAGAGAGAGAGGGAGACACAGAATCCAAAGCAGGCTCCAGGCTCGCACAGAGCCTGATGTGGGGCTTGAACCTAAGAACCACGAGATCATGACCTGAGCTGAAGTTGGACGCTTAACCGACTGAGCCACCCAGGCACCCCTCATCTTTCATGTTTTTGAAATGGTTTTTCTGTTTTACAGAGAGTTTAGCATAATATGTCTTTAACAGATCATTCTGATTTTAAAAATTTATTCAGTTCTAAATTTTCTGGTACTTAAATTTTTGCTCATTTTTCAAAGCAATAGAGAAAAGATATCCATATTATATAAATAGTCCCTATTTAGGTAAACACTGGTAATTGCTACTTTATGCTGCCTTGGATTTAAAAAAATAATAATTCTTGTTCATTGATAGCTATATTTGACTTGTATTTCACTTTCATAGTTTGAATAGAGCCATTCATTAGTCTAAATACAGTTTCATTTTCCCTGCCATTCTCTTTAGTGTCCTGTTTTTTTGAGAGGACTGTCTAGTGGCAAATCAGGGAAATGAAAGACAGTAAAAATTGTTTTCTTAGCATACCTATAAAAAGTGAGGTTTTCTGTATTATTGAATATGGCAAATGTTTCAGTCGATATGTTGTATATGTATGAAATAAGTATGTAGAGGCTACCTAACATAAAAATATATATTTCTAATGATTAACTGTAAGCTAATGTAAGTAATGGCATTGGGAAAATAGGTTTCCTTATATATAATATACACATTTTACATCATTGGAGCAAGAAGAGTGGCTTAGGTTTTAGAAGAACCGGACAACATGGGCGCTTGGGTGGCACAGTTGATTAAGTGTCCGACTTCGACTTCAGCTCAGGTCATGATCTCGCAGTTCGTGAGTTTGAGCCTCACGTCGGGCTCTATGGACATCTCGGAGCCTGAAGCCTGCTTTGGATTCTGTGTCTCCCTCTCTCTCTGTCGCTCCCCCACTCACGCTCTGTCTCTCTCTTTCTCTCTCTCTCTCAAAAATGAATAAAAATTAAAAAAAAAATAGTGTAGGGGCGCCTGGGTGGCGCAGTCGGTTGGGCGTCCGACTTCAGCCAGGTCACGATCTCACGGTCCGTGAGTTCGAGCCCCGCGTCGGGCTCTGGGCTGATGGCTCAGAGCCTGGAGCCTGTTTCCGATTCTGTGTCTCCCTCTCTCTCTGCCCCTCCCCCGTTCATGCTCTGTCTCTCTCTGTCCCAAAAATAAATAAACGTTGAAAAAAAAAAAATTAAAAAAAAATTAAAAAAAAATAGTGTAGAAGAATGACAACAAAAGATCGGTTTCAAAACAAATTAGATTTTCAGGATATAAGATTTTTTTATTAAACCTGAACATGTGAAAATCAATATTTAGCAATAAAGGGCCTCAACTTGCTTGTGCATGGAGAATTCTGAAAAGAATACAGACTTTGAAGCTATATCTGGGTTGAAATCTTGACTACCACTAATTAAGCATGTGACTGAACAAGTAACCTCTCTGAACCTTATCTCTAAAAAGTTAATAGTAATATCTACCAGGCAAGATATTGTGCAGATTTAGCAATACTATTTCTGAAGAAGCTGGCACAAATAAATAGAAGCTGCTATTATTGTTGTTATTAACATGAAAAAGTAAACAAAACTCATAGGTTGACTTCTAATAATTGTCTGTATGTGTGTACCAGGATAATTGTTTAAAATTAACACAGTTTGCAGTAAAAGATAATGTGATTAAATGGAAAGAATGTGAGTATTTGATGTCAATCAGACAAAATTTGATTTGTAGTTCTACCACTTAATTAACTTTTGCAACTTGGGCAAATAATTTGTTTGAACACCACATTCATTGTGTAAAAAATGTTAATTATAATGCCTACCTAGTAGAAAATTTCTGATTAAATAATAAAATATGTCTGACAGTGCACTTAATGTGATATAGATATTTGAAAATATTGTATGATTACATATTGTACAGCCCCTTTTTAATTTTTTTAAATGAGCTCACTTAAAGATTTGTTAGAAGGAGTTAGATAGAGGCATAGTGGAAAGAGCACTGCACCAGGGAGTTGGAATTCCAAGACTCCAGTTTCACTCTTAACGCTGCCACTAACTTCATAATTCCTTTCAGAAGTCGTTGTTAAACACACAAACTCCGAGCTGTGTCTTCTCTTGTTTTAGTGTTTTCTAGCGCAGCTTAAGGTATAGAATGGGACCTCTGAATCTATTCTCATGCAACCTTTGTTCTCAAAGATAAGCCTCAAAGTTATCCTCATTTAGATACTTATTCAGTCCTAAACACATATTTTACACACACACACACACACACACACACACCCTCTTTCTCACACTGACATACTCAGAAGTTGATGAGGAGAGACATAAGATCAATAAGGAGGGGCATGGTTACCTCTGTGGTGCATGGGTGCCAGTGCTCTGTATCGTCTTCAATTTTTTTTGGCCATTTGTCATTTATGATATGTTGGAATTAATCTTTTTATTTTGTGGAACACTGGTGATTTGTGATTATGTGATGTTTGCCATATTCTTGTTTTACAGCAAATGCTTGTAGAGATCATATGTAAGTTCTGTTTATGTAGTAAATCATTGTAATATGATAGTAAATTTTAACTTTTCAAAAAATAAGCAATAAGATGTGTGTAATTAAATGAAGTTGCCTTCATCTAGGTTATACTTATGTATGCATGGCTGTTGACAGGCTTTGAGATGAAATGAATTGATATGAAAAGAAAAATAATGGAGATTTATAGAAAGCTGAGATGAGTTTAAAGGTAGTATAACTACAGTATAAAATGTTTCATATTATACCTTTTTCCCTCAGATGAATAGACACTTTATTAGTTTATATCCAGTAGATCTCTGTGTCTTTCTGCTGATTCTAATGCTTTTTAAATTACCAGATGAAAAAGGGGAAAAATACAGCTTTTCTTTTTCAGTATCATAGACTTGATTAATGGGTAGAGGGTACTTACAATGAGCATTAGTTTTTTACATATAGATATTTGTAAAGTTCTTGAAAATAGTTGGTTTTTGACTTGAAAAAAGATTTCTTTATTGCAGCCTAGTAATGACAAACTATGAATTGATAGTATATGAGTATGAGGTTTTACTGATAAAAATGATCTGTAAATATCTAGTGAAGATTTTAACATGTATTGCTATATATCCTAATACAAACCATTTTATGGCATATTTCTGTGTCCTTTTTCTGTAGATCTCAGAAGTTGATTGCAAAGATGCACTAGAAATGATCTGTAACTTAGAATCTGAGGGTGATGAAAAAAGTGCTCTTGTCTTATGTACTGCATTTCTATCACGTCAGCTCCAACAAGGAGATATGTACTGTGCTTGGTGAGTTGATTTTATTTTGTAAGGAAAACTTTGTTAAACAAAAAAACAAGATAGGTTGTGAGAGTGCAGAGAGCTCAAGAACATATTTTTAATCTTTTAAAGTCTTAACAAGACAAAAAGCTTATTTGCAGTTATTACATGCTATGTAAACTGTCAACTAATTCATATTATAACTTAAAAATTTTTTTCTATTAAGGACCACACAACTCCTTAGTATACCAGTAATGATTGTATAATAATTAATAGATATTAGAAGATGAAAGAAAGGTTTATTTTATCTGATGCCACAATAACAATTTTTTCAGATATGTAAGCAATCTATGATTGAATGTCTGTATTTTTTCCCTCTGCATATTATACACTTTCAATTACATAATTAGCTGCTAATCATTCGTGTATAGAAATATAGTTCATTTTCTGTCTGTGAGATATTTTACTTCACTAACTTCTTCAGTGCACATTACTTTATATGATACATTTTCAATTCTGCAAAGCCTGTTCTATATAATCTTTTGGGAGCTTGCAACTAATGGAGCCGTTGACCTCAGCTGATTCAAAAATCTTAAGGTCACCTGTCTTAATGTGTTAGCTAAAGCTGACAATCTGTTCAGTGAACAGCATTATTAGTCTTCAGTGTTGTATTGGTAATATGGGAACACAAAATTTAGTTTACAATATTCTAACATTTAAGAATTTTTACCAAGTGACTAACACATTACATACAAATGAATATGGAACAGGCAAGCTAAATAAATGTGTAATTAAAGAAGAATAAAGTTTATAAAGGTTTTCTGAGCAGCTGTGAATTTTGTTATGAAGGGAAAATCATAAATGCAGGACAGAGAGGATTGATATAAAAGGCAGGTAGGAAGATTCTGAAGGGAGAATAAATAACATGCATATACTACTGAGGACAAGTATATTTTCTATGTAACATAAATAGTAGTGACTAAGAAATTAAGTGTGCTATTGCTTTAAAAAAGGCATCAAAGTCTGTATTTCATATGACCAACACAGGCAATCTATTATAAGGTCTTAAGAAGGAAGGCAAAGTAGATGTTTATGTGTAAGAAATGCTGTTTAATACAAGTAATGGAGAAAAATGGGTTGGGGGCTGAATGGTGAGGGTAGAGTTGGGATGAAGAAGTGGCAGGACAGAGCTGAGATAGGAAAATCAACTAGAAAACCAGTACAGCAGTCCATCTGGGAAGTTACGAAGGCTTCCTTATGGATGTTGGATGGGGCGAAAAAAATGACGATAGCTGTGTTTAGGATAGTAAAAAGCAGGGGCTGTTAGGGTCAGTGATAATGATGCATTAAATTAGAAAGATGGTGAACTGGAAAGAATGTTAATCATCTTTTTCATATATTAAGTTTCAGGTTTCAGAAGAGATCAAAGTGGAGAAGTCTTATAAAGAACTAGAGAGGTGGAAGTGGTCAAGACTGGAGAGACAGATTTTTGAAGTCCTCCATAGATAGGTTAAAATCCAGTAAATGAGCAAGTTGTTCAATTGGGTGGTGAAAGAGCAGAGTTCCTAGAAGTGCAGACTGAGGAAATAATAATAGGAAAGGCATGTATTGAGGAGAATACTTGGTGAAAACATTTGAAACAAGGAAGAAGATTTTTGTGTAAATTAACCACAGAGGACAGAAGAGAAATAGGACAATAGGTAAAAGGGAGGAAAATTCATCATTTCAGTAGGATTATTTTCTATGAAAGATACATTCTAATTGCGTTTGAAATCAATTTTAAAGTCCCTTTTCAAAAATTTCTTTATTTTACCAATTTGACAGAAATTAGTTAAATTACTTTCTTTTGGGTTCTGTGTGATCATTGATTGTTAACATTTAATAATATTAAATTTAAAATTTTAAATTTAATTGACCAGTTGGTCAATTTTAAATTTAAGGTAGAAGATAAAATGAAATGCTTTTTAAAATATGCCATTGATATATATGTATATGCATTTTATGTATACATACGTTTTGTACTTTATTATATAAAGTCACAGATGTGACTCAGAGTTACCATTTGTATACTTTTAGTTTAAATGAGAGGTGCTTCATTAGTGACAGGCAGTGCTTCTCCCTGAGATTGAAAAATATCAGTCAATAAAGTGATAAATCATATCCTGATTTTATTTAGTCTCTAAAAAATTGAGATCTATTTTATATTTTATTTAAACTTAACTTCACATGTAGAATTGGAATCTAAAACCAGCTTTAATTTCAGATGTAATGACCGGACTGACATAGTCCATGATTGTTACGTTATTGTTCCAACTTATTTTTTTTTCTTTTTTTTAGGGAACTCACTCTCTTTTGGAGTAAATTACAGCAAAGAGTAGAACCATCTATACAGGTGTACCTAGAAAGATGTCGTCAGCTTTCTCTGTTAACCAAGACGGTATATCACATTTTCTTCCTGATTAAAGTTATTAATTCTGAGGTAAGAATAATCAAGCTATTTTTTCTTAATTTAAGATATATAAATAATCTTTAATAAAAGACATTATTTTGGTACTTCTTCCAGTGATTTTTGTTTATTTCATTTAGAGTTTTCAACATTGCTTTCCTTATTAGTCTAATAATAGAGATTTGTTATAGAGAAACTTAAAAATGCAAATGAGAGCCAGAGTCTTGCTCTTGGCCTGAAGAAAAGTAATATTCTAGTATTTTATCATTCTATAATTTTTACTCCTATGTGTTCTGCTGTTTTGATAGTTTGGCTCTGTAGAGATTTAGAAAGTGTGAAGAGAAATGGAGAGATAGCTTCCTTTGTTGGTAGTTTGGCAGATTACATTGTCTAAAAATCCTTTTTCTACAAAATGCCCCAAAATACTTGATGACATAAACATTTCTATTGATGTATAGCATCTGAGATTGCATGAATGTTAGGGAGGGGAAATCCTTAGGCTCAAAATGAAGAAGAACCTAAAAACTGGAGCAGAAAGCTTGAGCTGATGCTGGGCCCCTTCTGGCTTGGGTGGGGATTAGGGTATGTTACTACTTGTGGTAACTAAGGGGTTTGAGTTTTAATATGCACATGGGGGTAGGAGATTGCTTTATGGGGATAGGAGATAAGATCTTGGGCTCGGCCCTCTCATGTTAGGGAGCTGAAAGTGAGTTCCCCTGTCCCCCTTCCCCTCCCCAACCTTGAAGTCCTATAATTTCACTGAAAAAGTAGACTAGAAAAATACTACTTTTTATTTAACACAGATAGATGATAGGAAACTTTGTGCATGTCCAACTGGACTGTGGGTCACAGAAGGAAAAAAGTTTTCTTTAAGCAGTTGTACCCATAGGTCTATCCTTACACAGATTTGGGGTCCAGATTTACCCTGTCTGTATAGTCCAGAAATCCCCATGCTGAATAAGTAATGTTGAAGAAGGTAAGGGTGGAACTGGGCTGGTAACAGCTGGGATACCTGGCAGAAGCAAATGCAGAACTTTGGAGGGACATACCCTCTCAATGTAGGATTCTTAGATAAAGCCCTGCTTAACGATGAGTTTGTGATCAAGATTTACAGAACATGAAGCAGTTTGTCATGAGGGAATTCTGTCAGAGAGAAGTAACAATAGGATTAAACATGAAAGGATAGAAACTATAAATTACATATATTTGAAGACATAAGTAAATTTAACCACCAAGATTTATAAAGCATGTGAAACAACATGACATGACTAAATTTCGGTAGACAAAAAGAATAGATTTGCCTAGTAGTTTAACACAATTATGGAAAATTCTATAAAATACATGTATTTAAAGACATAAAATAAGGGATTGAAGTATAAGAAAGACACTATCAAAATGATCAGATTTTAAAGAGTCAGAAAAACTTTTGCAAATAAAACACAAGTCATTGAAATGAAAACATTTAATAAGTAGATTAAACAAATTAAATACAACTGAAGAGGCACGTAATAATCAGAGGTTGCCTATGTGTTTCCATTTATTTATTTAAATTGGAATCCAAGTTTTATAAGATTAATTTATTTTCTTATAGCATAACCCTTGCAGTAATGCAGTTGGTTCCCATTTTAAATGTACACAGAAGACACTTTCCATAGTTGCTACATTGCATAGAATGGGATGCCAAACAGTGTTTAGGAATCCTTACAATCTGGTGTGCAGCATGACAAGAAGTATTTTTTAATTCATGTGTAGTTTTGTTTTTTTTTTTTTAAAGGAGGGACCGAAAGATACTCTTCTGTCCCCCTTTAAAAGTAACTTTTTAAATCTGTAGTTGGTCCATAAATTTTACATATATCTTCACTTTTTCTCCTGAAATAATTTCTTTTCAGGAGAAAAGAATTTCTCTCAAAGTAAAGGACAGGAATGAGTCCTGCTTTCCAGTTTTTCCTCTGTCAGCCTTGTTAATTCATTCTGATTTTCCATTTTCTATATTGTAGTGTTGCAGTTAAAAGAAAATGAACTTACAATAGTAAGTTTCTTAAAAAATTAATGTGCAATTTTAAAACATAGGTTGTGCCACTAGTGGCTTTATGTCTCACTTAAAGAACAGTGTAGCAAAGTAGAAGGAGCTTGAAATCAGAATCCAGACAAATTGGGTATGAAACTTGATGTTCTGTTGACCACCTGTTAACTCTAACCACTTTGTGTTACATTTTTTAAAATTTTATTTTCATTTTTATTTATTTTGACAGAGAGGAGAGAGAATCTTAAGCAGGCGCCATGCTGAGCATGGAGCTCGATCCCGTGATCATATGATCATGACCTGAGCTGAAATCAAGAGTCAGATGCTCAGCTGACTGAGCAACCCAAGCGCCCCTCATTTCTTAATTAGATTAATTAAGGACGTTAAGTAAAAAGTGACTCTCCTCCGTCAAACTTACACCCCACTTAGAAGGAGATTGTGTTAGAGAGGGGAAGAACTTGGACAAGAGCTACACTGTGCATTGTCGTAGCCAGTAGCCACATTTTAGGGGCTCAGTAGCCCCATGTGGCTAGTGACTACCATATTGAATAGTATAAAAAAGACTTCCATCGTCACAGTTCTGTTGAGTAGTGCCTTTCTGGAGAGACTTTGGATTCAGAAGTAAAGCACCTATATAAAACACTTAAAAGCATGAATAATAGCTTAGAGAGTTGGTCAGGGGAGCACACCTACTGACAAGAATAACTTGCAACTTGCTAATTACTCTGCCCCAAAAATCTTGTTTCCCATTCCATAAAAATTTTTTCCCTTTGTTTTTTACTTTTTGAAATCTGATCAAGCAGAGGTTTTATCTTAAAACTAGAATCCTAGATTATTATTAAGGACCAAAAGAGACCTTAAAATTAATGCTATAGTGACTAGGTTCTAGTAAAACTTCTCAGTTTTCACATGATGCAATTTAGTCTCAAGGTCAGTGATTTGGGTTACCTGGTGGCCCTTTTTAAAAATTCCAGGAGTGGGGCGCCTGGGTGGCTCAGTTGGTTAAGCGTCCAACTTCAGCTCAGGTCACAATCTCGCGGTCCGTGAGTTCGAGCCCTGCGTCGGGCTCTGGGCTGACGGCTCAGAGCCTGGAGCCTGTTTCAGATTCTGTGTCTCCCTCTCTCTGACCCTCCCCCGTTCATGCTCTGTCTCTCTCTATCTCAAAAATAAATAAACTTAAAAAAAAAAAAAATCCAAGAGTTAGGGGCACCTGGGTAGCTCAGTTGGTTGAGCATCTGACTCTTGATTTTGACTCAGGTCATGATCCTGGGGTCATGGGAGCCTGCTTAAGATTCATTCTCATTCTCTCTTTCTCTCTCTCTGCCTCTGTTCCCCGCTTGTACACACTCCCTGTCTCTAAAAAAAATAAATAAATGAATTTAAAAAACACAATTCCAGGGTTTGTTGAAGACTGTTGGCCAGTTTATTCATGCTTTTTCCTAGACCCTTGAAATTAAAAGGTTGAAAAATATAGCAGTATTGCACTATAGCACTCAGTCTACTGATGGAGACACACAAACATGTGGGCCATCCAACCCACTTGTCTGTTTTGACTGAGTGATAGCCAGACAGAATGGGAGGAGAAAGTGTCCCTAGTATTAGAAAAAGCATGTAAAGTAGTGTGAAGAAAAAACTTCTCTTTTCTTCACTACTCACTGAATACTTCTGTTCATCAAATGTGTGGGGGTTTTCTTCACATCAAACAATTCTCTGGACACCAGCTGGGTATCCTACAACTTAATTCTGACACTATTTACCTGGAGGTAGCACAGATCTCACAGATTAAGTGCCCAATCCCACAAGACTGACACACACACACACACACACAACCCCTTTCAGATGCTAATCACAGGTCCAGTTTGTCACTTGTGCTTCTGACCAACTGGCTGAAATCAGAAGTTCCTACAATATCTTTCCCTAGATTTGATTAGTTTGCTAGAGTGGCTCACAGAATTCAGGAAGACAATTTACCTACTAGCTTACTGGTTTGTTGTAAAAGGATACGACTTAGAAAGCGCAAGATGAAAGAGATGCTCAGGGCAAAGTATGGGGGAAAGGGCAAGCTGCCTCCCCAGATCTCTGCATGTTTACCAGTGCAGAAGGTCCCTGAACCCTGTTCTTTTTGGGTTTTTACAGAGGCTTCATTACATAAGCACAGTTGATTAAATCATTGGCCAGCGTTGGTGATTGATTCAGAACCCAGCATCTCTCCCTCCCTTGGAGGTGGGGGTGGGGGCAAGACCTGAAAGTTCCAACCCTCTAATTACAAGTTCGTTCCCCTGACTACCAGACACCATCCGGTGGTTATCTGGGGGCTCTCCAAAAGCCCCTCATTAACAAACTCCTTTGTGGTTAAAAGGGACTTATTAATAGCAACACCTGTTTCATGGTTTAAGGCTCTGGAGCTATTTTAGGAGCTGGGAACAAAAGGTTCCCTTATAGCTCTTATCATTTAGGAAATTACCAAGGTTTTAGGACTATGTGCTGGGAGCCCTGGATGAAAAAATATATATGTATTTCTTATATCACAATATCACAAGTGGTATCAAGCAAATGAGAGAATGGCATATTTTGGGATCTACAGTTAGCTTAGTTTACCTGCAGTATAGGCTATTTGGGTGTAGGGCAAAAGATAAAAGATGAGTCTAGACCAGATGAGGCATAGGTAGGATTGTTAAGGCCTTTTTGTATTACCAATTAAGAATATATATTTAATTCTGAAATACAAAGGTAACCATTTAAGAATTTTAAAGCAGGGTAAGACATGGTATGCACAGATGGCGAAGAGCTGAATAGGATGTTCATGGGGAAACTAACCAGTCTGTAAGCCTTAAGTAGCTTTGGGTCAAGGACACTAGGCAGTCAGAGGAGAGGAACAGAGAAATGGAGGCAGGGGGGTGGATACCAAATATAAAACCTTGTCTTTTTCAGAAGGTTGCCTGGTGCTGGACCACTGTCTGGGGGCTGCGGGAAGGGGGTGGGTCTCTATTCCTCCCTCTGAGTTTTTAGCACTTAGCTTTCTTCTGTTCCTGTGACTCTTAAATTCAGGCTGGTGCTATCAGTACTTTTATTAACTAATGTTATTGATTAAGTACATTATTATAGGCTAATTACTTGTTTAATCACATATTTATGGAAAATTGTGAATTCAGACTCATCTTTAAAAACCCTTATTATAGGTGGCTCAGTCAGTTAAGTGACTTTGGCTCAGGTCACGATCTTGTGGTCCATGAGTTCAACCCTGCATTGGGCTCTGTGCTGACAGCTCAGAGCCTGGAGCCTGCTTGGGATTCTGTGTCTCCCTCTCTTTCTGTTCCTTTCCCACTTGCATTCTCTCTCTCTCTCTCTCTCTCTCTCTCTCTCTCTCAAAAAAAAAAGATTTAAAAAAAAATTAAAAAATAGTAAATATAAAAAAAAATTAATAAAAAAAAAAACACCATTATAAGGACACCTGGATGGCTCAGTCGGCTAGGCAACAGACACTTGATCTCAGCTCAGGTCTTGATTTCAGGGTTGGGAGTTAAAGCCCTGCATTGGGCTCCATGTTGGGTATGGAGCCTACTTAAAAAATAAATAAAAATTTAAAAATTAATAAAAAATAAAAACACTTGTTATATAACAAGTTTATGATTTGAATATCGCCTGTAAACTTAATTTTCAATCACACACATACACACGCAAAGATGAAAACTCAAAAGAATAAAAATTTTGTTGTACTTCTGTTGGCATCATCTAAGGTTTCACATTTAATTACACAACATTAAGATGTTTTTAAAGCAAATTTACTCAAAGCCATTTGCTCTTAATGAGTTGAAATGAACCCTTGAATCCAGGAGCCAACTGTATTAGGATAGAACTGTCAGTTGAATTTCTCTCTGAAATAATTTTAGTTGCATTTTGTAAGCAATAAGTAAAATTTTTGAATCCACTTTTGTCATTTATAGAGAAAGAGATCAACATTCACGTGATGGAATAGTTACAGTCAGCTTCATCAGAGTAGGTGTCCTTCATCCACAAAACCCCTATATCCTGAATCCTTTCTTAAAGTACTTTCTTTCTCTACCATTTCCTGAATTTTCTAAATAATTACAGCCTTTTTCAGAATTCTCGTCCCCTACATATTTACTAGTCCTTTTGATATGTGCCTTCATCATCACTTGTGCATTATTAGAAGTAGCCCCTAAGTCATGTAACAGAGGTGCAAATGTTTTTTACTACAAAAGTTTTCTGGCTCAGATTTATCTCGGAATAGTATAAAATAACTATACAGGTTTGATATGAAAGCTAGAGACAACCATATGGTCCCAGTTCTTTCCTAGTTGTCCTTTCTTCACTGTCACTTTTAAGAATATAGGTCTCAGGCACCTGGGTGGCTCAGTCACTTGAGCATCTGACTTCGGTTCAGGTCATGATCTTGCAGTCAGTGAGTTCAAGACCCATGTTGGGCTCTGTGCTGACAGCTCAGAGCCTGGAGCCTGCTTCAGATTCTTTATCTCCCTCTCTCTTTGCCCCTTCCCTGCTCATCCTCTGTCTCTCTCTCAAAAATAAACAAACATTAAAAAAAATTTAATAGGTCTCATATCTATTTTTGTCCATTTTCTTCTTGGTCTTTATGTCCTTGCTTTTCCTAAAGTCAAGACCAATTTATCTTCCCCTCACTTTCCTTTTGGATCACAAATCTAAGCTTCTGTTTTAGTAAAAAAACAAAAAACTTTATTTCCTTCTTAGTCTGTGAAAATACAGACCCTATCAGCTTTTTTTTACTTACTTTTTTCTTGCCTTTTGATCCTATATAACATATATTCCATTCCCATGAACGTGGCCACACCTTATAGCTGGCTTATTTCTTATATTTATGTTCTCCTTAGTCTTTAAAAACCCATTTTTTTTATCTCTTCACTTCATATATCTTCAAATAACTTTTACCTTCATTACTGCTGTCTTGTAATAATAGTTCAGGATGCTAATTCAGGGACTCCTAGGTGGCCCAGTCAGTTCAGCATCCAACTCTTGATTTCAGCTCAGGTTATGTGATTTCAGTTTGTGAGTTTGAGCCCCATGTCGGGCTCTACGCTGACAGCGTGGAGCCTGCTTAGGATTCTCTCTCTTCCTCTTTCTCTGTCCCTCCCCTGCTCGTGCGCGCTCTCTCTCTCTCTCTCTCTCTCTCTCTCTCTCTCACATACACACACACACACACACACACACACACACACACTCTCTCTGTCTCTCTCTCTCTCTCTCTCAAAATAAATAAACTTTAAAAAATGCTAATTCAAAAGGAAAAACATTTATTGTGTCTCCTTCTACTCATTTTTAAGATGGTTCAGCAGCAAGGTAGGTGATATGGCATTCAGCCAATGTATGATAGAACTACAACCCCTTCCCCCATGAAGGATCAGATTATTCTGTTAAAAGTGAAAATCTCCTTTCATTACTAGTAAGTTAGGAAATAGGGGGACATTCTCAGTTCTGTAATTGGATTAAGAGTTTTTTTATTTCAGAAGGACTGTAAATACAAAGTTAAGAAATGAAATTTGTGATAGAGTTGACATTTATCGATCACTTCCTATGTGCCAGACGTTATACTATAGCAGATACTTTAAATACATAATATTCACTAATACAGCAGTTTTATGAAGTTTGTGTTGTTTTGATCTGTCTTTTATAAGTGGGCTATGAACGGTTAGAGATGGTAATAACTTCCAAGTTTACCTAGCTGTATTAGATGATTTTATACCCAGGTCTTGTCTTAGTTCCCAGTGCTTATCCATTTTCTGCTATTCTTTATAATTCATTTTACACACACACACACACACACACACACACACACACACACACACACACGGCTAAGCTACGATGCTTTAGAAGAGGCAGTTTTTCATATGTTGCTATTTGCAAAATTTGAGAAAAGCAAACCTCAATTTAAAAATAACCAAATTCACTTATAAGGGTTGGTTAAGTATAAATTGACATTTGACATTTCTTGTTTGCTTTTTCACAGACTGAAGGGGCTGGACTTGCCACCTGTATAGAACTATGTGTAAAAGCCCTTCGTTTGGAATCTACAGAAAACACTGAAGTGAAAATATCTATTTGCAAGACCATTTCCTGCTTGTTGCCTGATGATCTGGAAGTTAAACGTGCTTGTCAACTGAGTGAATTTCTTCTTGAGCCTACAGTAGATGCATATTATGCTGTGGAAATGTTGTATAACCAGCCAGATCAGAAATATGATGAAGAAAATCTTCCAATACCAAATTCTCTACGCTGTGAGCTCTTACTGGTATTGAAAACCCAGTGGCCCTTTGATCCAGAATTCTGGGATTGGAAAACCTTAAAACGACAATGTCTTGCATTAATGGGGGAAGAAGCATCCATTGTGTCTTCAATAGATGAACTAAACGACAGTGAAGTTTATGAGAAAGCAGTAGACTACCAGGAAGAGATAAAAGAAGCTTCTATGAATGGACTTTCTGGTGGAGTTGGTGCTAATTCTGGCCTTCTCAGAGACATCTGTGATGAAAAGCAGAAGAAGAGAGAGATAAAACAATTAAGAGAGAGAGGATTTATATCTGCTAGGTTTAGGAATTGGCAAGCCTACATGCAGTATTGTGTGTTGTGTGACAAAGAATTCCTTGGTCATAGAATAGTACGACATGCTCAAAAACATTACAAAGATGGGATTTACAGTTGCCCTATATGTGCAAAGAACTTCAATTCTAAAGAAACTTTTGTCCCTCATGTCACATTGCATGTTAAACAATCTAGTAAAGAGAGACTAGCAGCTATGAAACCATTAAGAAGATTGGGGAGGCCACCTAAGATCACAACTACCAATGAGAATCAAAAGACTAATGCTGTGACCAAGCAGGAACAGCGGCCTATAAAAAAGAATAGTCTCTATTCAACAGATTTCATAGTATTTAATGACAATGATGGTTCAGATGATGAGAATGATGACAAAGATAAATCTTACGAGCCAGAAGTGATCCCAGTCCAGAAACCAGTACCTGTTAATGAATTTAATTGCCCTGTAACTTTTTGTAAAAAGGGCTTTAAGTACTTTAAAAATTTAATTGCTCATGTAAAGGGACATAAGGATAATGAAGATGCCAAGCGCTTTCTTGAAATGCAAAGCAAAAAAGTTATTTGCCAATACTGTAGACGGCATTTTGTAAGTGTTACTCATCTTAATGATCACCTACAAATGCACTGTGGCAGTAAACCATATATCTGTATACAGATGAAATGTAAGGCTGGTTTTAATAGTTACGCAGAGCTCTTAACACACCGAAAGGAACATCAGGTCTTTAGAGCGAAGTGTATGTTTCCCAAATGCGGCAGAATTTTTTCAGAAGCTTACTTACTATATGATCATGAAGCACAGCATTATAATACCTATACTTGTAAGTTCACAGGTTGCGGTAAAGTTTATCGTTCTCAGAGTGAGCTAGAAAAGCATCTGGATGATCACAGTACTCCTGAAAAAGTGCTGCCTCCTGAAGACCAACTTAATTCATCTGGAGATTGTGTTCAGCCTTCTAAAGTGAATCAGAACACAGAAGTGAGCATTGAGAAAGAGAGGTCTATGCTTCCTTCAGAAAATAACATTGAAAACGCCTTACCAGCAGAGAGAAGTGATGCTTGGGATAAGAGCAAAACAGAATCAGCTGTGACCAAACAAGACCAGATTTCTGCATCAGAGCTCAGGCAAGCTGATGGACCATTGTCAAATGGTTTGGAAAACCCAGTGACTACTCCTCTGCTTCAGGCCAGTGAAGTGGCTGTGTCCATTAAAGTGTCCCTCAATCAGGGGATCGAGGATAACTTTGGAAAGCAAGAAAACTCAACTGTGGAAGGCACTGGTGAATCATTGGTTACAAACTTACATACACCGGTTGAAGATACTTGTAATGATTTGTGTCGTCCAGGTTTTCAAGAAAGAAAAGAACAGGATTGCTTTAATGAAGCCCAGATAACTCAGAATCCTTTAGTAAATTCAGAAACCCTTAAAATAGGTGACCTTACCCCACAAAACTTAGAAAGGCAAGTGAACAACCTGATGACCTTTTCTGTGCAAAACCAGGCAGGATTTCAAAACAGTTTACCAGCTTCTAAGTTTGAATGTGGAGGTAATGTTAAAACATCATCCAGTCTTTATAATTTACCTCTTAAGACATTGGAAAGTATCACATTTGTTCCATCACAGCCCAACCCAAGTAGTTCTTTAGGAACTCCATCAGTGCCTCCAAAAGCGCCAGGTCAGAAATTCAGTTGCCAGGTTGAGGGATGTACTCGAACCTATAATTCTTCACAGAGTATTGGGAAACACATGAAGACAGCACACCCTGACCAGTATGCGGCATTTAAAATGCAGCGCAAAAGTAAAAAAGGTCAAAAATCGAACAACTTAAATACACCAAATAATGGCAAGTTTGTTTATTTTTTGCCATCACAGGTGAGCAGCTCTAACAATGCATTTTTTACACCACAGACCAAAGCCAATGGGAATCCTACTTGTTCAAATCAGTTGCAGCATGTCTCGCCTTCCATTTTTCCAGCTCATTTAGCAAGTGTGTCAGCTCCACTGTTGCCCTCAGTGGAAAGTGTCATAAATCCAAATATACCTTCTCAGGATAAAAATGAACAAGGTGGTGGTATTATATGTTCCCAAATGGAAAATTTATCTACTACTGCCTTGCCAGCACAAATGGAAGATCTAACCAAAACAGTTTTGCCTTTGAATATTGACAGTGGCTCGGATCCTTTCCTTCCTTTACCTGCAGAAAGTAGTTCAATGTCTCTTTTCCCTTCACCAGCAGATAATGGGGCTAATTCTGTTTTTTCCCAGCTGGAAAATAATACAAATCATTTTTCCTCGCAGATTGAAGGAAACACCAATTCCTCCTTTCTAAAGGGAGGCAATGGTGAAAATGCAGTTTTTCCTTCGCAAGTCAATGTTGCAAATGACTTTAATAGCACCAGTGCCCAACAGTCTGCCCCTGAAAAAGTTAAAAAAGACCGTGGGCGGGGCCCAAATGGGAAGGAAAGAAAACCCAAGCACAACAAAAGGGCCAAATGGCCTGCAATTATCAGAGATGGGAAATTTATCTGTAGCAGGTGTTACAGGGCTTTTACTAATCCCAGATCTCTGGGTGGACACTTGTCTAAGCGATCTTACTGTAAACCACTGGATGGAGCAGAAATTGCTCAAGAACTTCTACAGAATAATGGACAGCCTTCTCTTCTTGCCAGCATGATTCTCTCCACAAATGCGGTAAATTTGCAGCAGCCTCAACAGTCTACCTTCAACCCAGAAGCGTGTTTTAAAGATCCATCATTCCTGCAACTTCTTGCTGCTGAAAATCGCTCATCAACATTTTTACCAAATACATTTCCCCGGACTGGTGTGACTAGCTTTAGTACCAGTGTTAGTCAAGAAGGAAGTGAAATTATTAAACAGGCTTTGGAAACTGCTGGCATTCCCAGTACGTTTGAGGGTGCTGAAATGCTTTCTCATGTTCCAGCAGGTTGTGTTTCAGATGCAGCACAAGTAAATGCAACAGTGATGCCAAACCCAGCTGTGCCACCCCTGTTGCAGACTGTATGCCACCCAAACACCCTGCTGACAAACCAGAATAGGACACCAAACTCCAAAACTTCCTCCATTGAGGAATGCAGCAGTTTACCTGTTTTCCCAACAAATGACTTACTACTGAAGACTGTTGAAAATGGTTTGTGTTCTAGTTCATTCCCTAATTCTAGTGGGCCATCACAAAATTTTACCAGTAACAGTTCACGTGTTTCAGTTATAAGTGGTCCTCAGAACACAAGGTCTAGTCATTTAAATAAAAAGGGAAACAGTGCTTCGAAGAGAAGAAAGAAAGTTGCCCCTCCCCTAATTGCACCCAATGCTTCCCAAAACTTGGTAACAAGTGACTTGACAGCAATGGGACTTATAGCAAAGAGTATTGAGATACCAACCACTAACCTCCATTCAAATGTAATTCCAAATTGTGAGCCTCAGGGTTTGGTGGAAAACCTAGCACAGAAATTAAATAATGTTGACAATCAGTTATTTATTACTGATGTGAAAGAAAACTTTAAAACCAATCTTGAGTCCCATACGGTGTTAGCTCCTTTAACATTAAAAACTGAAAATGGGGATTCCCAAATGATGGCTTTGAATTCATGCACAACTTCAATAAATTCTGATTTGCAGATTCCTGAAGACAATGTTATACAAAACTTTGAAAAGACTCTTGAAATTATTAAAAGTGCTATGAATTCTCAAATACTAGAAGTAAAAAGTGGATCTCAGGGTGTTGGTGAAACATCACAGAATGCTCAAATAAATTATAACATTCAGCTTCCTTCAGTAAACACTGTACAAAATAGCAAGTTACCTGATTCTTCTCAGTTTTCCTCCTTCATAGGTGTATTGCCAGCAAAAAGTAACATTCCTCAGTCTGAAGTATTGCATAAGGAGGATCAAATACAGGAAATTTTAGAAGGCTTACAGAAATTAAAATTAGAAAATGACCTGTCCACTCCAGCATCTCAGTGTGTACTAATAAATACATCAGTGACACTGACTCCCACTCCCATTAAACCAATCCCAAATGTCACAGTGGTTCAACCAGTTTCTGAAATGATAAGCAACATTCAGTTTAGTGACAAAGTTAATAAACCCTTTGTGTGTCAAAACCAAGGGTGTAATTACAGCGCTATGACAAAGGATGCTTTATTTAAGCACTATGGTAAGATTCATCAATACACTCCAGAGATGATTCTTGAAATTAAGAAGAATCAGTTGAAATTTGCTCCATTTAAATGTGTAGTGCCTACCTGCACAAAAACATTTACAAGAAATTCTAATCTCCGAGCACACTGCCAGTTGGTCCATCATTTTACAACAGAAGAAATGGTAAAGTTAAAAATAAAAAGGCCTTATGGAAGAAAATCTCAGAGTGAAAATTTGTCAGCTCCACGAATTGCACAAGTAAAAAGACAGCTAACTATGACAGAGGAAAATAAAAGGGAGTTCCAGCCTGCTTTAGAATTGGGAGCAATGAAGGAAAATGCCCTCAGTAATACAGCAGTGATCCCAGAAAAACAGCTTGTAGAAAAAAAAAGTCCTGAAAAAACAGAAAGTTCTTTGCAAGTGATTACAGTTACTTCAGAACAATGTAATACAAATTCTCTCACAAACATACAAACCAAAGGGCGGAAAATTAGGAGACATAAAAAAGAAAAGGAGGAGAAAAAACGCAAGAAGCCAGTTTCCCACTCCCATGAGTTTCCAACAAGATACAGTCCCTACAGACCTTATCGATGTGTTCACCAAGGTTGCTTTGCCGCTTTCACTATACAGCAAAACTTAATTCTGCATTACCAGGCTGTCCACAAATCAGATCTACCTGCATTTTCTGCAGAGATTGAAGAGGAAAGTGAAGCTGGTAAAGAAAGTGAAGAGATTGAAACTAAACAAACTGTGAAAGAATTTCGATGTCAGGTGAGTGACTGTTCTCGAATCTTCCAAGCAATTACTGGTCTGATCCAGCACTACATGAAACTTCATGAAATGACTCCTGAGGAAATTGAAAGTATGACTGCTTCTGTGGATGTTGGGAAATTTCCATGTGACCAGTTAGAGTGTAAATCTTCATTTACTACATATTTGAACTATGTTGTTCATCTTGAGGCAGATCATGGAATTGGGATAAAGGGAAATAAAACTGAAGAAGACGGCATATACAAGTGTGACTGTGAAGGCTGTGACCGTATATATGCAACTCGGTCAAATCTCCTCCGACACATTTTTAATAAGCATAATGACAAACATAAAGCTCATTTGATTCGGCCAAGAAGATTAACACCTGGTCAGGAAAATATATCAAGCAAGGCAAACCAAGAAAAGACAAAGTCTAAACATCGGGGTACAAAACACAGATCTGGAAAGGAAGGAATAAAAATGCCTAAGACTAAACGAAAGAAAAAAAATAATTTAGAAAACAAGACTGCGAAAATTGTGCAGATTGAAGAAAATAAACCTTATTCTCTGAAACGTGGAAAGCATGTATATTCTATAAAGGCTAGGAACGATGCCTTGTCTGAGTGTACAAGCAGATTTGTAACCCAGTATCCATGTATGATAAAGGGGTGTACATCAGTTGTTACAAGTGAAAGCAATATAATTAGACATTATAAATGCCATAAATTATCAAAGGCATTTACATCACAACACCGTAATCTTCTCATTGTCTTCAAACGGTGTTGCAACTCACAATTAAAGGAAACTTCTGAGCAAGAAGTTGATAAGAGTGATGTGAAAAATTCTGACACATGTGTATCAGAGAGCAGTGATAACTCCAGAACAGCTACAGTTCCACAGAGGGAAACTGAAAAAAATGAAAAAGACGAAATGGATGAGCTAACAGAATTATTTATTACAAAATTAATAAACGAAGACAATGCAAGTGTGGAGACCCAAGCTCATACCTCTTCAAATGTAAGTAATAATTTTCAGGAAAGTAACCCCTGCCAGTCAGAAAAACAAAAAAGTAATTTGAAGAGAGTTAATAAAGAAAAAAATGTCTCCCAAAATAAAAAGAGGAAAGTTGAAAAAGCTGAACCAACATCGGCAGTTGAGTTAAGTAGCACACATAAAGAAGAAGAAACTGCTGTTGCAATTCAGACTACGGAGGAGCATCCTGCATCTTTTGACTGGAGCTCGTTTAAACCAATGGGATTTGAAGTATCATTTCTGAAGTTTCTTGAAGAGTCTGCAGTGAAGCAGAAGAAAAATTCTGACAAAGACCATCCAAATAGTGGAAATAAGAAAGGGTCCCATTCAAATTCAAGAAAAAATATTGACAAGACTGCTGTGACTAGTGGAAATCATGTATGTTCTTGTAAAGAAAGTGAAACCTTTGTACAGTTTGCCAATCCATCACAGCTTCAGTGCAGTGATAATGTAAAAATTGTTTTAGACAAGACTCTTAAAGATTGCACTGAACTTGTGTTAAAACAGCTTCAGGAAATGAAACCTACCGTCAGTCTGAAAAAACTTGAAGTACATTCAAATGATCCAGATGTGTCTGTTATGAAAGAAATTAGTTTGGGTAAAGCAACAGGGAGAGGGCAGTACTGATACCTAATGTAATATAAATACATCATTTACGGTTTTATTTTAAATAGGAAGTTATCACGCATGCTAGAATTGTGACACTTCTTCATTAATTTTTGTTGTTGACATGAATTAACCTGGCCGAAAAAAGGAAAAAAAAAAAAAAAACCATGACATTTGTCATGTAAAACTTTTTTTTTTATCCCTATGGGACTTGAGGAACAGAATCAATACTTCAGTTATTGTAAATAGTTGAGCTACACCTCAGATTTCTATCAGCCAGTTGCCCTTTCCATGAACTAATCTGAATTATCTGTGTGATTGATATGTTTCACCAGGTCACTGCTCATGTAGAACAGTACTCTGTAGATATCTTTTTTTGTATATATTTATTATTGTAAATCATTTGCTGCCACCAGCAGTGTGTAAGTCTAAACTATTAAATGACACATTTATATTTGGAATTTTAATTTTTAACTAAGTGATCAAGTTTTTAAAACTGTTCTTTTATTGTTTTAAATTAAGAATTTTTCAAACTAAAAGTAGAAACTCTGCCATAGTTCATTGATTTTTACATAAAACATTTATTTACAAGATCTCAAAATTACTTTTCACAAAGTAGGCACATTGTATCAACACCTTGCTCTGCTTTGTAAATTTATCCTCTAGGATATGGGGATGGTATTCATGTGAAATTATAGCAGATTCTTTAGCAGTTTCCTATAGCGACAGTTTTTTTCATTGCTTCTAATTGGATATAGTTATTATGGTTCCATGAAATATAATGGAAATGTGAATAAAGAATTTACTACATCAAAGATTTTAAACATTTGGTATTAAAAAAAAATCCGTTGTGAATGTGATAGAAACTAGTAGTGTGGAGCAGTGTAAATATTTGAGGTGGTGATTTGTGAAGTAGCCCAGTATTGCCTTAAATAAAATCACATTTCATTTCTTGTTTTATACATGTGATCTTATAAAGTTTTTTTTTTTCCATTTTCTGAGATTTATAGATTGGTGTATAGCTTTAAACTGTATAAACTTTTGTGGAAAGATTTTTTTAAACATTTTTATAAATCTTAAAATTGGTATCATCAAAGTGAGCCCATCTTGTGTTTATAAAATGCAAGAGTCCTTAACATTTATAATTACATAGATGAAACACTTTCTATAAGGAAGTTGGATGTTTTGATTTTACTGTTTATAGATGTTAGATTGTACAGATTTGTATTTTCCCACCATATCTAATGATACTTTTTTCATTAGATTGGTCTTCCAGAGCAGTATTAGTTGTCATAATTGATTATTTTGGTTATTCAGTATATAGTTAGCTCGTATAGGTTAGCTCTATTCACCATATTTATACTGTGGATTCACGGCCAGAGATAGAGGTTATTTCAGGGGAGTTTAGGACCTTCATTTGAAGTCCAACTAAGTCAGTACTGGAAACAAAACATCTTCTCAGATTTACTTTTGTTTTTGTTTGCCATATATAGTAGCATTGATTTTTGACTTTGTGTTTGTTATAAACTAGTTGCATTCACAATATTATTAGCCTGAGATATTGATGATGTTGTGATAATATGAAAATGTGTATATTCCCTGTGCAACATCAGATTTGCAGGACAAATGAAGCACTTAACTGAAATTGCTGGTACTCTGAATAAATAAGCATGGTCAAGGAGTGAATTATTTTCTTTTGGAAAATATTTTTTTAAGTTTTATTGAAGTATTGTAGTTTTATTTTTAGGGCCTAATGGGTTATATTGAATAGTTGGTTTCACCTCTTAAAGTTTATTACCAATATGCATAAAACTTGACACATTAAAATCCCTTCCCTTTGGCAAGCCCACTGTTATTTATTAAAATAAAAGTTGTTCTTATGGGTGATTAATACATGTTTTTTTTTTTCTAAATTAACAATAACTTAACTCTGAATGATTTTAAAATTAAATTTTTGTTAACAACTGAATGTTTCTGTACAGTTTTCTTGGAAGTTGACCTAGCTCTTAAAGATAGGCCTTGGGCAAAACTGCCCTAAATAGTGCAGTAGCAAGTAGTTTTATTTCTGATAAATGTAGTGATGAGCCACAGTTACGTGAAAATACCAGTGGATTGGGGCTTTTCTTTTGCTCATTAGCTTAACTAGACATTTCTGTAATTGTTCTCCTACGTATCAGGAGAAAGTTTGCCAACACTGAGTTATTTTTTTTTTTATATTCCAGGTACTGTATGCTAAAAGTAATTATGGAAGAGTGGGCTTTTTAGCATGGAACAGAAAACTCAAATTATGGTATAAAATATGAATTTATAAAACAGCATGTTGGTAAAATTTGATATGGAATGTAATGCCTAAGTATTAAAAAGGAATCATAAAGTATATATTTTTCATGGTATACTTTTCCTCAGTCTATTGTCTTGGGGTATTTTCTTCCTGTAATCTCAGTTTACCTAAGCTTTTATCATTTAAAAATGGATTTTTTTCCCTCTTTTAAATCCAAAGAATTTGAATCTTACAGAACAGATTATTCAAAATACATCGTGTTAAGTGAAATGGTAACAGTTGGGAATTTTTCAGCAGTGTTAAATTCAGCATAGCTAAATTATTTTAAAGGGCTAGACAGATCAAGTTTTAGCAAGGCAATTTTTTGACTATCAGGTAAGCAAACACAGTTGCTATAGCTGTTAAGACTACTCAAATACTACAGCTAGAGATATCAAAGAGGGAATGCTCTATTTGGGGGAGGGTATTAATGAAAGTTTTTGTAGAAAAGATCAGTCTTGAGAGAGGAATGAATGAAGAGTCCTTGGATGGTCATAGGGGAAATGGGAATTCTACGTATGGAGAAATGATGAAGCAACATAGTGCATTTGCAGTATTGCAAGTGGTCTATGTGGGAAGATAGGGGGTTGGAGAAGCTGAAGAGGCAAATGGGCCAGATCATGAAGGTTCTTGTATGCCATAAAGTTTTCAGTTTTGATTAAGTGGTTACTGAATGTGTTTAAGTTGAACAGTTTGATCAGGTACCAATTTTAGACAATTGGCATTGTATAGAGGGTAGATTGGATAAGTTGAAACTAAAAGCAGAGAGACTTGAGGCAAAAAAAAAAAAAAAAATTGTGGAGGCCAGAAGAAAAAATGTTAACAGTTGAGAAAGAGTAGAGCAGTAAGACAACCTTTTTCAAAATGTTTATTGTAGTGAAATACCAGCAGGTTGGAAGGTGAAGTCTGTAGTCAAAGTTTTCTAAACTGCATGTTATAGCTCCCTCTTAATCCAGTGAACATTAGTATATTCAAGTTCTGTACAGAAAACATGTTAACTGTTAAAGTGGGAGTTTTTCAGGCTTAACTGACAAAATATTTTTCATTTTAAATATTAGTACTTAGGTGTATCCTACTGACTTAGTGTTCTAAGGAACACACTTTAGGAACTGCTCCTCTAAAATGGCATTTTATTAAACCAGGGCTGAAAATCAGCAGGTGTGTGCACCAAAGCAGCTGTATTGGCTGTTTACAAATGGTGATTTTTTTTCCAGTTGGCCAATTTAACTGTTCTAATTGATTGATAAGTTTCACATGTCTTTTTATAGCTTTTTAATTTTTTTATTTTAAGTAGGCCTCACTCCCAGCTTGGAGCCCATTGCAGGGCTTGAACTCACGATCCTGAGATCAAGACCTGAGCTGAGATCAAGAGTCAGACACTTAACCGACTGAGCCACCCAGTGCTCCTAGTGTTTTTAATTTTTATATTATTATCTGTGCCTCCCAACACTACCTCTCAATGAACAAAATGATAGTGTCTGTTTTATTTCTCAGTGATTTTGCTTATTAGAGGTGCTTCATTTCAGTGATCTCCCCATAAGTGGGATTCCTATACCTTGCTGTAATCAAAACATGTATCACTTTCTTAACTGGAATTCAGATTCTCTTTGTCCAGCCACAAACTTCTAGTTCACCTGCTTGAGATATCTCCACTAAAAAATACTTCTACTTCATTACAGTTAATCAGTTAATCCTACCACCTGCTCACTATTCATCAGCTCACTCTGTCCTCAACTTGTCCTACTTAGACTAGATCCCATTGTTACATGAATTCCTTTGCACATATTCTCACACCATGCCCCACTCTGTCATGATTTGGAACAATTTCAGAAACCTGTCTGCTCTTGAGCAGTTGGATGGGGAGAAATTACTACAGTAGGCAAGTTTATAATCTCAAAGAGGCTCAAAACTGGCAGTTTTTATGCATTTTTATTGTAATAACTTGCTTCCACAAACTTAAATGATTTATACGCTTTTTTGCCCCAATTTTCCTATTCCCCTCATCTTTGACCTTTTAATCATATTTTACCAAGAAAGTACAAAAATTTGACAGGAATTTTCTCCACTTTTCACCACCAAATTTATAAACCCAATCTGTATCTGCACTGTTATCAAAAATCCTTCCTTCCTCACCCCAAAAACTTTCAGTTAACTACTCTGTTTTCATCAGACTTTCTCTTACTAGATCATTTTCAATAATTTATACTTGTGCCCTCGTAGCTACTATTCTTACAAGTAGGGGGTGGGGAGGGTGATCACTTGATTCCATCTAATGATAACCCATTTTATTTGGTTTATATCTAATCTGAGTTGTCTCTTCAAACCTTTCATTCTCATTTACTACCACATTATGTATCCCCACAACTGCTCTGAAGTTGCTGTCCTCAGGATCACCATTCTCCATGCTGCCCTACCCTTTTCTGCTCTCATCCACTGTCTCAGGAGCATCCAGCAGGGTTGATGACGTACTCCTGAAGTACTCATTCTTGGTTTTCTCTTTACCTCTTCTGGCTGCTCCATCACTGACTCCAACCCTAACTCCTCTCTCAATACCTAAACTTGGCTTAGTGTGTGTGTGTGTGTGTTTCCACTCTCTAGATTTAGTCCATTCTCTGGAGTTCAGTATGAATGTACCTGTCACACCACATTTATACCTCTAACACCAAACTTCATAGTTCCAGGCTTGTGTTTTCAACTGCCTACCTCATAGTTAAACATATTACCTCCAAATCATTATTTCTTTCCCCACCTCACCTTCAATCTATTCCTCTCCCAGTATTCCTTATCTGGATAAGTGAAATCACTACCTAGGTTTCTCAAGCTAAGTTCTTTAATGCTGTTATAGTAGCCAATTCATGCCCTTTCCCTATGTTTTTGGTCACAAGTATAGTCATTTTTACCTCAAGCAAAAAGGAACTCTTCCACTTCACCATCACTTCTTCCCTACCCACCATAGTATCGTTCTTAAGAGCTTTCTTCCAGAATATTACCCACCAAACAAGTTAAAATTTTAAAGTAATTTTAGTGGGTCTGGAGGTGAGTGGGTGGAGAAGGGACATTCTTTTTCTTCACACTGCCCTTTGAATTAAAAAAAAAAATTGTTTTACTATGATGCCTGCCTATCTTTTTCTAAGTACATCGTTTTGCTCTCCTTTTGCCCATTGTGTTCTAGCCACATAGGTTACTTTTGAGTTCCTCAAACCAACCCTTGTACTCACATCGCAAGGCCCTTGTACTAGCTGTTCCTTCTGCTTGGGATACTGTAATTTACTGTGTACTGACTTACTCCTTCTTCAAGTTTTAGGCCTCTGCCCCCGTTACTGGTTACTACATTATAGCATTTACCTTCCTTGATAGCGTTTATCAGGCTGTTGTTACTACTTTTTACTCTATGCCATGGATCTAATCTGGTACCTTTAACATAGTACATACTTAGCAGTAGTAAAAATTTCTTGAATGCTTAAATGGGAGATGAAGAGAACTTGATTCTGGCTCTACTGGAGGTCAGAGTCTCCACAATTACTATAATCATTAGTACTAAGGGCATTATAAAAATATATGGTGAGAATTTGGTACTATATAGTCTGTGATGAGGGAAAGCAGTTTAGAGACTTTTCTAGAGAGAGAAGGGGAGGGAAGTTAAAGAAAATTCCAGGGTTTTTTTTTTTTTTTAATTCTGGTGAGGAAGTATTCCTGTGGAAAATTCAAGGAGACCAGCTACGGAAGCTGTCCAAATTGTCCAGAAAGAGAGAATACTGTCTTGAAGAGTGATGATGGCTGAAGGAGGAAAGTGGACAGACTTGAGAGGTCTAGAATACCTGACAAAACTTGATCATGGATTATGGGAAGAGAGGCAGAGGACAGAAGTTGAGAAAAATTTCAGGTTTTTGGTTTCAATAAGTGGTTGAAGAAATCTAATTAGGTAGGTGAGGATAAAAGCAGTTTTGTGAATTGATGATTGCCTAGGAGAGTGTATAGAAAAAGACTCAGGGCTTACCTCTGAGAAACTCAGTCTTTCAAAGTAGATTAAAGGAGAAATAGGAAAAATCCTGAGACTAGTAGGATGGAACTATTTAATGGGTGTGCAGTTGTGTCACATTCTACTAAGGAGATTGTAGTGTCCTTTGTGGATTTAGTGGTAAGAAAATCAGTAACCTTTGCCATTACTTAGAGTGGAAGTCAGTTTGAGGACTGTAGAGAGCAAGTGGAAACACCTATTTTTGGAAAGTTTGGTTGTGAAGGAGAGGAAATGATAGAATGGCAGTCGAAGGGTGCCATGGAGTCCAACCGGTTTTTCAAATAATAGGCAAATTTGAGCATATTCAGGTTCCAATGAGAAAGATTATTTAAGATTTGAAAAACAGCATGTAAAATTCTTAAATTTCCCGCCTGAGTAATGTGACTGGTGATGCTGTTTACCAAGATCTATGGAAGGAATAGGGTTGGAAGAAAGGTTAATACTGAGTTTGAGGTTCTTACAGGTCGTTAAGGCAGAGAATAGTGATCAATTATAGGGGTCTGAAGCTACAGATGTAGACTTTAATCCTTTGAGGATAAGTATGTTGGCTTCTGTCCCATGAACATTTTGCTCCAAATCTGAGATACAGTGAGCACTTACTACATTTTGCTAGAATTGAAAGAAATAGCAAACATGTAGGAAAAGCTAGATCACCAAGGAGAGAGCCCTGAGGAACACCAACACTTAATGGGCAGAAGAAAAGAAACTAGCAAAGATGTCTTGGGAAGGAAGGTTTGTTTAGGTTAGGTGAGGTACAGAAATAGAGGTAAGGTTATGGGGCATTATGGAAGCTGGAGGAGAATGATGAAGAGTAGCTGGTCCTGCCATGTGTCACTGGGTGATCGTTAAGAATAAAAAGGATACTAGAATTAACCTTTGGTGGTCATTGATCTTGAAGTTTTAGTGGATGCTAAGTAATGAATGTCTAGTCATATTCAATTGAATGGTGAATGAGCTAAGGAAGTGAAGACAATGAATTAAGTATCTTGCTTGAAAGAAATGGAATTGGCCAGTGCTTGCCCTTATTTGCAGGATTTTAGGATGAGTCTTGAGTATGTGTGGATTCTGGGGAGGTACCCATTAAAGAGGTAGAAGTTTGAGTAGAAGATGGAACCTGGTCCCAAGAATGCAGGTTAGAAGTACTAGCTTTACAAAATAGAAAGGACATCTCTTAGACTCCTATTAAGTAGAAATGTTGAGCTCTTTGTCATGAAGAAAGGAAACAAATGTGCAGAATAGCAATCCTTGGAAAAGTAGGAAACCAAGGTTTACATAGTGAAAGTTTGAGGTGAAGAATGGGAGAAGGAGCTAAGTAGCAGGTTTTTTATAAGGATTACTGATCAGCATTCAGGCATAGCTGAGTTAGGAGAGCATGATCATGTAGTGGCACCGTCTGCATGATTATGTAGTATTTCCAATACTGTTCCTTGGTGTGAATGGAGGAGGAACAAGGAAGAGGTTGGATAGTCCTGGCAGAAGTAATACATCAATGAGTTGAGCCCAATTAGGGAAGAAAACAAAGCCAAAAGAACCGAAGAAAAGAGAGCAGTCAAGGGACTGGAAGTCTTTATGGCACCAAAGAGAGAGTGTAGTGGGAATGAAGCCAAGAATTAAGTATGAAAGACCAGGGCATTGAAATTTAAAATTTTAGGAGTAATACAGCTTGCAGTGTCTGGAAATGGCAATAGTAGATTGCTGAATTAGAATGTAGATGAAAGTTGTTGGAGTTGAGAAATTTAAAGAATTTTTGGTCTAAATTATTTGGTGGACTATGCACAGAAGATGCCCTTAGTAGGAACTGGGTATAAGGAGATTGACTCAAGTGTTGAAGTCCTTTAGAGGTTTTGTCAGGGAGAGTGCCTCCAGGCTATGTGGTACATGTAAGGAGTTTAGGGAAGTAGCTTCTTGTATACTCTTGGCCCAGAAGTCTTAGGAGATCCATATTCAGTTAAAGTTACAGAGTATAAATTTGTGAAGCAGCAAAGAACAGTTTTAGAGAAAACTCTTTAAAGAGCATAATGAATAGAATTGAAAGGCATAGACAAGTCAGGGAGAGAAAGTAAAATAGTAAGGATGGTAGTGAAGGTTGTAGGGGGAGGCATCTTTAGGCTACAGTCCAACAAGAATCTGCTGTTTCTAGCTTTCCCAAGCCTAGGGTCCCATGTGTCAGGTCTGCTAATAATAGTAACAGTTAATATTTGGAAAGTCTATGTCTCGCCTAAGGGTTAACAGCTAGTGTGTGGCAGAACTGAGTGTTGAAACCACGCACACTGACATCAGAGCTTGTACATGGCTTTGTTTGGAAGACGTAGGCAGCCAAATGAGGTAACAGGTTGCTCACTGTCTATTTGGAATGATGCTGTAAAAACTGTGGTAGCTGAAGAGAATTCTCTCCCAGGCAATTAGGAGATAATTCATATATATATATTGTTTACAGTTAATTTATATTGATTACAAAGGAAAAAAAAGATGAACTTCTAGAATCAAGTCTGGAGCCATGAAGCATATAGCTGTGTTGATGAAGGTAGGGAGTACAGTAGAACAAAGGGCTTGCTACTAGAGGTCTTCATTGCAGCTGTGTACTCTTAAACCAAAGAAGCGAAGAGAGAAGGAAATAAGCAGCTGAGGGGTCGAATGGTTTCTGACCAGCTCATTTCACTTTATAGTCCGTGTGTACTGGGAGCCCTACAATCGAAACTAGTAGTCAGAGGTTTTGTTTGCTGCCGTCTCAGCTTCTAGGTTCTTGTGTTCTCCAAAATAACTATGGGCATGGCAAAAAAAAAAAAAAAAAAAAAAAATGTTCACTAGGTAAGCTGCACTTAAATAGCCTTTAGTATGACCATCCCTATATCCTGTAAATACCCCCATCACCCAGGGTAGGTTGGAGAAGAGGAATGGGGCATCAGGTTGATAATGATAGCCCTCCTGTGCTACAGTCCCTCAATAGCAGTGAAGTGTTTAAGTCACTGGGCTTTTGAGGACAATGGGTAGGTTTCAACCTGTTAAGGAGCAGGTCACACCAGGAAATTCTTATTGGAAATAGGTACCAGGAGTCACTCCTACAAGGAGAGTGCCACCCCCCTTGCCAAGCCAAAGTAACCCCTTTTATGTGGAGGCTTCAAGATGTTTACCAACACCTAAACACTTACAGATGGGAAGGAGGATGGGATATACAGAGAATCTCTTACATACTAGAAAAAACAGTTTTGCAATCAATACAGTCCAAATATTCTAATAAGTCATTTTGCCAATTGTCCCTGGTAATCTCATTATCATAAACACAGTTAGCTGGTAAACTCATTATCATACTTATTTGAAAATTTTAAAACAATCCTTATTTACTAAACCTACTTATGTCTTCTTAAAGCTAGAGCATTACAAAGTTTTTCTCAAGTGTATATGCCACTAGAATTTTCTCATCCCATGATGACAGTTGGGTGGTTGTCTAAATCGTATTTAGGCAGTTTAAAATGGAATTCTCAAATGAGCCCTGCCCCATGAGAGGAATAGAAAAAGTAGCAATCCCATTTTATAGATGAGGACAGTGATGTATGGGGAAATGTAATGACTTGTAACAGCCAACCTATAAAATAGGTCTGACCCCTCTCTTAGAATGCTTTCTCTACTGTCCTGATGCTGAAACTATTGCCATTTCAAAGCAGAAGGATGAATGTGGAGAAGGTCAGGATTTTACAGTGAAAAATTTTACTGCAAGTGTGGAAGGCAGTGCAATACACTTATGAGTAAATAAGGCAGAATTATAAGTTCTGTCGCATGTCGTGGCATATGTTGATGTCTTACACTTTAAAAATAGTTTTTGTTTAAATGTAGTCTATATGTTACCAGTATAAAATGAGAAACTGAAGCAATTCTAGTTTATTCCAGTAAAATCTTGATCCTACACCAGCTCCCCAACCAAAGTTGATGAGCCAGAAGTATGAAAGGCAACAGCTGTTCTGCTAGAAGTGAAAAGACCAGAAACATCCAGAATGTTCTATATGAATATCCAGAAAAGACCAGAAACATCCAGAATGGTGTGAATCTTTCCACCACAAAATGTGGTGGGTTGTGTGTAATCCTTCAGATTTTAGTTGTCAGTATTCCTGACAATGAGAGAAAATCCGAATTTGTATTTTAAAACTGTAGGCAGGAGCCCAGTATCCTATGGCCAGGATACATTTTTTATTTTCTTTCCCTTTTCACTGACCAAGCTATAGCATCTGTGTAGGCAGCTTTTCTCAGAAATACAACACTGAAGCAAAGGACAGAGACGTGCTCCATCTGGCAGAGTCTTCAGGTCTTTGGTACAATCAATTGGGCAGTCAGTAGAGCAACAGTTGGAGTGCTGAGCAGGGAAGGAGGCTTGGGAAGCCAAAGAATGAAGTCTGGCTTTATCTATCTCGTAAGGGCAATAGATCATATATGTGTCAGACCTCTGAGTTCATTATATGTCAATTCATTTAATCACAACCATAGAAAGGAAGTCGCTGGTATTGGAGATAACTGTCACGGTTTTTATTCGTAACCCCACCTGATTCCTCTATTCCGAGAGACCTGTGTGTTCTGAGATTAAACCTAGAATACTGCTTGAAGGAGGATTTAAATCGTAGTCACTATGGAATATATGTGCATACACACACACATATGTATACCTTCAACGGAGAAAGCAAACATTGGAGATTGTATAGTTCTGTCAGAGTGGAAAGAAAGACCATGTCACCATTCTGATTTGGTAAAATCTACATTTAAATCCTGTTACTACCTTGCTTCTACATCTTTATCAGAGGCCGTGTTCATACTGATTTCACCAAAAAAGTTACGTACACCCCTTTTCAGCAAACGTATGCATGTTCTATTCAATAAATATTCAGATGTTTTTTAAGTACTTGTCTCTCAGAGCATATTTTTTTGATTAGGTGATTCACTTTACTTGTAGCTGTCAGCATTTTCTTTCTGACTATAGGTTTGTCAGCTTTTGCTGGAATGAAATTGGTCTGGGAGTGAAATCGGATGTGCACCTGACTTATGTGCTGCATATAAGACAAGTTAAAAAGTGGATGTGTGAGTGTGTGGTGGTCTGATACTGAGTTGCACAGGAGTAAGAGGCCACAAGATGGCAAGCTAACATAGGAGATGTGGTATAGAGCTGAGGTCTGGAAATGGAACCAAAAATTACTTTTCCATTACTTTTTATTTGTTACAAGATAACACAGGGGCTAAGATGTGGTGTGTCATTTATATTTTTGAATATTTATGATAAATTGGACAGTTAACTGAAGTCTAAAAATTGGGAAGTAACTATGATGTGTACGTTTTAATAGACCACCATTTATAATGGAAACAGGCTACAGTAATATTGCATGTATTATACATATTTTTAACTTTCCCCAAAGCATGAGAAAATCTTGTTTTGACAACAAGGTAGTCGTGCTGCTACCTCTACATGCAAAGGAGACTTGGAAATGTACATTTTTTTTTAGCTGGGCACATTGTCACTCCCAACCAAATCAGAATTTAGTTGACTAATAAGGTAAAAATACAACAAAAAACAACTGAGTGTAATGCAGTTGGTTATTATGTGGGATACCAATATTCCAAATTTTTTTTTTTTTTTGGTGCCAAAAACTGGGACTTTGGAACAATTTTGTACAGAAAACTTGTGGAAGACTAGATTTGGAGTAAAAACAAAACAAAACAAAACCCTGAATTCTTGCGGCACCTGGATGGTTCAGTGGCTTAAGCTCAGGTCATGCATGATCTTACAGTTCATGAGTTCAAGCCCTGCATTGGGCTCTCTGATGTCAATGCATAGCCTACTTTGGATCCCCTGTCTCCCTCTCTCTCTGCCCCTCCTCTGCTTGCTCACATGCACTCTCTCTCAAAAGTAAAAAAAAAAAAAAAAAACCCTGAATTCTTACTCCATCACTTCATGTAACATTAGGCAAGTCACTTTATCATTGTGAGTTATAGTCTCCTTATAAGCATTTTAAGGATTTCTTAAATCTTGGTATTCCAGAATACCATGATTTTTCAGTTCATACAACATAGTTAGGCTGTAAGATTCATGGATACTTTAATCTTTGCTGAGCAGCTACTGTGGATTAAACCTCAAGGGTATAATGGTAAAGGACATGGTTCTTGCCCACATTTAATATGCTCATAATTTAGAGGGAGGTACAAATGCACAAGCAAATTATATAGGAATAAATGATAATAAAGCCATGTAATGTTAATTATAATATCTAAAATTGAAAAAAATAACCTCCATGTATCAGTGCTTTGCAAGGATCCTCTCATTTAATCTGGTCAACAAGCTATGGCATAGGTATTATTTATCCCCATTTTACATTTTAAAAAATGCTCTCCGATAGAAATATTTGATCCAAGCCTTGAAATGAAATTAGACTTTTCAAGATGGAGAAAATAATGAAACTACAGAAAATATTAAGTACTTTACATGTCACATGATTGTAAAGAAAATAAATCTTGTTATAATCAGTTCTTTGGAACTGCCTAAATTGTTTAATGAGTTGTCTTATTGTACATGAAATTTGTATTTTAAAGATGATTATTAATCAGAGATTTTTCTATGGTATCAAGTTTATATAGTGAGATAACCAATACAAAGTCTCATTTTGCCATTACCCAATATATGTTCTAAGTCTGAGAACTATAGAATCTTGGAGAGAGAAAAGGAAATTTGGAGGTCATCTAGCTATTACACCTGCCATACAATCCAGGAATATTTTTGATCATCTCTTTCAATGTTAAGGTTTTCACTACTTTATTGGGCAATCATTTCATTTTGAGGCAGTTCAAATTAATAGAATACTTCTATATTAGGTAAAAATCTTCATCTCTTTGATGTTTACCAATTAGTCCTGGTTCTGAAACATTGGGACATACAATAAGCTATTTCTCTATCAAGCATTGGGAAAATCATTCCCTATAGTCTGGACACATTTCCAACACAAGATTAACTTTTTTTCAATAGTCTAATACTACACATTGCTCATTTCTAAGGTGTAAGCTTAAATTCCAAGGACTTTATGTCGTGAACTAAATCTTTGTCTCATATTAAAATTTTAAATCGATGCAGAATGACTACTTGTTCCATTTCAACTGACTTGTTCTGAAAAATATTCTGAGATTTTTAATCATATCCAGGTCATCTCTTTTGTCTTCAGTAGATACAAGCACACCTTCTGTGTTTTCATCCTAATCACTCACATGAAAGTAGTCAGGAACTATTTTTGGCTATAAGTAAAGAAGCCCAACAAGGCAATAGCTTACATCAGGTAGGAGTTATCTCTCACATAACAACAACGAAAACAAAAGCATGGAGATAGGCAGTTCAGAGCTGATACAGCAATTCCCTGATGGCGTCAAAGTTCCAGGAGCTGTCTTTCTGCTCCTTCATCCATAAGGTTATACTTCCATCTTGAAAGTATCTCATGGTAGAAAGATGTTTACTGCAGCTCTAGCCATGATGTCTCAGGCAGGAAGGGGTTGGGGGGCAAAAAGATGCATGCAAGCCAGGTCAGGCCCACTTTTTAACTTTCCCCAAAGCATCAGTCAAAAAATCTTGTCTTGACAAGATTTCACACTGCTACGTTTACATGCAAAGGAGACCTGGAAATGTGACTTTTTAGCTGGGGACATTGCCACCTCCAACAAAGTCAGAATTCTTTTAGGTGAAGAAGGGTAAATGTTGGGTAGGCAAAAGAAGGAAGAAGGAGAGGAACAGATATTTTTCCAAGAAACTGAGCTCCTAAATGCCAGAGACCTAAACTGTGGGGATACAGGATATGGAAAGATTAGTAAGACAATATTTCATTTTAGCCACAGTAAGTTTTTAATGTCATCATCAAATGTGATTAGAAGGCATTTTCTCCAGAAGATCAGTTTATCATATTTGCTAATCTTCCGTAGAAAGTCAGATCTCAAGTTACTGCACTGACTCTCCTTTGCAATAAATGCTTTATAAATGAAAGCACTTGGTTCACCTAATGACTAATACAGGGGATTCATGATCAAATTTAGTTACTGACATTTTTATAGCAAGAAAGTGAAAATGGGATCATTTAATATTTGTCTCCTCTGGACCCAATCTACTGCGCAGAGTCCAATAGTGATCTTTTTAAAGGATAGAAAACTGGAGTCTACTTCAATTTCCTGTTATTCTGTACAGACAATTCTATACCACAGCCATCTGTCCACCTCTGACAGAAAGCATTAATGTCTGAAAAAATTTCGAGACAAAAATAAATTAACAGAAGTTCCAAATACTGTTTTTCTCTGAACAACATTTTTCCTTTTCCTTTTTAGAAGAAAATTAAATCTCCATAGTCGGGGAAGGATCAGATACTTCAACTATAAGTAGGTGGGAATGTTGACCTATTTGGGTAACATCCAGAACTCATTTTACTTTCAAACAGAATATATGGATACATTACAGCATTTTTAAAGATAATCTTTATCATCTTAGATAGAGTTGTTTATTAAGACTTTCTGACATAGTAGAAACAGGATAGGTCTGTGGAAAATTTTCAAAACTCCCCACAAACCATTGTCTTTTACAGCTGAAGGAAGATTTGCTCTGTGAGAAAAAACTTAAAGAGACAGCTTCTGGTAAGTTTCTCCCAGAACATATCTGTCCCTTCAGACTTTGTCATAAAATTCAAAGGAATGTTAACACTTTTTGCCTTTACATGCCCCACCACTGGTTCTTTCCTTCCTCACCATTTTTTTTTTTACAGAATTGTGACATGCCCTCTCTTTTGTACTCTGTGCAGTATTAAATATACAAACAAAATAAAATGTAAACTAGGAATAAATTGGCATCAATATCTAAGGAAAGTGTTCTATGCATATGATGGGATGTGAGATAGAAAAAGGAGGGACAGGGCAGTTTGGGCTTTTAATTGACTCCTTATTAAAATTTTAAGAACAAAAATAACATGAAACAATGAAAAGATTTATAAAGAAAAAATTCACTCTCCTCTTATTGTAACCAATGTTGAGATCCTTCCACATCTCTCCCCCTACTCACACATTCTGTACATAGCCACGTGTAAAAGTTAGGATACTCAATGCCTAACCTAAAAAAGAAAGAGTAAGTACAAGAGAAGTGTCCTCCCATCCCCCATCCCCCGCCTTTTTACACTGTACTGGAAAGAAACATATGAAAAACATGGTGTTATCAGGATTCTTTCAGTTGCAAGATACAGAAACCCTATTTAAACCAGTTTAAGCAAAAATGGGGAATTTATCATTCATGTAACTAAACTACAGAAAGGATAGGGGGGAGCCTGTGTCAGAGACAGCAGGAATTAAAAATTCAAACATTCTCAGGTCTTTGCCTTTTCCCCCTTCTCCTCTTAACTTTGCAGTCTTTCTGTCTTAAGCTATCTTTGTTAAATTTCCTTGGGAAGACTGGAACCATAGCTACTTGCAACCCTAGGCATTCTTTCATACAATACTGAAAAAAATTTCCTTCCAGCTCCATTGAGACGAAACCTTGTGACCACAGACAGTGTCTTAACAGGAAAGATTTGGGAGATAAGTCCTAGAGAGCCAACTGCCGGCCAGGAATGGCTTGAATGAAATTAAGAAGACACCTGTTCAGTGATCCGGGAAGCCCGATGAGGTGAGGAAGGTTTAAGAAAGAACTATGGTTGATTGGTAACTCGGCTTTTACTGGATGAATATCCCTGAAAAAAGGGACTGAATTTTTGGGTCTTACCTTCTTCATCTCTAAGGTTAATGTCTGCTCTCTGAGCACCAATGTTGTGTGGGGGAGTCAGGTCAAGTGAGGTGACCAGTGAGGACCAGTGCAAGATACTCGACCCCATCTTAACATCCATGCTCCCGCATGAAAGTGGAAATTTTCTTACAGCCGGAATTATATATCTCTGAAGGTGCATAATGCAGGTGTCTTGTTCCTGCTGATCATAGCTCAATAAAAATTAATTTATTGATAAGAGATTAAAGATGCCAAATTTAAATGCCAGTTTCTCTCAATCAAATGCTTTGGGTCCTCACTGATGCCAAGACAACTTCCAGAGTATTCTTATAGGAAACTCATTTTATAAACTAAGCTTAAAGGGGAAAAAAATCATTCCCCTTCCTGTCTAAACAACTTCATTCACAGCTCTTGCTCCCATTACCTTGTCATTTCCTCTTAATGCAAAGTGGAAAGAGCAAAAAATGCACATGTCCCACCAATCCTTTTCCCTACAGCAGCACTGGTCATAACTGATGTGAAGTCTGAGCTCCTCAAAAATATTTTTGGCTACAAACTTAAAGGGAAAAATCATCTTGCCTCCATTTCACTTCTGTGCACTAAAACCCTATTTTCTAGATTTTATGCCATGATGAGGGCCTCAAAAATCTCAAACCTCTTTAACCCCCATCACTGTCAAAAACATGTGTTTATATTCCTTTAAATCCTTTAGTGGTTACCTGCATTTGCAAAGATTGGCTGTTTTCATGTCAAATAAATGTAAGCTCAGGAGTGCAGCAGTGAGGGATCTGGGATATAAATTGAAAGAAGGGGAAAACCTGCATGAATTGTAGTGACTTTATGCTGAAGAGGGCAGGGCCATGGAAGACATGACATAATCAGTTTCAGTTAAAATTACATTTTTATGCACTGATTTCTCATTAAAAAAATTCCCAGTGGACAAGAATGATTTCTGAACTATTTTTATCAAGCAGGGCTGCAAGTCCTGCTCTAAAATTGTCAGAAAAGTTTTATTTCACAGAATAATTGTACCCGTGCAGTCAAGTAACAATATCAAGGACAGCCAAATAACACAACAAAACCACTGCATTTTTATTCTGGAGAAATGCACGTCTGTTAGAGTGTTAAATACAAAGATAATATATGATTTTTTTTTAAATAAGAAAGAGCTAGGCTCCAAATAAAGTAATAATAAGCATCCTTATTTTTTTTTTACATTTTTCAAACCAATGTAACAGCATAGTACACATTTTATTATCCATTCTAGAGAGAGATGTACTAGTAAATTGTAGGCAAACTATGACATATTGTATAACACACTGTGAATTCCTGATCGTAAAAAGGTCCAATAAATACAGAAACTTACAAAGTATTCAATGTTCAGTGGTTAAAAGAGAAGGGTTAAGTAATTATCAAGTGGGTATGTTCCTTTTCTGGGTCCTACCTGCTCCCTGTCTTTGTAGTTGGTGGGACCTGCCTTCTGGTATGACTGGAGTGACCCTTTCAGGTATCTGCTAGGTTCAGGCTTAAGTGGGACATGTCCCCAGTAATATTTGTATTAACTTGGAAACCACAAATTATGGCTTTCTTCCCTCTCCCCTAGTCCATTTATATCCAGGGAGACCTAAACTGCAGAGGCCTGGGCTTTGTGGTCATTTCCCCGGGCCAGGCCTTCTCACTGAGTGTGCTTCTGTTTGCCTTGGCTACCTGCTACTATGCCCTCACCATGCTCTTTCTCTGCAAAGATTGTGTAGAGCTGAGTGAGGGGAGCCTTGGCTGCCACTTTGGAAAGATTGCCAATGCCTCAACCTCAGCTTGGAAGCCATCACGTTTGTCAGAAATGTCACTTTCTATATTTTCCAGGTGACAGATCTAAGCGTTTAAGAGAATGCCGTTCACTGGATTTTTTTCAGATTAGTTTGCAATTAACTATTCAAACACAACTCACATATCCACTTGAACCCTATGACAATGAGATCACTGTCTAGTGTGTACAACTGAGCACATACTGAAAATTTTTTAAAAATTTTTCCCAAATGACATTAAGCCTGACATCCTTTGCTTTCCAACACAGCTTAGGTCTTGCTTAGGAAGGATGCAGATTCTCCTTGCCAACCCTCTTGTGTATCACAAAGCAGTTTTGTTTTACCTCGGGAGGGAGGGGGTTCAGGGGTATGCAGTGTGCTTATGGCTGAGTCTGAGTGGCAATTCTGGAGCAGGGGAGGAGCCCCTATCCCACCATATTCAACGTATCTGAGGTTGTGGCACTCACACTCTGAAGACTTGAATGTCTTAGAGTGTTTTTGGAGATAGCACTTAATAAGGCACTTGAGAACCAAAAAGCTCAGTTCAATGAAATTCAACACAATGCACAGGCATGAGGTAATAACCAAGAAGAAGATGAAGATCGTTTTCTCGGTGGGTTTGGATATGAAGCAGTCCACAGTGTTGGGACAAGGCTTCAAATCACACTTCATAAGGTACGGAACACTAAAGCCATCATACAGCTTGTAAAATAAAACCAGGAAGCCAATTTCAAAACCAGTTTTAACAATGAGACTGATCAGGTAAGTGTACCACAGACCCCCATCCATCACACCTAGGCTGACATAGAGTTTCTTTCTATGCCTTTTCTCTCTACTGTCACAACAGGCTACATGTAGAACCACAAGAAGTGAAGGCATAGAGACCATGATCAGCTGTAAGGCCCAAAGTCTGACCTGGGAAATGGGGAAGAAGTGATCAAAACACACATTTTCGCAACCAGGCTGTTTAATGTTGCACTCAAACTCTTTCTGCTCATCTTTCCACACATGCTCTGCTGCCACCGTGTAGACCAGCAAACGGAAGATGAACACAACAGCCAGCCAAATCCGCCCAATTCCAGTTGAGTATTTATTTACTCCAGTTAGGAGGTCTCTGAGGAACATCCAACTCATGGCTTAGGCTCAAAATAAGGTAAGATTCTGCAAAAGAAAACAATTTCATCAAGATTCATTTATTTTCATTTTATTGATCATTTCCACTGTCTTACTTGATTATGAATTATGGACGATAAAGTCGAATTTCAACTCTGGTTGTTGAGGACTCACATTCATACAAGGAGATGACACAATTGGTCCACAGATGTAATTGATTCCTTGCCCAGTTAAGTTTGGAATTTAGTTGGTGATCCCACACACACTATCTCATTTTCAAACAAATCCTTCCAGCTTATTGCTTCTAAGGATGGATGGGTTCTGTTAGTGATCTAGAAAAAAAAATAGATATGAATCCCAAGGTGACATTGGCACCTTGAAATACCCTTCACATACCAGCTTCTTGAAATTGTAATCTCTACTCACTTTCTCTAGTTTGTTAATGCCCCTCCCCAATCCTTAAAGGTTATTTCCTTCCCCTAGCTCCTCTCATGTCCTGTGTCCCATATCCCATACCAACAACTGGGCTCACCTACAGTCCCATAGTGAAAAGTGAGGGTCTCCAATATGAACTTCTTCAAACTCATGTTTCCTCACCCCTGCAGGTCTACTTACATCAATGCCCAACTTAATATGCTCTACACAGTTTAGAGGGAGGGGTCAGCCTCATCTTGCCTCAAAATGATCATTCCAACTCTACACCCCACTCTTGATTTATCCATTTTCCCTGCTTCTGTATCTTCAACTTTCACTGGTTCCTTCATCTCAGCATATAAATGTGCTTAAGTTTTATCCCTTATTTCTACTATTACAACTATCATTTAACTCTTCAACTCACTGAGTCTAGTTTTTCTGCTCATCATTGCATGCTAAAATTAGCACTACCACTGACCTGCCAAATCTTCTGGACACTCTGGATCTCACTTAATTTTTCTATGATACTGTTGCCTGCTCTTGTGTTCTTGAAACTCTTTGAGCCTTGACATCCAGGATCATCTTCTTTCCATTGTTTCTATCTTCTCTTTCTATTGTTCTGATTCTCTTGATTGTACCATCTTAGTTTTCTTTGTCTAATTCGTAAAAGCTCTGTCCTCTGCTCTTTTCTTACTCCATATGCTCTCCCTAGAAAATCTCATTCACTCCCAGGGATTCATCTACCATTTTCAGATTTCTGACTCTCAAATATTTGGCTTCTCACCAGATTTCCATATCTCACTGCCTCTTGGTTATCATTTAAATATGCCACAGGCCTCTCAAACTTGAAGTATCTATAGATGAATTTATTATCTGCTCTGCTCTTTGATTTTATTGCTTAATGGCATCACCAATACCCAAGCACCCAAGTTGGAAATCTCATATTCATCCTGGACCTCTCTCTCTTATGACCCTTTAAAAATTTTTTTAAATATTTATTTACTTATTTTGAGAGAGAGGGGTGAGGAGAGTACAAGCAGGGGAGCAGCAGAGAGAGGGGGAGAGAGGGAGGGAGGGAGAGAGAGAGAGAGAGAGAGAGAGAGAGAGAGAGAGAGAGAGAGAGAATTCCAAGAAGATTCCATGCTGCCAGTGCAGAGCCCAACACGGGGCTCAAACTCAGGAATGGTGAGCTCATGACCTGAGCCAAAACCAAGAGTCAGACACTTAATCGAGTCACACAGGTGCCCCTTTTATGACCCTTCTTAATTACTCACAAAATTCTTCTGGTTCCTCCCTCCAAATATCTCTCAAATTCATCTCCAGGTCACTGCTAAAATCTCTCTCACCTGTACAGCCTTCTCACAGCTTTCTATTTCCAGTCTTACCATCTCTTTCCCTCTCCTCCTAATATGTCCTTGATGCTGTTTAATTATCTTGTACCTCTCTCCATCTCTTTTGCCCTTTTCTATATAAAAGTT